>NC_087266.1:33946981-34283231 GCF_015220805.1 Pogoniulus pusillus
TTTGTGTCTGCAGATCATAAGCACACTACTGAGTGCACAATAGTCCCTGGCACTATTTGGATTTGTGCAGAACTGCACAACGGTTCTCATTAGCCAGGTGGGGGGTGGCCTCTTCTCCCAGGTAACCAGCAATAGAACAAGGGGACACAGTCTCAAGTTGTGCCGGGGTAGGTATAGGCTGGATGTTAGGAGGAAGTTCTTCACAGAGAGAGTGATTTCCCATTGGAATGGGCTGCCCAGGGAGGTGGTAGAGTTGCCATCCCTGGAGGTCTTTAAGAAAAGCCTGGCTGAGGCAGTTAGTGCCATGGTCTAGTTGATTGGCAAGGGCTGGGTGCTAGGTTGGACTGGATTATCTTGGAGGTCTCTTCCAAATTGTTTGATTCTATGATTCTATGATTATCGTTCCACAATGCAGGAATCCCTGAATTTAGTTTTTGGAACTTTAAATCTGAGTCAACTTTTTAAATAAATTCAGCTGACCTGGATCCACTCCACTCTTTTAAAATTTAGTTTGTTTTTCTTAAAGAGAGTTTGGAGAGCAGGCCTTTGTAAAGAGATGTCTCTGAAAAAAAAGTAGGCATCAGCAGTTAATGAGACTGAGTTGTTAATGAGACTGTTTCTACCCTACTCCAGGAGGCTGCTACATCACAGTCTGAGATCAATGGGATTTAAACCTTGCTTAGGTACTTTCCTAAATCACTTTCATTCATTGTTATGGAATCGTTAAGCAAATAACAAAACAAAATGAAACAAGGCAAAACAAAGGAAAAAAACCTACAACAACAACTTTGAAATCAAAATCATTTGTCATACCAATACTTCCAGATTTCCTTTTTTATAAAAATAAACTTTTGAAATCAGTTGTGTTTAAGACTGGAGGATCTCTTGAACCTGTGTCCTGGAAGTCTAATAGGCCTATTAGATCTCCTGACTTGTCTCACTCCTCTGCTGATGGGGGAAGCAAGGGCAGGAGGAAAACAAAGGCTTGGGCCATATGTCCCCTCCCAAAATGATAAACAGGTACTCACAGGGGTTTAGGTACTTGCTGGTGCCTTAGCCCAAATAAGGGTGAGCAAGCCCTGGTTTCACCAAATATGGTCGGTTTTGCAAATGCCATTTTGATTAGTGAATCTTTGTGGCCAAAGGAGCCTTTGCACTTGGGCAAATAATATAAATTGAGCTATGTTGCAAGCAGTTGAGCTGCTTCTGCCTTACTGCCACTGCCTCACATGTCCTGCTCTGCCTTGTGCTTCAGACCAGCAGAGCCCTGATGTGTTTGGCTTGAATTACCTGGAAACTTAAGTGCATCAAGTTTCCTAGGAGAAGGTGTTTAAATGCCTCACGATGTGGCAAGAAGTGCCACTGACATGGTGCTCTCTGCACATCTGCAAGAGATCCTGCCTGCACCTCTGCAAACCTCTGTGCCAAGAGGAACCAGGATCAGGTCAGAAATCATCTGCCTCTTTCCCAGCACCCTGAGAAGATCTGGAAGCTTTTCAACAGCTGAGCATTTCCAACACTGCCACAAAGGAGCCAGAAACTATCTTGAAATTTCTACTCCACTGCTGTGAGTAGCACAGACTTTCCCTAGGGCTCCAGGCTGCCTGTTTGTAAGTGAGGCAAAGCCTCCAATATTTCTGATGCTCCTAAATGAATAAATTGCCCATAGGAATCCTTGGGAAGAGTTTCCCCACCGAATTAGAACCCAAATTGAACTAATTTATATATAGTTGTAGGTGGGGCTTTCTAGAAATAAAAATAACTCCATCTTTTATAATTCCTGCCTCGTTACTTGCCCCAGTAAAATAAACCTGTCCTTTTGATTTCCAGAAGCTTTCTTTTTTTTTTTTTAGATTGTGACTCTTAGGAAAAAGAAAAAAAAAATCTTTGGAACAAGCAGCATTGATGCTTAAAGTGTTCACAAAGATGCTAAAAAAGTAAATTAATTATGAAAGACCAGGCTGGAAATACTCCCATACTCAAATATCAAACATGCTGTAGAAAACTTGTTAAGGAAACTGTCTGTGTCAAACATTACCATTAACCAACTTTTGCAGAGAAAAAAATTCACTCCCCATCTGACAGTTGTGATGATACTGATCAGTAACCAAGACTGCAGACTGTTGGCTGATGCTGAAGTTAAATGTGTATGACAGAAATAGCAGCTATGATGGATGGCCTCGAATCTGCTGAACTGACAAAATGCTACAGCACTTAGGCTGCTTGGTTGTCAGTAAAAACAGGTAACATAGGGACGTGATATTTGAAGTCTTTACATGACATAATATGAAATGATGGTCAGCACTGAACCTTGACTACTTGACATTAACAGTGTTAATTTATATGTAAGAAACTGCCTACCGCAGCTGAGATACAGGTCATTTGGCGAAATATCAGCACGGAGCACAAACTAATGCCTTGAGTGCTGTGTCCAGTTCTGGGCCCCTCAATGCAAGAGAGATGTTGAGGTGCTGGAACATGTCCAGAGAAGGGCGATGAAGCCTGGAACACAAAGCCTATGAGCAGAGGCTGAGGGAATTGGGGTTGTTTAGCCTGGAGAAGAGGAGGCTCAGGGCAGACCTCATTGCTGTCTACAGCTACCTGAAAGGAGGTTGTAGCCAGGTGAGGGTTGGTCTCTTCTGCCAGGCAACCAGCAACAGAACAGTCTCAAGTTATGGCAGGGGAGGTCTAGGCTGGATGTTAGGAGGAAGTTCTTCACAGGGACAGTGATGAGTTGTCATCCCTGGAGATGTTCAAGAAAAGCCTGGTTGAGCCACTTAGTGCCATGGTCTAGTTGACTGGATAGGATTGGGTGTTTGGTTGGAGTGGATGATCTTGCAGTTCTCTTCCAACCTGGTTGATTTTATGATTCTGTAAGTTGAAGCTTATTCAGGTAGAAAAACACAAGAATATCAACCTTTTACACTGATGACTATCTACCATGGGCCATATTTGAGTCATCCTTCTCTAGATCTTATAAAACTGTTTGTGAGAAAATGATATCATGACTATTCTGGGAGTACTTAAATTCATGTTGTGGCTCATTTTTCCTACCTTCACATAACTTAAGGGAACTAAAAATACAAGTCAGTGGCACATAACTCATAGAATTGTAGAATCAACCAGGTTGGAAGAGACCTCCAAGATCATCCAGGCCAACCTAGTACCCAGCCCTGGCCAATCAACCAGACCATGGCATTAAGTGCCCCATCCATTCTCTTGAAGACCTCCAGGGATGGCAACTCCACCACCTCCCTGGGCAGCCCATTCCAATGGCAAATCACTCTGTCAAGAACTTCTTCCTAATATCCAGCCTATCCTGCTCTTGGTGAACCTGTATTGGCAAGGGGGTTAGACTAGACTCTCTCGAGATCCATTTATAGAATCATAGAATCAACTAGGTTGGAAGAGACCTGCAAGATCATCCAGTCCAACCTTTCACCCCGCCTCTCTGGACAGCCCATTCCAATGCCATTCACTCTCTCTGTGCCAACTAGACCATGGCACTAAGTGCCTCTTCCAGTCTTTTTTTGAACATGTCCTCTATTTCTGTCCATCTACCCTTAATATTTTCATTGTATCACAGTTGCCAATCAAACTTTTTTTTTCCCATTCTAATCTTCTTGTGCTCAGGCATCTACCTCAGGATGCGATAAACTGCTTCTGGGCATATCTGGTTCACTCTTTAAAACCAGAAACCTATTTGATTAAAAACCACTGTAAATAATTTTACTCTGCTTATTCTTTTCCACTCAGCAGCCAAATTTTTCTCCTGCATTCCTACAAATATATAACAAATGTGCATTACAGTAGAATCAGAATTTTGGGTTTTCATCATCACTATGAATACTTTTATTATGTTTAAATTTCCGTGGCTAATATGATACGTAATCACATTTGTGGGTGAGAGGAGTATTTTTACTTTACAGTAAAAGTTGACTTTGCTAGAATTTGTTTTTTAATGCCTGGAGAAAAAAAAATTATAAACCTCTCTATGGTTTGATATTATTTGAGAAGGATGACGAGGCTGGGGAGAGGTCTGGCAAACATGACCTATGAGAAGCAGCTGAGGGAATTGGGCTTCTTTAGTGCAGAGAAGAGGACACTGAGAGGGGACCTTATTGTCCTCTACAAATACCTAAAAGGAGGTTGTAGTGAGGCTGGAGCTGGTCTCTTCTCCTGAATTACTGATGATAGGACAAGAGGAAATGGCCTCAAGTTGCCTCAGGGGAGATATAGGTCAGATGTTGGGAGGAAGTCCTTTCCTGAGTGGGTCATCAGGCACTGGAACAGGTTGCCCAGGGAGGTGGTGGAGTCACCATCCCTGGAGGTGTTTAAAAGGAGAGTGGACGTGACGCTTGAGGCTATGGTCTGGTCTAGTGATGAAGGATGCTGGGATGAAGGTTGGACTGGATGATCCTGGTTGCAGTTGCGGGAAGCCAGCGGAAGTGAGATCAGGATACTGACAAGTCAACTCAGTATCAGCTAGCTGCATGTAGTACAGTACGCTTTATTGAGGCAACACAGTGGCTTATATGGCACTTGGAAGAGGCGTGCACAACTAACTTAGTTTGAGATTGGTACATGTGGAAAGTACAGATTGGCTCAAGGTTATGTGTGTGGTACAGATAAGTCAATCTATATCAGCAACCTGTAAAGTCCATCCCCTGCAGCTGGCAGGCTCTGCCATGCAGCTGCACGTGGGGGATGCCACCCACCGCATGGTTCTGAGATGGACTCAAGGACACTTTGGAGCATGGTTTTGCTTATTGCTTATCAGCTCATGTCCTGTTTAGCAAGAAATTCTCCCACACCAGGTGGTCCTTTGCAAGCGTAGTGATTAGATGTTGTGCTGAGGGGTTTGGTTTAGTCAGGGACTTGTCAGTGTGAAACTAATGATTGGACTCAATGAGCTTGAAGGTGTTTTTCAAACTGCATAGAGGCAGAGCATACTTTTAAATTCTCTGACTCTTATTGTTGATCCACTCTCTTCTTCCTAGACTTCATGGTAGGAAGTGTCATCCTTCTCACCCACGAGGGTGCCAGGATTGGAAGGATCACAGGCTCACAGGATGTTAGAGGGGTTGGAAGCAACCCAAGGAGATCATTGAGTCCAACACCCCCTGCCACAGCAGGACCACACTATCTAGCACAGATCGCAGAGGAACACATCCAGACAGGCCTTGAAAGAATCCATAGAGGGAGACTCCACAACCTCTCTGGGGAGCCTGTGCCAGTGCTCTGGAACCCTTACAGGAGAGAAGTTCCCCTTTGTGTTGAGGTGGAACCTCTTCTGTTGCTTGTATATTTGCTGCTGTAAAATAAATAGCTTCATTTATATTCCCAGTGGCCGTCTGAGTTAGCTGGGGCAATTCCAAAAGTGTGTGTGTGTGTGTGTGGGGGGGGGGGGGGGGGGTAAGAGCCCAAACCATCACACCCTATCCCAGGGAGCAAGTGAGCAGAGCCTGTCCCCCCAATCCTGACCAGCCTTCAGATACTTATATATATTTACCAAATCCCCTCTCAGTCTTCTCATCTCCAAACTAAAAAGCCCCAGGTCTCTCAGCCTATCCTGATAAGCCATACCCTCCAGTCCCCTCATCATCCTCATAGACCTCTGCTGGACCCTCTCCAGCAGATCCCTGTCCCTCTGAAACTGGGGAGCTCAAAACTGAACACACTATTCAAGATGAGGTTTCAGCAGGGCAGAGTAGAGGGGGAGGAGAACCTCCCTTAATCTGCTGGACACATTCTTCCTAATACACCCCAGGATCCCATTGGCCTTCTTGGCCACAAGGGCACATTGCTGTGCCATGGGTAACTTGTTATCCACCAGGACCCCCAGGTCCCTCTCCACAGGACTGCTTTCCAGCAGATCACCTCCCAGCCACAAGGATCATCTAGTTCCAACCCCCCTGCCATAAGCAGGGACACCCTATCCTAAATCAGCTTTAAACTCAGCTTTTGAAAGAAAAATAAAGACAAAACCTCGGATGCTGAAACAATAGGAACCACAGATCATTCCATCAAGTATTAGATAAAAAAAAAAACGTGTTGAAAGAAGAGAAAGGGAGAACAGTAATAGGAAAAGTAATAGAAAAACAGATCCAATGTGCCTGCATTGATTTTTGTGATTACTGTTTATTAAAATGTGGTGGATACAGATTATCTTTCTTTCAAATGCTCTGTATTTATTATTGCTTCATTTGCTTTGAAATGATAACTGCAGGCACTTAAATAAATGGATTCCAACATAGTCTAGTTTCATTTTATCATCTTTGACTGTGATAAGTACCCCTGTGGAAATGTTATTTTGAAACATCTTTAAGCAATGTCTCTCTGCTAGAATCATAGAATCATAGAATCAAGCAGGTTGTAAGAGACCTCCAAGATCATCCAGTCCAACCTAGCACACAGCCCTATCCGGTCAACTAGACCATGGCACTAAGTGCCTCAACCAGTCTTTTCCTGAATACCTCTAGGGAGGACAACTCCACCACCTCCCTGGGCAGCCCATTGCAATGCCAATCACTTTCTCTGCCAACAACTTCCTCCTAACATCCAGCCTAGACCTCCCCTGATTGCATAACTTGAGACTGCATCCCCTTCTGTTGATGATTGCCTGGCAGAAGAGACCAACCCCCATCTGGCTACAGTCTCCCTTCAGGTAGTTGTAGACAGCAATAAGGTCACCCCTGAACCTCCTCTTCTCCAGGCTGCACACCCCCAGCTCCCTCAGTCTCTCCTCACAGGGCTGTGCTCCAGGCCCCTCACCAGCTTCATCAACCTTCTCTGGACATGTTCCAGTATCTCAACTTCTCTCTTGAATTGAGGAGCCCAGAATTGGACACAGGACTCAAGGTGTGGCCTGACCAGTGTTGAGTACAGGGGCAGAATAACCTCCCTTGTCCTACCTGCCACACCGTTCCTGATCCAGGTCAGGATGTCATTGGCTCTCTTGGCCACCTGGGCACACTACTGGCTCACAATCACAGCCTCAAGCTACGCCAGGGGAGATTTAGGCTCGAGGTGAGGAGAAAGTTCTTCACTGAGAGAGTCATTGGACACTGGAATGGGCTGCCCGGGGAGGTGGTGGAGTCGCCATCCCTGGGGCTGTTCAAGGCGAGATTGGACGTGGCACTTGGTGCCATGGTCTAGCCTTGAGCTCTGTGGTAAAGGGTTGGGCTTGATGATCTGTGAGGTCTCTTCCAATCCTAATAATACTGTGTGATACTGTGATACTGTGATCTTTCTGTGCATGTCTTCTGCAGTGCATGTATTGTCCACATTTTCTCTCTTATCCTAATGGCAGGAGAATATTTTCTAGCATTAATATATATATACTTTTGGGAAATTAAATTTGCTGTGATTTTATTAAATCCTTTCTATTTTTGAGTTAGGCATTCTAAGATATTAAGACATGGCAGAGTCAGTGCCTCTGTGACAGAATTCCTAGGTGACCCTTTGTACAAGTTTATCTACGCTATGGCTATCTAAGCAAATTAAAAGTGGCCAGGTGAGTTCCTGGGAACTGAGACCCTCTGGCATGGAACACCCATATCTATGCTAATAAGATGTTTTTGCTCCCAGGCAGGGTAGACGTTTTCAAACTGCCCATTAGTAATGGTCTCTGGACTTACCTAACCCCTAAACTGAAATCACAGTTTGTTAGCAGGGTACTAGCTGGATAAGCCAGAATCTTGTAAGAAACTACTCTAACAGACATTTCCAGTCACTGTCTAATTTACCAGTAGATGTGTACCTTTAAACTATGCACACTAAATCTCTAGAACTGTCATGATACAGATGGCTAAACATTACAATTCCAAGGAATTTCAAGAAATGAGTTGGGTACGTAGATGCCTGTGAAAACCCCACTAATTGCCTCATTGCATTAGATAATTGCATCTTTAGAAGGTTATGTGCATTTCAAAATGGGATTTGTAGTTCCTCCTTTATTTGTCTTGCAGCTCACACAGAATGAATACACTGCAGTCTGTGGCTATTTATGCAGGCTTTTCTGGTCAGGTTTTACAGCCAGAGCTGAGCTCTGTGCTATGACTATATGCTAACCAGCTGCTGAAAGCTGGTTAGCTTAGGTATGTTTGCGAGCGGAATTAATGATATAGATGTCTTACCTATGTGTCACAGACTGAGCTAAACACTATGTAACAACAGCTCAGAAAAAAAACTTGTTTTGAGCTAAGTTTCTGAGAAGTGCTAAGTGAGCATCCTGTTTGTACTCACTGTCCCAAAAATCCCCTCTTGCATGAGCTCAGATCCCCAGGAGCTCCCCAATATGCAACAACTGGAAACCAGCCAGAGAATGCAGAGTGAGCCTATGCATGCTGCCATGGGACCACCTGCCTGATTGCAGAGCTTTCATGGACTGAAAGACCACCACTCTGGACCACCACACTTGAGCTCCTGTCCCCTAAAACACATAGAATCATAGAATCATAGAATCAACGAATCAACCAGGTTGGAAGAGACCTCCAAGATCATCCAGTCCAACCTAGCACCCAATCCTGGCCAATCAACTAGACCATGGCACTAAGTGCCTCAGTCAGGCTTTTCTTGAACACCTCCAGGGATGATGACTCCACTACCTCCTGGGGGAGCTCATTCCAATGCAAATAATAGCAATCCTGTTCATGGCACTATAATAAATTCAATTCTAGAAACCCCCTACCACACCCAGTATGCCCAATACAACTGGACAGTGTCCTTGCTAAACAAATCACTCCTGGAAAATGCTAAGTGATTCTCAGAAAAACCTGCATATTCAATGAGGCAGCCAGGGGAAAGGAGAGAATCTCCACCTGCAGATGGAGCGCTCCCCACCCACTCTCTTCAAATGGACTTTTGGGATGCTGAATGACTCCAGGGTGACCTTTCTTCTCTCTGCATGGGAGTATTGCTTTCTTTTATTTCTATTTCCTCCCCCTTCTCTCTTTCCCTCTCCTCATCCCTCCCTATCCTCGTGTGTGTGCGATAAAACCAGCCTATGTGTTTGACACCATTTGTGCATTTGACACCATTTGCACCTTAATTCTGTGCCCAAGAATCCGAACCCCCCATGCCTGGAACTCCTCTGGGCTGGGACACTATGGAATTACAATTGTCTCTCTAGGGTAAGGAAGGTGTTACCTCTTCACTCATAAACTACTGTGACTACAGTCCAGAACATGTGGTGTCAAACTTGCTCTCTCACACATGGAGAGATGGGGGTTTTTCAATGGTTATGAATTACTGAATGCTTCTGTGATTAACTACTTCCAATTGGCCAATTGCAAGTATAGATCCACCTAGAAAATTCTACAGTGACAGGATGGAAATTCCTCACTTTCTAATTGCGATTTGAATATTATTCTCTTTTGCCATAAAAGCTAAAAGAGATCTTTGGTTTAATCATAATCCTCTAACTGGTGAGTTGTTATGATGTATAGGGTATGTTGTGATCTAAGGTAAGGAATGCAGGCATTACTTCTTCACTCACAAACTACAAATTCACAGTCCAGCACATGTGGTGTCAGACTTACTCTCTCACACAGGGAGAGCTGGGGGATTTTCCAATGGTTATGAATTATTGAATGCTTCTGTTGATGAACTACTTACAATTGGTCAATTGCAAGTATAGATCCACCTAGAAAATCCTACAGTGGCAGTATGGAAATTCCTCACTGTCTAATTACAATTTGAGTATGACTATGTTTTGCCATAAAAGCTAAAAAAGATCTTTTGGTTTAATCATAGAATGGTCTAGGTTGGAAGGGACTTCAAGGATCATCCAGCTCCAACCCCCTGTCGTAGGCAGGGACACCTCCCACTAGAGCAGGTTGCTCAAGGCCTCATCCAACCTGGCCTTAAAGCACCCACAGCCTCCCTGGGCAACCCATTCCAGTGTCTTACCACCCTCACTGTAAAGAACTTCCTCCTAACATCTAGTCTAAATCTCCCCTCTTCCAGTTTAAACCCATTACCTCTTGTTCTGTCATTACAAGACTTTGTCAATAGTCCCTCCCCAGCTTTCCTGTAGGTCCCCTTCAGATACTGGAAGGCCACTATAAGGTGTCCTCAAATCCTTCTCTTCTCCATACTGAAGAGCCCCAACTCTCATAGCCTGTCCTCATAGCAGAGCTACTGCAGCCCTCTGAGCATCTTTGTGGCCCTCCTCTGGACTCGCTCTGACATTTCCATGTACCTCTTGTGTTGGGGGCTCCAGAACTGCACACAGTACTCCAGGTGGGGTCTGAAGAGAGCAAAGTGGGAGAATCACATCCCGTGCCCTGCTGGCCACACTTCTCTTGATGCAGCCCAGGACACAGCTGGCTGTCTGGGCCAATTGTAATCCCCTAACTGTTGAGTTGTTATGATCTATACTTTTGCTGTGTATGAAGTTTTGTTATTTCTGATAAATGAGCTGTATTTATAATTGACTTGTAACACTCTCTTACTCTCACTATAGTTCTCAATGTGTGTTTTCTCTACATGTTCCCACCCTAACAACTTCAAAATCTTCGTTCAGGAATGTAGTTAGACTACTCCGAAGGTATGAAAAGCACTAAGGAATGCCCGATAAATGCATCAATTACCAAAGTTTGATGTATGCATTAAGATATATAGAGAGATCTCCATAACGAACACAAAAGCCACCTGCATTAATTTCAGAGTGAACTATCATTCTTACAAACTTCTCGTGGCAGCAATGCCTCACTTTGTAGAAGTGATAATTTCATCATTCTCAGAAATGGTGCACTCCTTACAACAGCATAAGGATACAGTGCAGTGCCTTTATTAGATGGGAATAGCTATATGATGCTACTGCATAGCTTGCCCTCTTTTCTTTGAATTGAAAGGAAGCAAAAACATAAATACACAGAATCCACAAGAAAAGCAGTAATGGCGCAGACCTTATTAGGAGTGCTCTTTGTGCTTGCTACTACATGTCATCTGTTTTGTGCACATTGTCTAAATTCCTGCTCTTCCTGGCCTGGATCAGGAAGAGTGTGGCCAGTAGGACAAGGGAGGTTATTCTGCTCCTGTACTCAACACTGGCCAGGCCACACCTTGAGTCCTGTGTCCAATTCTGGGCTCCTCCATTCAAGAGAGATGCTGAGATACTGGAATATGTCCAGAGAAGGGCAACGAAGCTGGTGAAAGGCCTGGAATAGAGCCCTGTGAGGAGAGGCTGAGAAAGCTGGGGTTGTTTAGCCTGGAGAAGAGGAGGCTCAGGGCAGACCTCATTGCTGTCTACAACTACCCGAAGGGAAGCTGCAGCCAGGTGGGGTTGATCTCTTTTGCCAGGCAATCAGCAACAGAACAAGGAGACACAGTCTCAAGTTGCGCAGGGGGAGCGGAGGTCTAGGCTGGATGTTAGGAGGAAGTTGTTTGCAGAGGGAGTGATTGGCATTGGAATGGGTTGCCCAGGGAGGTGGTGGAGTCGCCATCCCTGGGGGTGATCAAGAAAAGACTGGATGGGGTACCTAGTGCCATGGTCTGGTTGACTGGATAGGGCTGAGTGCTAGGTTGGACTGGATGATGTTGGAGGTCTCTTCCAACTCTATTGATTCTATGATTCTATGAATCAATGATCCTGCCCTACCCTGCCTCCTACACAGAGCACATCATACTGGCTTGGGCCTTTTTCCTACATTTTTGGAGCAGTTCAGAATATTCTTTACCAAGAATATTCAAAATTCAAGAACTTAGATCACAGGACATTCTGGTTCGATCAATACTGCTAAACAGAAGATGACAAAGGACCAATGCCTACCCCTTCAGACAAATGGAATATCACAACTAGAGTGCTTAGAATGAGCAAACATGTTGTGTCCACAGCATGGAGCACTCTGTTCTGGATTTCTCCAGGCCCACTGCGTTGTTTCTATTGGTCTGGCACTAATTCATGTCTTTCACACGTCTTAACAAATTACAGTATTTTTCAGTAAGAAAGCTTTGCTGCAGCTCAGCAAAGAAGCTGGCATTCCAACAGCAGAAAACTTTAAAAGCTATGTTGTATGCTGTGGGATGTGCCAGGAGGGCATTTGAAGGTTGCTGAGGGTGTAAAGTTTCACAGGATGAAGCTAAAAAACAGCTGTTTCTTGACAGAACCACATGTGAGAGAGACTCATCCTGCACTGCTTTCTGAGAGGCATCCTTGAGATTAAACAACAACTAATGTCTGCTTGGGTATTATATTGATGAGAGTTAGTAGGAGCAGTCAAGAATAGAGCCAGAGAGCAAACAGCTAACCAACACAGACACAGGGCAGAGGCTTCCATTATTCAAGCTTTTGTCCCAGAGTTGTTTCATTTAGGAAGGCAGACATTCATCTTAGGCTGCAAGTGTAGGATCAGGCATGGTATAAGGTAGCATATTTTTGCCAAAATAGCTCCAGAGAAGGTCACATTTGAAGTCTAAAATATGGCTAAGGAAAAAAAGATGAGACCTATCCAGATGTCAATCTGCTCCCCAATCTGCATCTGTTCTGTGAGTAAAGCTGTGATTGTGCAAAATCCTACACTCTACCAGCCTTTGCCGCAGCTTTACATTGTTAATTTTGGACAAGTCCTTTCCAGAAGGCTTAACATCATGTAAAACAGTGTTGTGTAGGATGCTCATGGTAAAGCTCAGATCAATGATGATCTTGCAACTTTTGAATTACAGGATGCTTGAATGAGTCTGGTGGTAGGCTTGATGAGGTAAAGATTGGTTTATCCATGCCCAGACATGTTCTTCTGCCTCCACTCCTGTGCTGCAGGAAGCAACTGTGGGAGGGGCGGGCAAAAGCCCTGGCCTCACCTAATATGATGAGGCCTGGCAAAGTGCCATTCTGATTGGCTGATCTATGTCCAATGCCCAATTAGTTGCGGGCTGGATATTGATAAAAGGGATAAGCAGGTAGCACAGGGGCTGCTGCTGCATCATTTTGCTGCCTGAATTTGCCTGGAGAGCTTACCAGGAACAGGCTGCAAATGCCTGCACGTAGTTGGCTTGCATATCCCCCAGCGTGACATTGTGCCGAGACCACACATCACAAGACATCTGCACCTGAAAGTCTCCTGCTAAGACTGGAAGTCCTGGAGATACACAGGTCATCCAGAAGAGCCAGGAAATAAGGTCAGAGATTGTCTGCCTCCTTTCCCCAGAAGCCTGGGAAGAATCAAGTCTCAGTGGCCAAAAAGAGAGTCTTATGTGCTTTGGGTACTGTCTGATTTATACTTTGTGAGTAAAATCCTTAAAAACCTCTTTCTTGCCACTTTAAGAAATAAGTGCTCTAGTTTTCCCTGTGCCCTGCATGCATGAATTTCCAGCCTGTGTGTTTTTTGAACCTGTGAATAAGTTTCTGGTGAGTTTTAATGTTAATGAACAGTTTTCATAGTTATTAACAATCATTGCCTGAATAGAAAAAATAATACAGATTATTAATTTTGTATAATCCTTCACAATGAGTTATGTAAACTTGTAAAGTCCAGGTGTCAGAGTATGTCATGTCTCACATATGACTGAGAAAATACTGCATTAATTTAATAAAGTCTGTATTTGTCAGCTGTACTGCCTGTACCAGGCCTACATTCCCCTTTATAAATTGTAGGAAACTAAAACTAGAGAAATGTGTCACAGGGAATTATTCCTTTAAATTAAAAAAGTCTTATGGAACTTCTGTTTTACCTTGTTGTTCAGGGGGGGATTTTTCTGTTGTTACTCCAAGAGAAATCCAGCCATTCTATTCAGCCCAAGTCTGTAAAGAGGAGAAAAAGTGTGAAGGGAACAAAAGAAACAGTCATTGACTCAAAAAGCTCATTGTATTTAATACAGCTTTTTCATTAGCTCTTTTTTTTGTGTGTGTGATTCTGGGAAATTTTGCCCTTTAAAATTACTTCTTTGTTTGCAGTCCCTTCCAGAAAAGCAATGTTTTAGTTACAATTGAGCATCTTTTCAAACAACAAAAATCTTTTCTACAACTCCCAATTGCTTGGGTGTTCTTTTTCTACGAACAAGTAATTCTTCTTTTTAAAGCACAAACCTACTGCTGTGAGAAGCACTTTAAACTAAAGCCTATAACACACACCTGACAAGCTTCTCATGGTATATGTTGCAAACAGATCCAACGGTGTGGAAACACCTGGACCTCGTTTCGAAGATCTCAAAAGTCACTTAAATGGATGCACAATTAAAGTATTTTTATGAGTTTGATTGCATCTCTCTCGCGTATGTTTTGAAGACTGAAAAGAGGGGGTCATAAAATATTGCTTCAAAGATAATTCCTTGGCAATTCCGGGAATGTTGTTATAGCATTTACTACAAATGAGTAATGAGGAAGAAGAAAAATGACAGTGTAAGCAACCTGGGACATAAATTTAATTCAAAACTCATAGTTTACGAGTTCTTCAACCACATAGCTGAATGGCCAGAAAGACAGAAGTAATCCTTATCTAATCCTTATCGGTATTTTTCCTGTTTGTGTTCCTGTCATGTCAGTTCCTTGGGGCAGAGAATGTTTGTGTATTGTCTAGCATTGCAATAATTTAGTCTGGATTTAGAGCACTTGGCTAATGTCATGAAACAAAAATAATAAATGTGGTCTGACTTTGATGGAGATACTCAGAACCTACTGCTGCTTTACACGTTTCCAAACTTGAGTTAGCTACAAACTTACCATAGTTGCAGAAAAATGGGAACAAGTGTGTGAATGGCAGTGAGAAAGCTTTGAAACTTGGTGTATATCAGAATCAGTCTCCACTGAAGGAGTCGCATATTGGCAGCACAGCAATCCACTATGCATTATCCAACATAGAAGGAGCAAGGAGTTAACCAGAGTTTAATTTCTCACTCCACTTTCCTTGGGTAAAAGACAGAAATGTCTGATCATAGGCAGAAGGGAAAATATGTTTTGGAACTAGCACCCTGCTGCCCACTGTCATACAATAGATTTTACTTTAAAATAAAAATTCATTATCTATGTATTTTCTGAACTTCTGAACTGTAACCTTGAATGAGTGAGAAGACCTCAAGAGCATTTCTTTGTTTTCTCTTTAAGCCATTTCACCCCTTGTACACACAGGCACCAAAATCTGACATTTTTCCAGTTTTGAGAAGTGTTATGAATGGCAAATGTAGCTAAGTAGCTCAGTTTTCTGAACATCAATTGTTCCTCCCCTCCTTGTTTTGATGATTATTAGGATGGCATTTTGCTATTGCCAAGGGACTGGCATGAACACTTTCATGTTTTCATGAACTCTTCTTCGGGGGTCATTGGCAACAGGATCACACTTATCAAATACAGGACAGATAAATCTTGCTTTATCTATGGAGCTCACTGTAAGTAAAAGTGACACTAGGGTGTCTGATCACACTACAATAAAATCACATTAATCCAAACTTTCCTGTCTTTTTGAAGAGGGAAACAGACTCTGCAGAGTTTTTCCATGTTACTACTACATAGTAATTCCTTAGAAGACATTCTTCTCAGTTAAAAACATAACCACAGATTCACAGGGTGTCGTAATTTATGCTTTTAACTTAGTACTACACTGATGTGTTCTGCCAAACATTGAGTAGCCACCAAAGAAGACTACCCATGGTCATTAGTTTACTGCCACATCTTCCCTTATGTTACAGACAGGTTCTTCATATGGATAGAAGTCTTACAGAATACCTGAGTTATCATTTACTTCTGCTTCATCTCTAAAACATCCAGACATCTTTGTGATAAGTTGTGGCCATTCAAGCTAGATTTCTAGCTCACACACTAAAAAAAATTTGGAACAGAGAAACTTAGAAGTCGAGCTCTGAGTAGAGTCATAGAATCATAGAATCAACCAGGATGGAAGAGACCTTCAAGATCATCCAGTCCAACCTAGCACCCAGACCTATCCAGTCAACTAGACCATGGCACTAAGTGCCTCAGCCAGGCTTTTCTTGACCACCTCCAGGGACAGTGACTCCACCACCTCCCTGGGCACCCCACTGCAATGTCAAATCACTCTCTCTGTGAAGAACTTCCTCCTAACTGCCAGCCTAAACTTCCCCCAGCACAACCTGAGACTGAACATTCCAGAAATAGGCCATATAATGGCAACAATGGATAAGTTAATATGACTTCATAGCAGCATCAAAAGCTTTATGTCTAGACGCACAGCTTGGACCTTGCCTTGCTGTTTCTGCTGCTTCAGCTGCACTCACTGCTATCTTCCCCCGCTGCTGTTTTGGCTACTGCTGCTTTTTGCTGCTTCATCACCGCGTGGCCCCTTCCCCATCTTCCTTAAGTTTTTTACATTTCTGCAATAGTTTATTCTCCTTGTGCTGTTATATTTAAACTATAAGAAATATAATTTCATTTTTCCAGACTTTTCTAAAAACCCATGTTGTAGTGAGTTTACTCTACCAGGAGAGGGATCTGCCCTAACTTTGGACAGTTAGGAAAACAAATTCAAAGGTATTCAAAGGTATTTCTATAGCTTCAAGGAAATATTATTGTCCTTAAAACAAAGAACAGCAACCAAAGTGAAGCAGGAGGCAATTTCTTGCAAAACACAGTGTGTGTTGCAGGTTTGCGCTCCAAAACAGATGTTTTACCTTCATACCTTTCCAGCATACAATGAGTACTTAGCGCAGTGATTAGGATCTGTGATAGTTTGAGGATAGCTGGGACATTTTAGTGAGAGGAATTAGATGATAGGCTGTGAAAAGGAAACAATGGTGATGTCTGCTGCACTCATAGGCTTGCTGAGATGTATAGAAACAAGAACACATAGATGTCCTGGAGTCCTGTACCCCTAAATTCCTCTCCTGCCCGGACTTCAGGGGGAAAGGGGAAAAGCCGCCTGGTTTCCCTCCCCCCTGGCCTGCCCTGCAGCCATGAAGGGGGGGAGGACTGCCCTGTGAGTTCCTGCGCTGGAGCCAGGCTGGGATTGGCCGTGCGCTTTCGCGCCTAAGGTGTGGTAACTCTGCCCTTTGTCTAGCCAAGGTTATAAATATTGGGGGTCTTCCTGCCTTTGGGGTTCCCGCTTTGGAGTTTGCCTGTGCCTGGACGTATGTGTCTGCCTGAGCTCACACACTCCCCTGTGCCCGGACTGCAGAGAGACCTTCAAGGATTTGCTTTCCTATTGACACCTTTGTGTGCCTAACGACCCTTAACGACCCTTAACCCTTCACCTGCAGCCGCTGGAAAAGAAGAGGAACACAGACTGCACGAGTCAGCCTGAGTGAGTTATTTGGCTTAGCTTAATTTAGTAAGAAACCGCTATTAATTAATAGCTGAGTCCTTTTCCAACTTCTGACTTCCAAAATAGTCAGATTATTGACAGTGTCCTTGTAGGTTAATTCTCAAGCGACTGAATCTGCTTCTTAAACTAAATTAATCTTTGTATATATAGTTGTGGGGGCGGGTTTTTGGGAAAATAAAAAATAACTATTTTTGATAAATTCCCGACTCGGCCACATATTAATTCCTGCTCTCCGCAACAATAGATAACAGAGTTGCTCTCTGGCTTTGGCTGCCTCCCTTCTCTCTCTAACCTGCTGTCTGTGTGACTAATCCTTCTGCTTCCTAACCCCCCTGGCCAATTCTCCAAACTCACCTTGAATGCAAGGCAAAGCCTGGGATAAGGCAGAGGGGTGGAAAAGAGGTGGAAGGGTGCTTGGGAGCCCCTCCTGGGGACTCTGGTTTCTGGGAGGGCTTTTTTAACTTGTCTATTTCTGTCTATTTTTAACTTGTCTATTTTTAACTTGTCTATTTCTAACTTGTCTATTTCTGTCTATAGCTGTATAGATTGTAAATATCTGCTTGTATATTGCACTAAGCTGTAAATAGAAAGCTTCGATGTTAATTTCCAGCCACTAAGTCTAAGTCTGGGGTGATTTTCTTAAGTGTGGTGGGGTGGGTAACACCCAAACCATCACAGGGCCTGATTTTAGAAACAAAGAAAGTTCTAGGATCAAATAATGCCTATATATTTTGCTGCTAAAATCTACTTTTATTTACATGGAAATGGCTTCTCTCAACACAGGATAAGACTGAAATTCCTAGGAAATTTCTCAAGGAGAAAAAATCCTAGAGAGCTCATTCTTAGAGAGGAGTTTTCATTCTTATTATTTGGAAAACAGTGGAAAGTTTTGAAGCCCAAACTGGAGTTAGAAGCTGAAGTAATGTATTTAAAGCATTTGCCTACATGCCATAGGATCTTCAGAATAAAGATGATACGTTATTAGATGCAAGAGTTGCGCACTTGGACAGAATTTATCTACTGCAACATGTAGGCTGAATAAGTATTCAAACATTAGCTTCTGTCTAACTTGCTGCAGAAATATTCAGTTGTAGCTAACAGCTGGGAACTACAGGTACCAAGATTTGCTTTAGTGGTTAGGTGAGGAAAACAGGTTTGAGTGGACAATAAATGCAAAAAAGTCTAGACATTGTCTGAACTTAGAGCAAAATAATATGATTTAGTCATCTACAGAAATCTTTTGTACAGTAGTTGCTCCTTCCAGACAGTTGTGCTATCTCTCTTACTGAGTGCAGATAATCCTGACCTAGGGTGGGGTGTCTCTACCCATGGCAGGGAGGTTGGAACAAGAGAATCCTTGTGGTCCCTTACAACCCTGACTGATTTCATGATTCTATGATTCATACTCCTGTGAATTTCTAGAACTTTGTACAGAGTTTGGAGTGGTTTGGGCTTTGTTTATTTCTTGGTTAGTTGGTGTGGCTTTTGCCTTTTTACATCATTTGCAGAAATGTAATACTATTAATAGTCATATCAAATTGCTTTTAAAATGCAGCTCAGGGGGCCAACCAGATCTGGGGCTGCATCAGGATAAGTGTGGCCAGTAGGTTGAGGAAAGGGATTCTCTCCCTCTACTCTGCTCTGTTCAGACCCCACCTGGAATAACGCATCCAGTTCTGGAGCCCCTATTACAAGAGGGATGTGGATGTGCTGGAGCATGTCCAGAGAAGGGCCATGAGGATGATCAGAGGGCTGGAGCACCTCTCCTATGAGGACAGACTTAAAGAGTTGGGGCTGTTCAGTCTGCAGAAGAGGAGGCTCTCAGGTGACCTTCTTGTGGCCTTTCAGGATCTGAACAGGGCCTACAAAAAAGTTGGTGAGGGACTTTTTAGGCTCTCAGGGAGTGACAGGACTAGGGGAAATGGAGCAAATCTGGAGGTGGGGAGATGCAGGCTGGACGTGAGGAGGAAGATCTTCAGCATGAGAGTGGTGAGAAGCTGGAATGGGTTGCCCAGGGAGGTGGTTGAGGCCCCATGACTGGAGGTGTTTAAGGCCAGGTTGGATAAGGCTGTGGCCAGGCTGCTCTAGAGTGGGGTGTCCCTGGGCATGGCAAGGGGGTTGGAACTAGATGATCCTTGTGGTCCCTTCCAACCCTGATTGATTCTATGATTCTATAAATATTTTCATATATTTAAGTATGTCTTTCATTTGCTATACCTATTCTAAAACAAGTCGAGTTGATTTTGATCTGGTTTTATTTGTTCATTCTCCTTCTGGAAAGAATTTCCCATATTTTATTCTTTAATATTGTCTTTTTCCAAAACTGTATTGCATTCTGGCAGTAAATACGTTTCCAAAGGATCTTTTCCCTGCTTTATCTGAGGGGTGACTTACTAGGATTTTTCATTCACTCACCTTTTTAAACATTAGGAATACTGATGAACAAAAGGCTAAAGATGGTCCATTTAGCATCCACTTTTAACTGAAGTTAATGGTCTTGTGTCTGGCTGTTGTGGAGGCAGGAAATTAACGTGGCTGAGTCAGGAAATATATAATAACATAATGATTTTATTTTCCTGGAACCCCGCCCTCCAAAACTATGTACAAAAATAAATTTAGTTTAATTATCAGACTCAGTTCAATCAGGAATATCTTACAAAGGATATTATAGATAAATTTGGATACTTGGGAAGTCAGGAAATAGAAAAGGCTAAGCTATAAACACAGCATTACCCCACAATTAATCAGGCTGAGCAGAACATTAACAGAAAAGTTTATTCACAGATATGAGCGAAGCACTTGGCAAAGATTCCTGCTGGATTCTTTTTGCAGGAGCAGCCTGTGACATTACCAGCAATGTCCAATAATAGCGATCTGTGACACAGAATTCTGAGATGAGTCACAGAGCCACCAAACTCAGAAATGTCTTGAGCACTTCTTCCCGAGTGGGACCGTCATGGGATGATGCTGCTCTCACAATGGCAAGGGAGAGCCAAAATTGCTAGGGTCCCCCCATCCAGGAAGCAGACAGCAGCTAGATACTTGATAGAGTCTGAGAGAGGGCAGTCCAGGCGCTGCCAGCTCTCTCTTCTCAAAGGACCCAAAGCTTGCAAAGTCTGCCAGTTTGCACAAAGGGTGTGAAAGAGTGGGGAAGGTAGGAGCCGTCCAAAGCAGGGACAGACAGTCCAGTCACTGAAGAATTCTATCCTTCACAGTGGCAGGGGACTCTCCAGATGGGAACTACCAAGGCAGGAAAACCCCAAGGCAGGAAGAACCCCCTATTTATCCTTCTCTAGGCAAAGTGTCCACTTACCATTACTAGGTGTGAAAACATAGCCAATCACCTGCCAAACTTCAGCACAGGCATCTGCACAGGTCACCCCACATGCCGGAAGGACCCTTTGCTCTACCCCTTCAAGCCCGCAGGTTGGGGGAGGAAAACAGGTTTTTCACGCCTTTCCTCTCCCATTCAAACCAAGGACTGAGAGGAATTTGGGGTATCCAGAACACTGGTGAATCAGTGGAGCTCTCTCTAGTGGTAGGATTGCAGGAAATGTTGAGATAAAATAAGACTAGGTTAACAAATACTCCATAAAACATAGTAAGCAAATTGAATGGCAAAATTTAAAACCCAAAGAGAAAAACTGCAACTCTCTCAAGGTATAAAGAGCTCATTTGTCATTTTTGTATTTTCAAAATTAAGGTTAAAAGATCTTTGGCCTCTCCTAACTGTGGAAATTAATTAACTATTTTTTTCTATTATATTTTATATTATTGAGTTTACTGCATTGCTTGAAACTACAGATTTGATATTTGTACATTGTAAAATTCTGCAGAAGAGGAAATATTTTATCTACATCTCATTGGTTTTATGTAAATACCTACACTGTTTACATGTGTACACAGTGTGATCACAAGATCCATTGTAACTGCAAGGCTGGGCTGGATTATGAGGTTGTCTAGCAAGTCTCTACTGATCATGATATATGCTGAAGGCAATTATCCCACAGATAGAATATATAAGTTACTGTGAGGTCCAGGAAGAGAGATAAAGGAGAAACTGAAGTGGTCTTGGCAGTCAATCTTCAAGTACCATAGAAAGGAAACTAACAGAAGATAGTGGAGGACAGTTAGCTAGTGAGAAATGGAAGGAGTCATTTGAAAGCCTCAAACATTGTATCTCAGATGGCACACAGCTCCTCAAAGGGAGAAGAGTGATCTTCTGCCTGATGATATGGGAAAAGGGATAGAGAACATAAAGTCTAGGAACCTAAATCATTAACTGTGTGAGTACTGATATAAAGCATCATCAATCAGATAAACACAAAGGAGGTGGATTAAGCTTCAGAGGGTCTTGAAACACTCTCATGGAGAAGAAGAATACTGTATTCAAAGACAAGAATATTCAAAACTCCAGCCAAGAATGTGACCCACAACTGATGTCAGATGGACGAAAGGTAGAGAGTTCAGACTATGGAAAATGTCAGCCTTCCTCCCAAAGACCCCAAAAGGCGACCACCAGGTGGCAACGAGCATGCATGAAGAGGTGGGACATTATGGAAATGAGTTCCAGGAATTGATTGTAATAATTCCACCTATTCCCAGAACTAATTGTAACAACCCTACCCCTGTACTGGTTTTGTAGTATAAACATTTCATCTGAACAAGGTGAAGTTGTGCAAGGGCTTTGGAGGAGGACCTCCCCTTGTCATCCAGCACTGATTAAACGGGCCTTACCTAAGAACACTTTGCCTGTTGTGAGGTCTCATTTTCCGTAAGTCACTGAGCGATGGAAAAATTGTGAAAATAATAACAGAATGGAGAGGCATCAATAAAGAAAATGTAGTTCAAATCAGCATGTCATGAACAAATTAAAACAATGACCAAAAGCATGAAGAAAATACTTTGTTTTCAGCTGCTGTCATGGGTTCAGTTGAGTCTGCTGATGAGCATTCAATAGCATGTTGACATCATGCGAGCTTTATAAATGGAGGTGCTGGCTGGAGCAAAGTATTGTGGGGCTTGTAGTTCAGATTGTAGCATGAGGGGCTTCCTGTTTCCCATTTGGGTGTGTTTATGTTTTCTGCTGGGCTGCCTGAAGGCCTGGAAAGTGAGGAGGGTCATTTTATGGCTGGCTTGTTTCTGCTTTGCTTTTCTATGAAATAAGCTAAGGTGATGGTACATTGCAGTGTCCCATTAAACCCTCCTTATCTCAACCCACAGGGCTTTTTGTGTGTTTCACTCGATTATGGAAGAATCTTGTTAGACCAAGCTGTCTTAAGCCACAACAGTTGTGTACATAGAATCATAGAATCAACCAAGTTGGAAGAGATCTCCAAGATCAGCCAGTCCAACCTAGTACTCAGCCCTAACCAATCAACTAGACCATGGCACTAAGTGCCTCATCCAGTCTTTTTTTTTTTTAACACCTCCAAGGACAGCAACTTCACCACCTCCCTGGGCAGCCCACTCCAATGCCAACCATCCTCTTTGACAAGAACCTCCTCCCAAAATCCAGCCCAGACCTCCCCCTGCACAACCTGAGACTGTGTCCCTCTGCTCTGCTGCTGGTTGTCTGGGAGAAGAGACTGATCCCACCTGGCTACAGCCTCCCTCCCTTCTCCCTTTTCCAGTAGGCAAGGAGACTGGGGAATCTGATTTAAAGGCAAAAAATTGGAGCTGAAATACGTTCATTAGAGGTAATAATCAAGAAGATATGGAAATTATCATTTAACAGAAGAATTTTATACAACTGGAATGAGGGAAATCCATCATTTAAATACTAAATAAAATATAATAAAAGCTAATAAACAAAAATAATAGAAGAAAATAAAATATAATAAAAGAGGAAGATCCTGTGAAGGAGTTGTTGGTACCCCAGAAGCAAAAGATATTGAATACAAGAGGCACAGCTCTGTTTCCTAAAGTATGTGACTGAGAGAGACAGAAGAATTTACATCCTGAGTTTTACTGTGATGCATGTGCGGGAGAGAGAGAAGAAGGATCATTTTGGAGAATTTCAGTTTGGGAGACTTGTGTAAAAGACACTGAAACACTGAAGCAAGTTGCTAGGAAGGTTGTAGAGTTTCCATCCCCACAGATGGTAAAAACCCAGGTGATTGTCCTCAGTTAGGTTGGATCCCTCCCACGGTAGAATGAACTCACCACAACACCAATTTTCTTTTTGGAAAGTCAGGGGAAAATGCAATTGTATTTCTTGTAGTTTAAATATAACAGTACAAGGAGAAATAAACTACTAGAGAAATCTAATAACCTTAAGGAAGATGGGGAAGGGGTCAAGCAGTGGCAAAGCAGCAAAAGCAGCAGCAGCCAAAGCAGCAGTGGGGGAAGACAGTGGCAGACGCAGCTGAAGCAGCAGAAGCAGCAAGACAAGGTCCAAGCTGTGCTTCTAGACATAAAGCTCTTGATGCTCCAATGAAATGATATTAACTCACCCATTGTTGCCATTCTATGGCCTATCCCTGAAATGTTCACCTCTCCCCTATGTCTGAGCTAGAAATCTAGCTCAAACGGCCACAGTGATACTGCTCTGAGAGAAGTGATTGAACAAGGTGATCTCCACAAATGCCTTCTGACCTCAACCACCATGTGATTCTGTGACATTAATGAAGTCCAGCAGCTCAACGTTATTAATAATTCAACAACTGATGGTGGCAGAAAAGGTGGATTTGAAAGAACTCTATGGATAGACAATTTAATAATAGGATAACTCTGATACAACTTCAAAAGTGGGAAATAATACATTAAAATGCACCAATGCCTGCATTTTGGTTAGATACAGCAAAGTATTAAGATAATTTTACATGAATACTTCAATTTCAGCTCTATTTAAGAAGGATTAATTAAGCATGATATAGAGAAAGACTCTTAAGACATGATAATCTTTCTTACAGCTAAGTTTTCCATTAAAGACATAAAGAGGAAAACCTCCATTGTGGGAGAAACATAAGGTATGATAAAGAAAGCAGGCATAAATGCAGGCTGGAAGGACAAAGCACAGTTGTAACTAGCAGAAAGTATTCCTGAACAAGTTGTTTTAAAATTATGTTTTATGAGCTGATGGTTTATGGGTGATGTTTGCTGAAAACAGCATGAAGCTGGGCCCCAGACCTTGAGGTGCTAAATACATAGGCATTATTTAAATTACTGTGACACAAAATACATTAATTCCATGAAAAGATAGTTTTACTTCAGATATAAGGATGATAGGTAAAAATTGCTTAACGACTGGAATGATTTAGGAACATCCCTTCTCTGGTCTGGGTTTGGTGTAGCATGCCTTCGCCAGCACTGCCTCAGGATATGTCTGACCCTGGGACCTATTCTAGTGGGAGGTATCCCTGCTTATGGTGGGGAGTTGGAACTGGAGGATCTTTGAGGTCACTTCCAACCTAAAGCATTCTATGATTCTATGACTTAAACTTGTTTATTTTTGCTTGGATAATTTTTTTGACATACATACAGGTGGAAAAGGAAAAGACTGAACAGCAGTATGTATGTTTAGTTTTTGAAAGAAATGATTTTACAATGCTTAAAATGAGCACAGCTGATTTGGAGGACAACATGGAAGCAAAACAAAAGAAAAGTAATTTAAAAGAATGTTTATTTTACATTCATAGAATCAATCAGGTTAGAAGAGACCTCCAAGATCATCCAGTTCAACCTAGCACCCAGTCCTGGTCAATCAAATAGACCACGGCACCAAGTGCCTCATCCAGGCTTTTCCTGAACACCACTTCACTGTGCAGCCCATTCCAATGCCAATCACTCTCTCTGGCAACAACTTCCTCCTAACATCCAAACTAGACCTCCCTCGGCAAAACTCGAGACTGTTAAGGATATGATTTATTAGAAGAAATCTTTTGCTTCTAGAGCAAAGACAGTCTAGCTGGCTAATTTGGAAGGAAAATAAAAGGCTAATAGACTATAAATATTTCAAAACAGCAGTGGAAATGTAAATATTTGTATAAAGAAACTAAGAAAGGAACCATTATTATTGCAAAAATATTGGTTTAGTTTTACATGGAGGTCAGAAACTGTTGAAAATCACGACAAAATCCCTACAAAACCTGCACTTCCAGTTTCACACCTTGGGGGATGACATGCTAGAAAAGCAAAAACACAAACTTAGGCAAAAAGAATTTCTTAATCTATTCTCAAAAATGTTCAGGAGTTACCAGTGTGATGGTTTGGGTGTTCCACGACCCTTTCCACTTAAGAAAATCATCCAGACTAGACTCAGTGACTGGAAATTAAAGAATGAAGCTTTATATTTACAGCTTAGTGCAATATACAAGCAGATATTTACAATAGATACAGCTGTAGACAGAAATAGACAAGTTAAAAAGTAATACAGAAACACAACAGCCCTCCCAGAAACCAGTGTCCCCAGGAGGGGCTCTCAACCACCCTTCCACCTCCTCTTCACCTTCTACCTTATTCCAGACTTTGCCTTATGGTCAAGGTGAGTTTGGAAGATTGGCTAGGAGGGTTAGGAAGCAGAAGGGTTAGTCACACAGACAGCAGGTTAGAGAGAGAGAAGTGCAGCCCAAAGCCAGAGAATAAACTGTGTTATCTATGTTTGTGTTCTTGTTCATTCTTTTACATCTCAGCAAGCCTATGAGTGCAGCAAACATCACCATTGTTTCCTTTTCACAGCCTATCCATCTAATTCTCTCACCAGCTAGGCTCAAACTAACACACCAAGTCTTCAAGAAAAATGGTCTTGGAAGAGTTATTGTCCATCACTCTACCTTTATACTCACTGAGAATTTTATTGTAATTCTAGGCTGGGATGAGTCCTTCTGACACTTGTGTATCCTGCTTGCATGTAGCAACAGGCTGAGGTGATCTCAGCCCTCATCTGAAAAATCATGGCCTCACTGATGGCACAGGAGTTAAATATTTTCCTTACTGAAATCATTCTGATTTACAAAGAATGTACACAGAGGTTCCACTACTCCAAACACAGTACAATTAAACATCAGGAGAGCATTTCCTTTCTCACAGTTCTATGCCAGCTTTCTGGACAGCACATCACTCAAAAACCTCTCCTTGTTTTGTTTCTGTCATGACCACACTGTTTTTTCCTGCTTTCTTTCCTCCCAGTACTCTTTTTTGGGCTGAGTTATGAGTCCTTCTCTCTTGGAGATGCAGAGTTACATGCAAATCAGTTTACTTTCCTCTGAGCTGGTATTCAGTGTAATCATGGGATGAAAACTTCTGTTGTTTCACTAACTGCAATGAGGACACTATTTAATTGTTTTTTCTATGTTTCCCCATATGGAAATATTTTGCATCTTCTTTGACCTGGAGGAGTTCTGTGGTTGCTCATGTGTCAAAAATGGTTGTTTGAAGTATCCTAAAGTCACGAGTATCACAAGATTAATATGCAGACACATTAAGAGCTGCTTAACACACCACTCTCACATGTGAGGGGGTTCTGAGTAAGATCTCTTTATCAAATGGTTTCAAATATGGCTTCTAACAATGATGATTTGATGTTGTTCAGCATTTCCATATCCCTTGGTAAATATCAAAACATTGTTGAAACATTATATTGCTGACACAGAGATTGGCAGAGTGGCACATAATTATGAAGACCAAGAAGTTATAAAGAAAATTTCGGATTGTTTGGCAAGCAGAACCCATTCGAGTTAAATGTAAAATTATGCATCTAGGTCACATCTAAACAGCAGAAAACTATATTCTGGAAATCAGGAGCTCAGGAAACAATGAGAGGTGTCATCATAACATCATATTCTGCAAGATAATGTGGCAATGAGATCTGTTTCAGGTCTTTGAGGTATAAACAGGTAATGTGATGTTTTGGTCCAGAAAGATTATTCTTCTGCAAGAGTACCGTGTTCAAATTGGGTGTCAGTGTGAGAATACAACTCATATTTACCACTCAAAATGATCACAGAATCATAGAATCAGCCAGACTCAGAAGGGACCACAAGGATCCTCTAGTTCCAACCCCCTTGCCATGGGCAGGGACACTACCCTAGAGCAGTCCAGACACAGCCTCATCCAGCCTGATCTTAAACACCTACAGGGATGGGGCCTCAACCACCTCCCCGGGCAACCCATTCCAGGCTCTCACCACTCTCATGCTGAACAACTTCCTCTTCACCTCCACTCTGAATCTCCCCACCTCCATCTCTACTCCATTCCCCCTAGTCTTGTCACTCCCTGAGAGCCTAAAAAGTCCCTCCCCAGCTCTTTGTAAACCCCCTTCAGATCCTGGAAGGCCACGCCTCAGAGCCTCCTCTTCTCTAGACTGAACAGCCTCAACTCTGTCAATCTGTTCTCATAGAGGTGCTGCAGCCCTCTGAGCATCAGAGGACTGACAATGATTAACCAAAAGAACAAAATAGCAAGAGAATTTGGTTTTCCATTTGATTTAACAGCTAAGAAATGAAGACAGCACAACTTCCTGGAAATGTGCTTTATCCAAATTCCAGAGTTTTGTAATTAAATTAAATAATAGAATGGATGAAACTGTTAATGCTAAGATTATCAACTTAATTTGATGAGCCATTTTTTAGAGTGAGTCACTCAGGATTCAATTTTCAACCTCTGTAAAGAAAAGACACTAATTTTTGAATCTCCTGGGTTTGGTATGGTGTGTGGAGAACAGATGAATGAAGACCCAAAAATAAGGTGGTGGCCATGTTATGGACATACAATCCTGTTCATAGAATACAACCAGGTTGGAAGAGACCTCCAAGATCATCCAGTCCAACCTAGCACACAGCCCTATCCAATGAACCAGACCATGGCACTAAGTGCCTCAGCCAGGCTTTTCTTCAACACCTCCAGGGACAGCAAGTCCACCACCTCTCTGGGCAGCCCATTCCAATGCCAAACACTCTCTCTGGCAAGAACTTCCTCCTAACATCCAGCCTAGACCTCCCCCGCCACAACTTGAGACTGTGTCCCCTTGTTCTGATGCTGATTGTCTGGGAGAAGAGACCAACCCCACCTGGCTACAGCCTCCCTTCAGGTAGTTGTAGACAGCAATGAGGTCACCCCTGAGCTTCTTCTTCTCCAGGATAAACACCCCCAGCTCCCTCAGCCTCTCCTCACAGGGCTGTTTTCCAGGCCCTTCACCAGCTTTGTTGCCCTTCTCTGGACACATTCCAGTACCTCAACATTTCTCTTGAATGGAGGAGTCCAGAATTGGACACAACACTCAAGGTGTGGCCTGATCAGTGTTGAGTACAGGAGCAGAATAACCTCCCTTGTCCTACTGGCCACGCTGTTCCTGATGCAGGCCATGATGCCATTGGCTCTCCTGCCCACCTGGGCACACTGCTGGCTCACATTCAGCTACCATCTACCTGTACCTCCACCTCCCTTTCTTCCTGGCTGCTCTCCAGTCACTCTGTTCCCAGTCTGTAGTGCTGCTTGGGGTTGTTGTGGCTAAAGTGTAGAACTTGGCCTTGTTCAATCTCATCGCATTGGCCTCTCCCCACCTGTCCAGCCTGTCTCATCTTAGTGACTGCTGTCATCTTCTTAGGTAGTATTCACTGAGGATGGACACTTCATCCAGTTTAGTTACAGCTCCTAAGGGGCTCAGGTGGGAGTTTGGTTGAGTATTCTGTATAGAAGTGGAACGGTATTATAAAAAATGAAATATAGATCCAGGTAAAGGAAAAAAAAATTTCCTTGATTAGTAGCTGGAGATGTCCCTGACAGCACTGTAAATCACTGCTGTCTCACTAGACAATCCTGCACCTGCATAAGGAGATAGTAATGATGACATTTTCTTACTCTGCCAGCAACAAACTAGAATACCAGTAGCCTGAATTATGGCAGTTCCCATGTGCCGAAAGATGAGCCGGCAGGGAAGGTGACCAGCCTGGATGAGCAAACAGCTCCTGAAGGAATTGGGGGAAAAAAAGAGGGTGTATCACCTCTGGAAGGAGGGGAAGGCTTCTCCTGACATGTTTAAGGAGGTAGCCAGATTATACAGGAGAAAAATTAGAGAGGCTAAGGCCCAGCTAGAACTTAGGCTGCCACTTCCGTGAAAGATAACAAAAAGCACTTTTATAAATGCATCAATTCCAAAAAGAAGGGCAAGAAGAGCCTCCACTGCTTACTGGACCAGGAGGGGAACACTATAAGTGATGATGAAGAAAAGGCTGAGGTCCTGAATGCCTTCTTCGCCTCAGTTTTCAACAGTAAAGGAGGGAGGAGTTCAGGGCAAGTGGCCTCTTGAACTGGGGGATGGGGTCAGGGAGCAGTGTGTTCCCCTGGAAATCCATGAAGAATTAGTTCAGGACCTGCTGAGCCACCTGGACACCCACAAGTCCCTGGGACCAGATGGGATCCATCCCAGGGTGCTGAGAGAGCTGGCAGCTGAGCTGGCCAAGCCACTCTCCATCATTTTCCAGCAGTCCTGGCTCACCAGAGAGGTCCCAGGAGACTGGAAAATGGCCAACGTGGTCCCCATCCACAAGAAGGGTCAGATGGAGGAACCTGGGAACTACAGACCTGTCAGCCTGACCTCAGTGCCAGGGAAACTGATGGAGCAGGTTATCTTGGGGGTGATAAGAGCGCACCTGAGGGATGGCAAAAGGCTCAGGTCCAGCCAGCATGGGTTTAGGAAGGGCAGATCCTGCCTTTCTAACCTGATCTCCTTCTATGATCAGGTGACCCGCTTGGTGGATGTGGGGAGGCCTGTGGATGTGGTCTATCTGGACTTCAGCAAGGCCTTTGACACTGTCCCCCACAGCAAACTGCTGGCTAAGCTGTCAGCCCATGGCTTGGATAGCAACACTCTGTGCTGGGTTAGGAACTGGCTGGAGGGCCAGACCCAGAGAGTGGTAGTGAATGGTGCCACATCCAGCTGGTGGCCAGTCACTAGTGGTGTCCCTCAGGGATCTGTGCTGGGCCCCATCCTCTTTAACATCTTCATAGATGGCCTGGATGAGGGCATGGAGTCAGTCATCAGCAAGTTTGCAGATGACACTAAGCTGGGGGCAGATGTGGGTGGGTTGGAGGGCAGAAGGGCTCTGCAGCAGGACCTTGACTGCCTGGACAGATGGGCAGAGTCCAACGGGACAGTGTTTAAGGCCAGGCTGGATGAGGCTGTGTCCAGGCACAGGGCAGCCTGGCCTTAAACACCTTCAGCAATGGGGCCTCAACCACCTCCCTGGGCAACCCAGTCCAGGCTCTCACCACTCTCAGGCTGAACAACTTCCTCCTCACATCCAGCCTGAACCTACCCATCTCCAGCTTTGCTCCATTCCCTCTAGTCCTGTCACTCTCTGATATGCTGAAAAGTCCTTCCCCTGCTTCTATGTAGGCCCCCTTCAGATCGTGAAAGGCCACAAGAAGGTCACCTGGGAGCTAGCCCTTCTCCAAACTGAACAGCACCAACTACCTCAGTCTGTCCTCATAGGAGATAACAGGCTCTTTTATTCAAGTACTTATATTCCTTGTCCACAAAGACACCACAGAATGATTAGCACAGGTTTAAATATATACACTGTCAGTAGCAGCACCTCCATTTCAAGGGCCCTTAGCATTAGCGTCCTCCTTAGAATATACTGACAAGACACCTGCAGCTTAAATACAGCTAAAGCCTGTGTCAGTCTTTATGAACATCTCTCCCTGGATAGCCCTGGTGCATGTTTCTTGTAATGGTTTGGGTGTTACCCACCCCCCCGCACTTAAGAAAATCACCCAGACTAGACTCAGTAGAGCTGGAAATTAACAATGAAGCTTTATATTTACAGCTTAGCACAATATACAAGCAGGTATTTACAATAGATACAGCTATAGACAGAAATAGACAAGTTAAAAAGTAATACAGAAACACAACAGCCCACCCAGAAACCAGAGTCCCCAGGAGGGGCTTCCAACCACATTTCCACCTCCTTTCCACCCTTGTACCTTATCCCAGACTTTGCCTTACACTCAAGGTGAGTTTGTAGGATTGGCCAGGGGGATTAGGAAGTAGAAGGATTAGTTAAAGAAACAGCAGGTTAGAGAGGAAAGTGCAGGCATCCAGATCCAGAGAGCAACTCTGTTGTCTGTTTGTGTTCTTGTTTTTATACATCTCAGCAAGCCTATGAGTGCAGTAGACATCATCATTGCTTCCTTTTCACAGCCTGTAATCTAATTCTTCTCACCAAAATGTCCCAGCTAGGCTCAAATTAGCAAACCAGTAACTTACCCCTTAAGCAGCCAAAGGGCTTGAGTCTGCCTGAAATTAGAATTGCTTAAAAGTCCCTTGCGAATGCTGAGTTCTGACACATGGGTTTTCTATGCAGTTTTCTTTAAAGTAAAAACATATATCCCACTTTTTTGAGATGTTTAATTCCAAAGAAATGTTCTCTCTCTCCAAAAATATTTCCCTCTTTTTCCTACTCTAAACAGTAAAAGAGCTTGAGACAATTGTGCACTCATTTACCGGTGCCTCAGAACAGTGTCACTGCAAAATATTATTGGGGATAAAACAAAAAAAAAGTGGCAGAACTATTTAATTTTGACATATTATCAACTAAAACATTATGCTTTCAGAATTTATAGCTACAAAGCATTGCCTGTTTTTTTTTTTTCCAAGAAATTAAACACACGAAGCAGATGTCCTGTGGGAACAATCTGTTACGATCTGGCAGCAGATTCTCTTTTACTGGCTTTAGATACTGTAAGTGAAGCATGTATGTGAAGTTTAACTATATATGTAATTATGATAACCAGTGCTTTATCAGGCTTCTAGTTACTAAGTATCCCTTAAAGATTTAGCTGTTCAATCTCTTTGTGCTACTCATTGTCCTACCATTATTGTACCACAGCTGTTTTTTTGTATTACATGGTATGGATGTGCTAGTTCAAAGCTAACTAGGATGTTTTGATGAGAAGAATTAGATCACAGGCTGTGAAAGGGAAACAATGGTGATGTCTACTTCACTCATAGGCTTGTTGAGATGCATAAGAATAAGAATGTAAATATAGATAGGTCAGTCACTCTCTGTCTGGGCTTTGGGCTGCATCTCTCTCTAACATAACCTGCCATCCCTGTGATTAATCCACCTGCTTCTTAAACCCCCCTTGCCAACCCTCTAATCTTCCTTGGGCATAAGGTAAGATCTGGGGTAAGGTAGAGGGGCGGGAGAAGGTGGAAGGGTGGTTGAGAACCCTCCTGGTGACTCAGGTTTCTGGGAGGGCTGTTGTGTATTACATTTTTTTCAACTTGTCTATTTCCATCTATAGCTGTACCTATTGTAAATACCTGCTTGGATATTGTGCTAAGCTGTAAATATAAAGCTTCATTCAATTTCCAGAGGCACTGAGTCTAGTCTGGGTGATTTCCAAAGTGTTGGGGGGGAGAAACATCCAAACCATCACAATGGATTACCTCACTTTAACAGTAGTTCACAGCATCACAGGATGTTAGAGGGGTCGGAAAGGACCCAAGGAGATCATCGAGTCCAACCCCCCTGCCACAGCAGGACAATACTATCTAGCACAGATCACAGAGGAACACATCCAGACAGGCCTTGAAAGTCTCCAGAGAAGGAGGCTCCACAACCTCTCTGGGGAGCCTGTTACAGTGCTCTGTAACCCTTACAGTAGTTTCCCCTTGTGTTGAGGTGGAACCTCTTTTGCTGCAACTTACACCCTTTGCTTCTTGTCCTACCCCAGCAAGCAAGTCTGGTTTCTGGTCTTATTATTGCTATAGAATCCACATGCAACTGTTATCATGAATAGGCATTTTTGAATCACTGTTTTTAAGCAGAAAATCCTAACTGTCAAAATTCCTCAGAAGCTGTAAAGTTGTTGCTTATCATCTAGACATCTTTGCTGGTTGTTAGAATCATCAATTTCAAAATTAGATGCAACAGACATGGGTAAAATTAAATTCTCAATATCCTCAAAAGCAAAAAACAATCAGATCAGAGGCCACGTGAGAAGAGAATAAAGTTTAAATGCCTTCTTTCAAAGTATTGCTCTGTGCTTTGCTCAGAGCATAGAAAATACTTCTCACTTGGGGGCTGCCCAGGTAAGCTTTTTAGAAAGGGAGTGACTGGCACTCCCTTGTAGCTAAGGAAGTGTCCAGGGACAAAAGTGATCTGTTAGTCAAACTGGAGCAGAGAAATGAACTCTCTCTGCAGTGCTAGGCATGTACACAGTTAGATGATTACCACAAGGGAGATATGAAAACTTTGTTGGCATGTAGAACTAGAGTGTAAATGCTCTGGTGGTCTGATGTATGACTGGCACTATATGGTTTCTCCATATAGTACATGGTGCTCTTGTTGAGGAGTCCTTCCCCAAAATTAGCACCAGCAGTACTGATACAAAACTGGCTCTGGGAATTTGACAAGAAACATGTCTGAATGTGGAGTTCTGCAGCATGGCATGGGTACATTTTTGTTTGTGTTTAGCCTGGAGAAGAGGACACTCAGGGATGACCTCATTGCTGTCTACAAACACCTGAAGGGAGGCTGTAGCCAGGTGGGGTTGGTCTCTTCTGCCAGGCAACCAGCAACAGAACAAGGGGACACAGTCTCAAGTTGTGCAGTCAGGGGAGGTCTAGGCTGGGTGTTAGGAGGAAGTTGTTGCCAGAGAGAGTGATTAGTATTGGAATGGGCTGCCCAGGGAGGTGGTGGAGTTGCTGTCCCTGGAGGTGTTCAAGACTGGCTGGGGCACTTAGTGCCATGGTCTGGTTGATTGGGCAGGGCTGGGTGCTAGGTTGGACTGGATGATCTTGGAGGTCTCTTTCAACCTGGTTGATTCTATGAGGGGATGGAGAGAGGCCAGATTCTGTCTTCCCAGACTCTGTATTCTCACTCTCATGCATCTTGCCTCACACAACAGTGAAGCTGAACCTAAAGAATCATAGAATTCTAGAATCAGTCAGGGTTGGAAGAGACCACAAGGATCATCTAGTTCCAATTTCCCTGCCATGGCCAGGGACACCCTTCCTTACATCAGCCTGGACAGAGCCTCACACAGCCTGGCCTTAAACACCTCCAGCAATGGGGCCTCAACCACCTCCCTGGGCAACCCATGCCAGCCTCTCACCACTCTTGTGCTGAACAACTTCCTCCTCACAACCAGGATGAATCTCCCCACCTCCAGCTTCACTCCATTCCCCCTAATCCTGTCACTCCCTGAGAACCTAAAAAGTCCCTCTGCAGCTTTTTTGTAGGCCCCCTTCAGATCCTGGATTATGTCAGTCTTTTGGTTGCAGTCAAAACATGTAAAAAGCAATCCTACAGGACACTGTAGGACATCCTTCAGGCTTCACAGCCATGGACCCTTAGAAAGAAGCCCTTAAAGCTCAGGCTCATAAGTGTTAGCTTCAGATACAACTTTCGCTGTGTATTCTCTTTAAGTTTTGGCTGTCAGTGACCCCTTTTACACAGGATAACATCAATACCCCATCAGATCCAGCTAAACAGGCATTTTGTGTTCTTTCATGGCAAACTTCTCTTCTAGAATATAATTCTGCATAACTTTTGCCTTAATCATGAGCATCTCCACTGTAAAATCTGGTAGCAAATCCAAGTGGCCTCAATCACTCTAAGTGAACCAAAAACTCTTTATTCACATCCTTGGCCTACCCAGCTCTGACCAATACAAATCTCTAGCTCTGGGTGCTCTGTGTGTTTAGAGACTATTACTCCTTTGTGCCTTTTTAGCCCATTGGCTAACTTCTCCAAGGTCCTGGCTGTTTAATTCAGTGTTTTGCAATCTGTGGTGCACAGAACCCTGGGGTTTCTCCACAAACTATTTCTGAAAAGCCTGTGAAAAGTAATTACAGAAAGCTAGTCCATCATTTCGTGTGCTGGCTTTAATTTGCAGCTAAGGGTTCCATGCTTTCAATGGAGCTTTTTAGGGGACTGTGGTCTTAAAAAGCCTTATTGAAGTTACTTATACGTCACATTAGAGGTTACACAAAACATCTGTTCTGTATTTTCCTGTTAATCTCATTATCTCTTGGACTTTACTGACTTTTTATAAAGACTACACATAACACATTATTAATGAGGGTGGTAGTCTTGAGAAAAAGTTGATTTCCACAGCCATGCCTGCCAGAAAATGCTCTCCCCAAAACAATCCCACATTCCTCTATTGGGACTGCTTTACACTTAATTACAATTCTGTCTGAACTGTTAATAAATGCTAGCTAATAAATGGCTCTCAGAAGACTATTTGTTTATATCTCTTATAATTTGAGTTCACAGGCATGTGCCTACTTTATTTACTGTCTAGCCTTTATAAATTATTTGTAGTAAAATCATTGCTTTTTCATATACATCTTTAGTTACAGTAAATTGCACTGCTAAGCTTCTAAAAGTGTCATGACACAGTTTTTCTCTGAAATCTCAAATGAATAAATCTCACACATTTGAAGAAAAACAGATTCAACTGTTACATATGAGTATTTCAAGTTGCTTAGACTATCAGCTTTCATTTGACTTGTTATAAGGTGATTTAGAGATCAAAATAGCTCAATAATTTGAGGTCAATGTACAACTCTTTTACATAGTGTGGCCAGTAGGACAAGGGAGGCAATTATTTTCTTGTATTCAACACTGGTCAGGCCACACCTTGAGTCCTGTGTCCAATTCTGGGCTCCTCAATTCAAGAGAGATGTTGAGATTCCGGAACATGTTCAGAGAAGGTTGATGAAGCTGGTGAGGGGCCTGGAGCACAGCCCTATGAGGAGAAGCTGAGGGAGCTGGGGGTGTGCAGCCTGCAGAAGAGGAGGCTCAGGGCAGACCTCATTGCTGTCTACAACTACCTGAAGGGAGGCTGCAGCCAGGTGAGGGTTGGTCTCTTCTGCCAGCAACAGGAAACACAGTCTCAAGTTGTGCCAGAGAGGTCTAGACTGGATGCTAGGAGGAAGTTCTTTCCAGAGAGAGTGATTGGCATTGGAATGGGCTGCCCAGGGAGGTGGTAGAGTTGCTGTCCCTGGAGGTGTTCAAGAAAAGCCTGGCTGAGGCACTTGGTGACATGGTCTAATTGATTGGACAGGGCTGGGTGCTAGGTAGGACAGGATGAGCTTGGAGGTCTCTTCCAACTGGGTTGATTCTATGACTGTTTGGTGACTCAGAAATCCAGTAATTTTAAAATGATTGGTCACATTTCTTTCAAAATTTCCTGATCCTTTATTGAGATACATTCAATTCTTTTAGGCAGTAAAGTATGAGGCATCATCCTAGCAAAAAATCCTACGCCTAGAGCTGTAGCTTCACACTACAAGAGAAAAGCCAGGTCCCAATCACACTGAGTATCTTGCAGAGCAGTCATTCTGACAGAGAGCCTATCAGACATCCCAACAGGCTTTCCTCTTTGTTCTCTGCTCTGGCAGCAACTTTCATCCTGTTCTCCCAGGTTAGAGTGGATCCCTCCCCCGGTAGAATACACTCACCACAACACCGATTTTTTTGGAAAGTCAGGTAAAAATGAATTTGTATTTCTTATAGTTTAAGAGTATAAGAAAGAAATAAACTACTAGAGAAATAGAATAACCTTAGCAAAGATGGGGAAGGGGTCAAGCGGTGGCGAAGCACCAAAGCAGCAGCGGCCAAAACAGCAGCAGGGGAAGATAGCAGCAGGCACAGCTGAAGTGGCAGAAGCAGCAAGGGGAAGGTCCAAACTGTGCTTCCAGACATAAACCTCTGGATGCTCCAATGAGATGATATTAACTTATCCATTGTTGCCATTCTGTGGCCTATCCCTAGAATGTTCACCTCTGCCCTGAGCTAGAAATCTGAGCTAGAAAGTCTGAGCTAGAAATCTAGCTCAAATGGCCACACCTGTTCTTTGAAACAGAAACTCTTTTAACACATAAGATGCAACATAGAACTGAGTCATCCACAACCACGAGCCTCTGCAGTCTCTTCTATATATTTCCCAACAGAGCAGTGGCAAAATACGGCCCATGTTAGTGGGCAACTGTTGCAGAGGCAGGGAATTAATGTGGCCGAGTCAGGGGTTTATACAAAAATAGAGTGATTCTGATTTCCTGAAAACCCACCCCCAAAACTATATATACAGAAATTAATTCAGTTTTAATTACCAGATTACGTTTGTTTGAGAAAATCTACAGGATACCATAGATAATTTGACTATTTTGGAAGTCAGAAGTTGGAAAAGGCTTGTTGAGCTATTAAATGAATAGTGTTTCCCACTTCATAATAAAGCTGAGCCTAAATAACTCACAGTCGGGCTGACTTGGTCCAGCGGCCTGTGCTCTCGCTCTCTTCTGATGCTGTTGTTAAGAGAGTCGTTAAGAGGTATTCAGGTGCACAAAGGATGCTAAGGGGTGAAGCAGTCCTTCAGAGCAGAGTGCTGGGCTCTTTCTGTAGAATCTATCCAGGTGGGGGAGGGGAAGTCTCACACGGGCACAATCTCTAAGGCGGGAAGTCCCCCATTATTTATACCCTTCCTAGACAAAGAGCAGAGTTACCACTTCCTAGGCGCGAAGACCACAGCCAATCACAGCCCGATTCCAGCGTGGGCACTGCATGGAGCACCCCTCAAGCCGGAAGGGCCCCTTGCTCTCCCCCCTACACACCTGCAGGGCGGAGGGGTGAGACAGGTGTTTTCACACCTTTTGCTCTCCCATTAAAGCCACAGAAGGAGAGGAATTTAGGGGTGTACAGGACTCCAAGACAGTAACAACAGAAATCAGGACAAACTTTCAATCAAACCTGTATATAGTTGTCCCTGACAAGTAAAACTTTTCACCCTCTGCATTTTGTCTCCTACTAGGCTACCTAATTTTTTGAACTGCCAGGTTTGACACTTGGGCTCTGCTGCTTCAAACTATGGGGTTGTGTTAACTTTGTAATTACGTCTCTTATGCTGCAAGAGAAGTTGTCAATTAATGCCAAGTATTTTAGTAAGACACTGACATCCCAAAAGTAGTAGTATTTTGCCTTGACAGGTTTTGATAGGGAGGTGGCAGCCCTGTTTAGCTTGTCTGTTCCCTAACTCTTGTTGCTCCAGGGAGAGTCTTCATAGCAGGACTGGGTATATTGTATTTGTGATGGTTTGGGTGTTCAATGTCCTCCCACACTTTGAAAATCACCCAGACTAGACTCAGTAGAGCTGGAAATTAACAATGAAACTTTATATTTACAGCTTAGCACAATATACAAGCAGGTATTTACAATAGATACAGCTATAGACAGCAATATACAAGTTAAAAAGTAATACAGAAACACAACAGCCCTCCCACAAACCTGAGTCCCCAGGAGGGGCTCCCAGCCACACTTCCACCTTTCTCCCACTCCTCTACCTTACCTCAGATCTTGCCTTATGTTTAAGGTAGGTTTGGAGGGTCAGCCAGGGGGGTTAGGAAGCAGACGGATTAGACAGGCAGGTTAGAGAGAGAAGTGTGGCCCAAAAAGCCCAGAGAGAGACTCCCTTATCTTTGTTTGTGTTCTTGTTCTTATACATCTCAGTAAGCCTATGAGTGCAGCAGACATCACCATTGTTTCATTTTCACAGCCTATCATCTAACTCTTCTCACCAAAATATCCAAGCTAGGTTCAAGAGAAGACTGGATAAGGCACTTGGTGACATGGTCTAGTTGATTGGACAGGGCTGGGTGCTAGGTTGGACTGGATGAGCTTGGAAGTCTCTCCCAACCTGGTTGATTCTATGATTCTATGAAAGTAGTACACTATACAACATATAAGTTTATGTTCTGAAAGTTGTGCTTTAATAAACATTTCTATAGTGAAAGGTACTGTGTAGCAGTCACATACTGTATTTGATTTTCTAACTTTGTTTTCATGACAGAAAGGGAAGATGTAATTTCTTTTTGGCAAAGGAATATAGACTATAAAACTGTGTAACCACTGCTCCAGTCAGATGGTATAAATGGGAGAAGCAAAGCTTGCACTTTAAAAAAAGGAAAAGTAGTAGAATTTAATATCAAATTTAAAATATTCTTTGCAATTGTAGACTGCTTTCTGAAATTTACAACAAGGATATAAACTTCTATGCAGTTCTTCCAGTGTTAAAGTTTTAACCAAAGCTTGACTATTATGACACCAAGCTAGGAGCAGGCCAATGGGATGAGATTCAACAAGGCCAAGTGCAGGGTTCTACACTTTGGCCACAACAACCCCAAGCAGCACTACAGGCTGGGAACTGAGTGGCTGAAGAGCAGCCAGGAAGAAAGGGACCTGGGAGTGCTGGTAGATAGTAGCTGAAGATGAGCCAGCAGTGGGCCCAGGTGGCCAGCAGAGCCAATGGCATTGTGGCCTGGATCAGAAAGAGTGTGGCCAGTAGAACAAGGGAGGTTATTCTGCTCCTGTGCTCAACACTGGTCAGGACACACCTTGAATGCTGTGTCCAGTTCTGGGCTCCTCAGTTCAAGAGAGATGTTGAGATACTGGAACATGTCTAGAGAAGGGCAACAGAGCTGTTGAGGGGCCTAGAACACAGCCCTTTGAGGAGAGGCTGAGGGAGCTGGGGGTGTTTAGCCTGGTGAAGAGGAGGCTCAGGGCAGACCTCATTGCTGTCTACAGCTAGCTGAAGGGAGGCTGTAGCCAGGTGGGGGTTGGTCTCTTCTCCCAGACAACCAGCAACAGAACAAGGCAACACAGTCTCAAATTGTGGCAGGGGAGGTCTAGGCTGGATGTTTGGAGGAAGTTGTTGGCAGAGAGAGTGATTTGCATTGGAATGGCAGCCCAGAAAGGTGGTGGAGTCGCCACCCCTGGAGGTGTTGAAGCAAAGTGCCATGGTCTAGTTGACTGGACAGGGCTGGGTAATAGGTTGGACTGAATGACCTTGGAGGTTTCTGCTAACATGGTTGATTCTATGGTTCCACTAGAAGAAGATAAACCATTAGTGTGTTATTTAATTAAATCCGTCATTCTGAGTAGTCATATGGAACTTATTAAAGCCATCACAGAAAATATTGTGTGCCTACACAGTAAAAACAACAAGATATTACTTTAATGTTTTCATTACCAACTTCATATGAGTCTAACAAGAAAATCTGAACAGCTTTTTTTATCAGACCCATAGGTTGAATTGCATAGAGACCTTTTTCCCCCGGGGGGATGGGGGGGTGAAATTTGTTGTTTAACTTAGAACTTAAATACATTATTCTGAATCCTTACCATATATGTCTGGTATCATTTGGGAAACAATGTTTTTGTAAACTTTGCTTGTTTGAAGCTAGCTAGAATATTTGGGTGAGAAGAATTAGATTACAGGCCATGAAAAGGAAACAATGGTGATGTCTGCTGCACTCATAGGCTTGCTGAGATGTAAAAGAACAAGAACACAAACACTCATAGGCTTGCTGAGCGTAAGGCAAAGGCTGGTGTAAGGAAGAGGGGTGGGAAGAAGGTGGAAGGGTGGTTGGGAGACCCTCCTGGAGACTCAGGTTTCTGGGAGGCCTGTTGTGTTTCTGTATTATTTATTAACTTATATATATCTATCTGTAATTGTATATATTGTAAATCATAGAATCATAGAATCAACGAATCAACCAGGTTGGAAGAGACCTCCAAGATCATCCAGTCCAACCTATCACCCTGCCCTATCCAACCAACTAGACCATGGCCCTAAGTGCCTCATCCAGTCTTTTCTTGAACTGCTTGTATATTGTGCTAAGCTGTAAATATAGCTTCATTCAATCAATTTCCAGCCATTGAGTCTAGTCTGGGTGGTTTCATAAGAGTAGGGGTGCAGGTAACAGCCAAACCAACACATAAAACATAAAAACAGTGGTTGCACCTCAGAACCCTTGTTATACAACCCCTGTTCGTATTTGTCCTGATTACAACACCAGCAGCAACATTTTATCTTCTCCTGTGTATATTAAAGCGCAGTCAGACTTCATTAAAGTCTCATAAGAAAAGCAGATATGCAAACAAATTTATTATCCTGATTATGAACATTGTATATTTTACATAGGTACTAGAAAGTTAAGTAATCTTATTAATACTTTAACAAAAAAAAAAAAAAAAAAAAAGGAACAAACATCTTTTTCCCTGTATTAAATGTAAGTTACCACATACTCATGTCACGAATATAGAACCAACAAAACTCAAATTACTTTCAATTTCTATAATACCATGGAAAATGTTGTTAAAAGCAGTAAATAAACAACAGATGCTGTCATGTATGTAAGACAACGATGCCATTCTGTATCCACTGTGGGGAGAAGGACCTGGGAGTCCTGGTGGATAACAAGTTACCCATGGCACAGCAATGTGCCCTTGTGGCCAAGAAGGCCAATGGGATCCTGGGGTGTATTAGGAAGAGTGTGTCCAGCAGATCAAGGGAGGTTCTCCTCCCCCTCTACTCTGCCCTGCTGAGACCTCATCTTGAATAGTGTGTTCAGTTTTGAGCTCACCAGTTTAAGAGGGACAGGGATCTGCTGGAGAGGGTCCAGCAGAGGGCTACAAAGATGATTATGGGACAAGAGGGCATGGCTTATGACCTGAGGCTGAGGGACCTGGAGCTTTTTAGTCTGGATAAGAGAAGGCTGAGAGAGGATTTGATAAATGTTTATAAGTATCTGAGGGCTGGCCAAGATGGGGGGACAGGCTCTGCTCACTTGCTCCCTGGGATAAGACAAGGAGCAATGGGTGTAAATTGCAGCACAAGAGGTTCTGCCTCAACACGAGGGGGAACTTCTTTCCTGCAAGGGTCCCAGAGCATTGGAACAGGCTCCCCAGAGAGGTTGTGGGGTCTCCTTCTCTGGAGACTTTCAAGGCCTGTCTGGTTGTGTTCCTCTGTAATCAGTTTTAGATAGTATTGTCCTGCTCTGGCAGGGAGGGTTGGACTCGATGATCTCCTTCTGTCCCTTCCAGCCCCTAACAGCCTGTGATCCTGTGATCCTGTGTAATTCTTTAGGGTTTGGTCTATTTTCCCTGGAAACCAAGCAGTGGGCTTTCTCAGTATCTGTACAGAGACTTTCTTGTGCATTGCAGAAATCACAGACTCTGAGAAAGCACACTGGAGTTAAAATATGCAATCTTGAGATATGAAGTCTGTATTTCCTGTTTCTCTCACACAATAAACATTGTCTGCAGTAGATAAACATTTTTACTGGAAGAGACTTGGAGAAACGAATGACCACTTTTGTCATCTTGGTAAATTCTGTCAGGGAAGTGCCTAGAACAAATACTATTGAGGAAAAAAATGTTCCTTCTCTGAAAATGTTTAGAGGTGGTTCTGCCATTTCTCTGATGGTTTGGCTCAGAGCAGTTTCTGCTAATAGGAAGGAGTAGCTCAGGATCGTGTGGGAATGTTTTCAAACTAAGAATGCAGACTGAAAGAGTTGGGGCTGTTCAGTCTGCAGAAGAGGAGGGTCTGAGGTGACCTTCTTGTGGCCTTTCAGGATCTGAAGGGGACCTACAAAAAAGTTGGGGAAGGACTTTTCAGAATATGAGGGACTGAGAGGACCAGGGGGAATGAAGCAAATCTGGAGATGGGTAGGTTCAGGCTAGACGTGAGGAGGAAGTCATTCAGCATGAGAGTGGTGAGAGCCTGGAATGGGTTGCCCAGGGAGGTGGTTGAGGCCCCATTGCTGAAGGTGTTTCAGGCCAGGCTGGATGAGGCTGTGGCCAGGATGCTCTAGGGTAGGGTGTCCCTGCCCATGGCAGGGAGCTTGGAATTAGGTGATCCTTGTGGTCCTTTCCAGCTCTGAACGATTCTATGATTCTAAATGAGTACAGAGCTGTAATATGCCAAGTTACACCTCATTTCTCCATATAACAGCACTCCCAAGGTTTCAGACTGAGTTGGGGGGGGTGGGGGGGGGGGGGGGCGGCGGGGAGGTTATAGTATGATTGGTTTGGGGTTTTTTTGTGTGTTTGCTTTGTTTGTGTGTTTGAGTTTGTGGTGTTGTTGTCATCATCATTCTTGATGTTCTGAAGTGGCCTTCCTGGCTTAAGGTTTTGGGGAAGGATGAAAAAGAGTTACCTTAGTTACGAGTCAGTTGATTCGATTGCTAGATTCTACTGAAGGTAAGAGTGTTAAGGAGACTGCACTCCACCTCTTCTTTTTTTCTCTCTTTTTCTCTTTCTGCCTTTTTTTCTTCCACTCTTTACTTAACACTTCGGTGATCTGTTTCAGACTGTTGAACTCAGAGAAATTAACTCCACTGTTAAGAAGAGGCCAGCAGAGGGGAAGGGAAGATGGATGAAAAAGGTACGAGTCTTGTTGGAGAATAACAGAGCTGTTTTGAATATATAAAGTGACTTAGCTAAAATGTTCAACCGTGGCCTTGTAGATAAGGTAGATGAGATGACTGCTGAACAGGTCCAAAAAGCCTGACTAGGCTACCATTCCACTGCCTCCTCACTCAGCTCCATGCAGCTCCTCATGTGACACTGAGGATGAAGGCAGAGCCTCTTGGTGAGGCTGTGTATTGATCAGCAGCCTGGCTTTTCCCCAGCCCCTTCCACTCCACCTCATATATTTTCCACTTTGGAAAGTCTTCTGCCATTGCCATAAAACTTAATTTCACTGCTGACAGTGATGAGGAACAGCAAAATAAGTGGCTTGGTTCCTTGACCTCAAAATAGAATGCATTTTACTTTGCCTCCACCACTGAGAAGTCTGGACCTGGTTTTGAACAAAAACAATTATACTGATTTGGAATGAAAAGGCATTTAAAGCTCTTTTGACACAGCAGCACAAAAGGAGAGGGTCACTCTTTCCAAGATTTGAACATGTTCCCTTCTTTCCTTTCCATTGCCATTTGTGAGAGAGAGTTGAGAGAACGTCTAATGCTAATGATCACTGAGGAACTCTCTTTGTTAAGGTTTCCATAATGCATACTTCTTCTGAGGTGTCTATGTCATGATGTGATTCCTTCTGCCAGCTCAAGCGTGTCGTCTATCCATGTTCAGAAGCAGAAATCAATGGTAAAGCATGCTGAGTGAGCATAATGGAGGCATTCTTTGCCTCCACAGCTGCTGAGAGCTCACTCATTGTTGAGCCATCGAAGAAGAGTCCAGTCAAAAAAAAAAAACCCAACACAGTATCTGGCAAAGGAGGCTTTTCTTCCATTAACTTTGAAAAGCAATAAGAGACAGAACACAAGAAGATATACCTGGGTGAAGAAGTGATTCTTTCATGTGTTTTCTCGTATAAGGCAAGAATATATGAACCACTGCAAGCTATTGAACTCTAAATTTCTGCTTCCTTGCCTGATGTCACAAAGGCCAAGTGAACTTTAAAACGTGAAGAAATAATGTGCCTTTATTTGCTAATATGTAAACTGCAATGGAATCTGCAGCACATTATTTTAACCACCACAGAAACTAATATTAATTGCAAATAACACTGAAAGTATGTGAATCAAAGTTTATTCCAGTCTGACTCAGGAAGCAAAGGAATTCTGTTCACAATAGCAGTCTTTGTTTCCCTTACAGCAAAACGTACTTGCATTAGTCATTTACGGTACTAAGAAACATTGATAATTGCCTTTTATAGTTTTTCAAGCATTACAATTTAGAACACCTATAATTGAAAAGCTGGAGTTTGTAATCAAAAAGTAGAAGGCAGAGAGTGTTGCTATGCAAAAGTGAAGAATTTCCTCCTTCTTTAGCTTATTAATTTTCAAATAATGCTTTAGGGCTTGTTGTGATAGTTCTTTACAAGGTAGTAAATATATAACTAAACAGACTGTCTAGGCTGAAAACTAATTACCATCAGAAACCGAAGCATTTGGGCTTGTTATTTCTGCAAATCAAACAACTCTGAATACAATCTCCATATTAAATAAAATGTTCACTGAACCACGAAGCTCTTCACAAATCTGGACCATGTTTTAAGAATCCCTTTTTTTTTTTTTATTAGTTATTGTTGTATGCACATTGTTGCATGCAGAGGAGTTGGGGTATTACAATATTTTTATGTTGGAGAATGAGGAGGAAAATGAAAAGATTGTTTCAAAGCTCAGTTTTGGAAAGTTTTTGAAAGTTACCAGCTAGAAAATAAATGTGGAAAAGAGAAGTATATAACTTTTTGTGTGTTAATAATGGGGAGGGGAAGCTCTTCATGAATCTGGACCATGTTTTAAGAATCCCTTTTATTAGTTACTGCTGTATGCATATTGTCACATGCAGAGCAGTTGGGATATTACACTATTTTTATGTTGGAGAAGGAGGAGGAAAATGAAAAGATTGTTTCAAAGTTCAGCTTTTGGAAGTTTTTGAAAGCTATCAGCTAGAAAACAAATGTGGGAAAGTGTATAACTTTTTACATGTTCATAATGGGGAGAGAGCTCTTTGCAAATCTGGACCATGTTTTAAGAATCCCTTTTTTTAGTTATTGTATGCAGAAGAGTTGGGATATTACAATATATTTATATTGGAGAATGAGGAGGAAAATTAAAAGATTGTTTCAAAGAGCTCAGTTTTGGAAAGTTTTTGCAAGTTACCAGCTGGAAAATAAATGTGGAAAAGGGAAGAATATAACTTTTAACGTGTTAATAATGGGGAGGGGAAGCTCTTCACAAATCTGGACCATGTTTTAAGAATCCCTTTTATTAGTTACTGCTGTATGCATATTGTCACATGCAGAAGAGTTGGGATTACACTGTTTTTGTATTGCAGAATGAGGAGGAAAATGAAAAGATTGTTTCAAAGCTCAGCTTTTGGAAGTTTCAAAAAGTTACCAGATAGAAAATAAATGTGGAAAAGGCAAGTGTATAACTTTTTATGTGTTAATAATGGGGGGAAGATGCATCCTGAAGTTGCTATCTCATTCCTCTGTCCTGTGAATAGATACCATAAGGACAGGAAAGTTGTAAAGAGAAGTATTTCTTCTAGTTGACTGGATAGGGCTGGGTGCTAAATTGGACTGGATGATCTTGGAGGTCTCTTCCAACCTGGTTGGTTCTATGATACTGTGTGTCTCAGAACCTCTGTCCTGTGAATAGACACCACAAGGATAGTAAAGTTGTAATGACAAGTATTTCTTCTGTGTGTCTCAGAACCATAATGAAGTTTAGTATATTAGGATTTCTAAAGCTCTTCCATTATATGCCTAGTAATTAATAAAGTTCTTGTGATCAAAATGAGCCAGTTTCTCTCAAAATACAACTTATTATTTGAAGATTTGAGTTAATTTCAGGGCAATAGCCAAGGAAGAGATAACAGCTATATAAGTGGATGACTTTTGTTTCAAAAATTAGAGGATAAAAGAAGGAAAAAAAAAAAACACAGAGAAAGAGGCTAAAACATACAAACATCCCATATCAGCAAAGCATACAAGGGGGAGAGGGTAGAAGTCTGACTGGTTTTGGAATCATTCTTCAGGCTAATTGCCTGGTATGCTGCCTGTGTTTCTGTCAAAACACATGAAAGGGAAGTTCTGACTGATTATATATATATATAGGAATACCAAATTAGGTATACATTCTGAAATATATGGAAGGAATAAGTTACATATATAATAAGGCTTCATTTTTATTAAGGATATCTAGTGATGATACAAACTATGTAAGGGATTTCAGGTGCTTTTACACAGTAGCTGTCATCTGTTAGCTGAAATAAAATAAACCCCTATGTTTGTTGTTTGTTTTTTTTTTAAGAAATATAAAGTAAAAACAGTTTTAAATATCCACAAAGCTAGACACTAGTCCAGAACTGCATGAAATCACAGGATGTTAGAGGGGTTGGAAGGGACCCAAGGAGATCATCAAGTTTAACCCCTCTGCCAGAGCAGGACAATACTATCTAACACAGATCACAGAGGAACACATCCAGACAGGCCTTCAGTCTCCAGAGAAGAAGACTCCACAACCTCTCTGGGGAGCCTGTTCCAATGCTCTGAGACCCTCATAGGAAAGACATTCCCCCTTGTGTTGAGGTGAAACCTCTTGTGCTGCAACTTACACCCATTGCTCCTTGTCTTGTCCCAGGGAGCAAGTGAGCAGAGCCTGACCCCCCACTCCTGGCCAGCCCCCAGATATTTATAAACATTTATCAAATCCCCTCTCAGTCTTCTCCAGACTAAAAAGCCCCAGGTCCCTCAGCCTCTCCTGATAAGCCATGCCCTCCAGTCCCCTCATCATACTTGTAGCCCTCCACTGGACCCTCTCCAGCAGATCCCTGTCCCTCTTAAACTGGTGAGCGCAAACCTGAACACAGTATTCAAGATGAGGTCTTACCAGGACAGAGTGGACCTTGTGATCATAATTCAGCCCAGTGTGTTTGACCATCAAAGGCCATAATAAATTATATCTGTTGCTTTGTAGCACCTATAGCAGTTAAGAAAGTAAAACAATTTAAATGTACAACCTCTTCTTTCTACACATTCCATCCCATGCATCTTTATTCAAGCACAGTGATTTGTTTGTTTGGCTTTGTTAGAGTCTAATTAAGATTGGAACTTGATGAGTGCTCATTGAATAGATTTCACCCTGGGTAAAATAAGGTGGTAATACTTACTGGGGAAGAAAAATAATTGGAGGACTGCACAGGGGGATTAGCTCCTTTGACTGAAGTCATACACTCACCCTCTGTTACAGGGTTTCTAAACCGAATATTTCTTGAATCTTCATCTGTTTTAAAATGTTTGGACAGGAAAAAGTAAGTGCTCTAATTATGGAGAATGTGTGCTGTATTCATTATACAAGACATGAAACTGAACTGCTGTTTAAAGCAAAAATTTGACTTCATGTTAGCTCTTGAGCATTCATAAAACCTCTTCTTTACTTGTTTTTTGTGCTTCCCTTTTCCCCTAAACAGCTGCAGTCTGTGGGAACTAAAGGCTGGACTTCCCAAAGAGCTAGCTTAAAACAGCTCTTAAACACAACATTTCAACACCCATTAGCCCTAATCAGGGGTGGAGATCTTCTCCAAAAATATATTATATAGGAAGTCCAAGCTAGCTCTCCAAGGTCAGAGACAGGGCAACCTCATTCCTGTGTAAATTAGAGGAGCAAAGCATTTTGAAACATCTCACAGGAAAAGATTCAAATAAACCCCAGCTTGTCTTATGGGTAGAAAAGGAAGAAACAAACAAAAAAGCATGAGTTGGGAGACGTGAAGATGGCATCAGCAACCAAAGAATGCAAGCAATTGTTTTATATGCTTAGCATCAAAATATGTCTAGATACAGCCACTGGCATGTTATAACAAACACTACTCATCTGTGCTGGCTTTCAAATTTCTGTTATGTTGTGGAATAAACATCATCATTACAAAAGTCTTTGACTAACTGATAAACTTCTTACAAAAACATATTGTCTTAGAATAGATTCATAGAAAAGATATGTAGAATCAACCAGGTTGGAAGAGACCTCCAAGACCATCCAGTCCAACCTAGCACCCAGCCCTATCCAATCATCTAGACCATGGCACTAAGGGCCTCAGCCAGGCTTTGCTTGAATACCTTCAGGGACAGTGACTCCACCACCTCCCTGAGCAGCCCATTCCAATGCCAATCACTCTCTCTGGCAACAACTTCCTCCTAACACCCAGCCTAGACCTCCCCTGCCAAAACTTGAGACTGTCCCCCCTTCTTCTGTTGCTGGTTGCCTGGCAGAAGAGACCAACCCTACCTGGCTACAGCCTCCCTTCAGGTAGTTGTAGACAGCAATGAGGTCATCCTTGAGTGTCCTCTTCTCCAGGCTAAACTCACCCAGCTCCTTCAGCCTCTTCTCACAGGGCTCCGGGCCCCTCACCAGCTTTGTTGCCCTTCTCCGGACACCTTCCAGTATCTCAAATCTCTTTTGAATTGAGGAGCCCAAAACTGGACACAGCACTCAAGTCGTGGCCTGACCAGTGTTGAGGACAGGGGAAGAATATCTCCCTTGTCCTACTGGCCACACTCTTCCTGATCCAGGCCATGATGCCATTGGCTCTCCTGCCCACCTGGGCACACTGCTGGCTCATGTTCAGCTACTGTCTACCAGCAACCCCTAGTTCCTTTCTGCCTGGCTGCTCTCAGCCACTCTGTCCCCAGCCTGTAGAGCTGCTTGGGGTTGTTGTGGCCAAAGTGCAGAATCCTGCACTTGGCCTTGTTAAATCTCATCTCATTGGCCTCTGCTCACCCATCCAGCCTGTCTAGGTCCCTCTGCAGGGCTCTCCTACCCTCCAACAGCTCCACACCCGCTCCTAGGTTGATGTCATCTGTAACGTTATTGGTGATGATCTGGACAAGGGGATTGAGTCCAACAATAAAGATATTGAACAGAAAGATGTTGAACAGTCTTGCTCATCCCTCTGGAAAGCACAGCTCCCTTTGTTTCTGTGAATTTTCTGAAACTGCCACAAAAAGATCAGTTAGAAGACCAATGTGTAGTGGCCATTTAGACTCATGAAAGCAAAGCTATGAAGGTGACTCAAATGTATGCATGGGCAAATTAAAATGAAAAATAATTAAAGAACAATGAAGCATTCAGATCTCTAATGACTTTATGATATTCACATTTCATTCTGCTATATTTAGATAACAGTTTAAGAAACATTTAATGTTAGAAGTGGTCACTATAATGTACAGTGAGTGATGGGTATGGATCTAAAGAGAAGGACTCTCAACTGAGTTTCCTTTACCACATTTATCTTTCTGTTGGCATAGCAATATTTAGTTTCTAGTCCTTTAGGATATGGTTTGCAAAGATATATTTAACTGCTGGAATTTCTTTAAATATTTATTTTAATAAAAACCACAATGAAAATAGATTTCCTTCTTGAAACAAATCCTTTTCAGAGTGCCAGGATTCACAAAGATGCATGAGTGGATTTTGTGACAGCTGATGCCTGTACGGTAGATGTTTAATAAACGGAGACATTTCATACTCAGTTTTGCAGATGAATATTTTTTTCCAGTAGTGACATATGTATTGGGAAAAAATAAAATCTTTTCAAAATGAGGTCACTGCTTTAAAAATGTAAGAAACATTGTCAAATTTAAAATGCTCTTTTAGGAAAGAATTCAGTAACTGCACATTAAGAGTGCCTTAATGTCTGCGACAAGAAAAACGTCTGCTTCAGCAGCGGAAATGGAAAGTTAATACTCCAGATAAGCAAAGGAGGTTTGGGGAAAAAAAGGGGGAAAAAAAACAACCTTCCTGTAAACCTGTAATGGTTTGGGTGTTACCCACCCCACGCACACACTCTGGAAAATCACCCAGACTAAGCTCAGTCGATCTGGAAATTGAATGAAGCTCTATGTTTACAGCTTAGCACAATATACACCTTATAGTGGCCTTCCAGTATCTGAAGGGGGCCTACAGGAAGGCTGGGGAGGGACTATTGACAAAGCCTTGTAGTGACAGGGTGAGAGGTAATGGGTTTAAACTGGAAGAGGGGAGATTTAGACTGGATGTTAGGAGGAAGTTCTTTACAGTGAGGGTGGTGAGATACTGGAACAGGTTGCCCAGGGAGGCTGTGGCTTCTTCCTCCCTGGAGGTGTTTAAGGCCAGGTTGGATGAGGCCTTGAGCAACCTGCTCTAGTGGGAGGTGTCCCTGCCTACAGTGGGGAGCTGGAGCTGGATGATCCTTGAGGTCCCTTCCAACCTAAATCATTCTATGATTCTATATTTATAATATAGACAAAAATATACAAGTTAAAAAGTAATACAGAAACACAGCAGCCCTCCCAACCACTCTTCCACCTTCTCCCCACCCCTCTACCTTACCTCAGACTTTGCCTTATGTATTAAGGTGAGTTTGGAGGGTTGGCCAGGGGGGTTAGGAAGCAGAAGGATTTGTCACACAGATGGCAGGTTAGGTTAGAGAGTTCAGCTCACAAAACCCAGAGACAGACTCTGCTATCTATGTTTGTGTTCTTGTTTTTATACATCTCAGCAAGCCTATGAGTGCAGCAGACATCACCATTGTTTCCTTTTCAGAGCCTATCATCTAATTCTTCCATCAAAATATCCCAGCTAGGCTCAAACTACCAAAGAAGCTTACCCCAAAACTCACATGAATTATTCTTTGATCATGTTAGTTCAAATGGAGCAAATAACTCCCCCTTCCAATTTGCTTTGTGTCCTCTGTCTCTATTAGCTTTCTTTCCTCACCCCGTTCTTTACCAGCTTTCTTGGGTTTATCTTTATTCTACCCCAGGAAGGAGAAGACAATCAAGTGTGCACTCTGTCTTGGCCCCACATATCCCCACAGCAGGTTCAGTGTATCTGTTAAGCAATGCATGCTCTGAGTTAAAGCTGTAGTTGCTTCCAGGTTCCACCTGCCCTTTTGCTATGTGATCCTGGACCTCTCTTTTGTCCTACTGCCTGCCTAACATCAGCCACAAGTCCCTGCAAGGGAAGACCTTGGGTATGTTGGGTATGTCATATCCCCTTTACACTGCTGGTAGGTACATACTGGAATGTTCTTCCCACCCATGACTAGGCTGGGTCCAATCTTCTGTCCCACAACATACCCCAGGGTTTATATAAGACAAAGAGTATATCTGTATCCTAAACCCATGGGAGAAATACGCTATAAATCTTGCCATTGTACTCTGTCAGTATGCTTGACAGCTTTTACTGGGTGAACATCTTTGTTTTGTTATCTTCTGCTTTTTGCTTTACTAAGACTTAGAATCATATAATCAGTCAGGGTCAGAAGGGACCACAAGGATCATCTAGTTCTAAGCTCCCTGCCATGGGAAAGGGCACCTCACACTGTATCAGGCTGTCTAGAGCATCATCCAGCCTGGCCTTAAATACCTCCATGGATGGGGCCTCAAACACTTCCTTGGGCAATCCATTCCAAGGTCTCACCACCCTCATGCTGAAGAACTTCTTCCTAACATCCGGTCTGAATCTACCCATTTATAGCTTTCCATTCCTCCAGTCCTATCACTACCTGACACCCTAAAAAGTCCCTCCCCAGCTTTCTTGTAAGCCCTCTTAAGCTATTGAGTGGGATTCAAAGAATTGCAGTTGATCCTGGGCTACCTGAGTCCAAGAGCACAAAAACTGTAAGCACTATCCTAAGTGCATCCATTCAGGATAGGTGAGGTTTGCCAGACTTGCATGAAATTCTTGGCCATCTGACAAAGTCCCATTGATCTACTGCAAGGGAAAAGAAATATAAGATTAAGATAGAGTAGTTGTATACAGAGAAATAATATAGCTGTTTTCATCTCCAACAGAAAACATCTATTAGAGGACAGGCAATACGATTTTGGAAGGAGAAAAAATGGTAAGGTAAGAGGGAAAAAAAAGGAAGTTGGATAAGTATATAAGAAAAAAAATACTTGCTAAGAAATTCTGTAAGAACTGTAGGTTTAGAGAATCACAGAGTTACAGTGGCCAATGGGATGAGATTTAACAAGGTCAAGTGCAAAGTTCTACACTTTGCCCACAACAATCCCAAGCAGGCTGGGGACAGAGTGGCTGGAGAGCAGCCAGGAAGAAAGGGAGTTGGGGGTGATGGTAGATAGCAGCTGAACATGAGGCAGCAGTGTGCCCAGGAGGGCAGGAGAGACAATGACATCCTGGCCTGGATCAGGAACAGTGTGGCCAGCAAGACAAGGGAGGTTATTCTGCCCATGTACTCAACACTGGTCAGGCCACACCTTGAGTCCTGTGCCCAGTTCTGGGCTCCTCAATTCAAGAGAGATGTTGAGATACTGGAACATATCCAGAGAAGGGCAACAAGGCTGATGAGGGGCCTAGAGCACAGCCCTGTGAGAAGAGGCTGAGGGAGCTGGGGGTGTGCAGCCTGGAGAAGAGGAGGCTCAGGGCAGACCTCCTCATTGCTATCTACAACTACCTGAAGGGAGGCTGTAGCCAGGTAGGGTTGGTCTCTTCTTCCAGGCAACCAGCAATAAAACAAGGGGACACAGTCTCAAGTTGTGCCAGGGGAGGTTTAGGCTGGATGTTAGGAGGAAGATGTTGCCAGAGAGAGTGGCATTGGAATGGGCTGCCCAGGGAGGTGGTGGAGTTGCTGTCTCTGGAGGTGTTCAAGCAAAGCCTGTCTGAGGCACTTAGTGCCATGGCCTAGTTGATTGGACAGAGCTGGGCACTAGGTTGGACTGGCTGATCATCATCATCAGTATCATCATCAGTATCATCAGGGTTGGAAGAGACCTCACAGATCATCAAGTCCAACCCTTTACCACAGAGCTCAAGGCTAGACCATGGCACCAAGTGCCACGTCCAACCTTGCCTTGAAGTGCCCCAGGGACGACGACTCCACCACCTCCCCGGGCAGCCCATTCCAGTGCCCAATGACTCTCTCAGTGAAGAACTTTCTCCTCACCTCAAGCCTAAATCTCCCCTGGCGCAGCCTAAGGCTGTGTCCTCTTGTTCTGGTGCTGGCCACCTGAGAGAAGAGAGCAACCTCCTCCTGGCCACAACCACCCCTCAGGTAGTTGTAGACAACAATAAGGTCACCCCTGAGCCTCCTCTTCTCCAGGCTAAACAATCCCAGCTCCCTCAGCCTCTTGGAGGTCTCTTCCAACCTGGTTGATTCTATGATTAAATCTCTGGAAAGAATCTAGTCTCAGCCCCCTGCCAAAGCAGGTTCGCAGGATCACAGGATGTTTGGGGTTGGAAGGGACCCAAGGAGATCATCAAGTCCAACCACCCATTCATCAAGAGCAGGTTGCACAGGACAATATATTGCTGAATCAAAATTTCTTTCTAGATCACTTTTATACTTGACACTTGTCTAAATAAGACCAGAAAAAAAAAAAAACTAACAAATTTCTGCCAAATGTTTCTTCATAGTGTAAAAGCAACATAAAAATTCTTGAAATTATTTTCCCATGCTCAAGGCTAGCACAATCTAGCTAAACATTAACTTGCATCAGTGGCAGAACATTACCTAATTTATAGCTCTAAAGGTTATGTGATTCCAGTCAGTAAAATACAGTGTCAAACCTATGCTAAGGCATTTGCATCTAGAATCATGGAAATACATAACACTGTAGTTAAAATGCAAGTACACAGCTCACACACTATGGATTGTAAACTACAATTTCTCGTGTATTGGAAATTCATAACATACTTTCTTTAGCTATTGGGTTTCAAAATGAGGTCATATAATGTGAAATGGATTTTATTTTTTTTTATGTAATCAAGTGCTTAAAAGCTGTATTATATATACTTCTGGATTGTTTGTTTCTTTAGAATCAATTATGTTCTAAAAGTTGCTGTATGAGAAAACACTTAAACTCTTCATGCGCTGTACGGCGTGCTTGTTCCTACGCAGAAATGATAATAATAAAGGGAAAAAAAAGTCATTGCAGGTTTTAGCTAAGCATTCTGCTTCATTGTTGTTGTTGTTGTTAACTTCCATAACAATGTGAAGCAGCTATAGAGTTATTTCAGCAAATCTCTATTCATAGATCTGAGTAGCCATTACTGCCATTAATGAATGAACAGACACTCGGGAGGGGGAGCTGACCTGATGCTTTAAAATTTTGGAGAGGGCAAGGAAAGAACACTTGAAAGCAATTTCAGAAGGTTTTCTAACAGATCTCTTCCTGTCTGTAACACAATCTGTAGAATGCAATCTGAGATGAAGACACTTAAATATAAGCATCTATGTGTAGATTACTATATGCACAAGACAGCAGTAGTATTATAGTATCATAGAACCAGTCAGGGTTGGAAGGGACCACAAGGATCACCCAGTTCCAACCACCCTGCCATGGGCAGGGACACCCTATCCTAGAGCAGCCTGGCCACAGCCTCATCCAGCCTGGCCTTAAACACCTTCAGTGGCAGGGCCTCAACCACCTCCCTGGGCAACCCATTCCAGCCTCTCACCACTTTCATGCTCAAAAAATTCCTCCCCACCTCCACTCTGACTCTCCTGACCTCCAGCTTTGCTCCATTCCCTCTAGTCTTCTCACTCTCTGATAGCCTAAAAAGCCCCTTCCTGTTCCAGGCCTTTCACCAGCTTCATTGCCCTTCTCTGGACATGTTTCTGTATCTCAACATCTCTCTTGAATTGAGGAGCCCAGAACTGGACACAGCACTCAAGGTGTGGCCTGACCAGTGTTGAGTACAGGGGCAGAATAACCTCCCTTGTCCTACTGGCCACACTGTTCCTGCTACAGGTCAAGATGCCATTGGCTCTCTTGAACACCTGGTGTACGGATTCATTCTAACCACAACAGAATATTCCACCTGCTGTCCTTCTGCCTCTGTAGAACGACATGGTCACATGTCGTGTGTATCACGCAGATGTTTTAGTTGGCATACAGCTTCTTACTTAATAATGTCTCCATTCAGGTATCTTAGGACAGAGACTGGATTATGTTTTCTCTGTGATTTTAGAAAATACGGATGCTGCGCTGGCTGGAGGTTAGAAGCTGAGCACTGGTGCATGTAGCAGACATAAAATTACCTATCTTTTTTCCTGAAATTTCCTGAAGAATGTCTTCTGTCCTGTTCCTACACTTCCCTCAGGAACAAGCCAATGGAACTTGGAGACTGAGAGCTGCAGTTTGTCTTAGAGATATCAGTGATCATCCAACACACTATAAAACAGAAATGAGAAAAGGTAATAGTATAAAGACAATTTCTGGAACATATAGCAATAATTTTGGCAAGTGTATGCTCAAAAAATGTCCTAATGTGATTACATATTGCTTTCTGTCTGATTAAAGCTGCTGTATATCAGAAATGTGATTGCACTTCCAGAAAGGAGGTAAATCATACAAAGACTTAACTTTCTAAGCAGTCATGTGCTATTCAATTAATTAGGCTTATCAGATTAAATTCAGGTATGCAGAGCAGGGAAGTTTTACTACTGGAGGTTCTCAAAGACCTTCTATTTACAAGGAAGTTGGTTTCAGCTCTCTTGCACAAGTACAGGTATCTAGTGCTACTTTAGGTGTCCCAGAGTACCCTTCTTGAATTTAATCTGTTCTTGAAGAGTTGAAATACTGGAAGGTGTCCAGAGAAGGGTGACAAAGCTGGTGAGAGGCCTGGAACACAGCCCTGTGAGAGGCTGAGGGAGCTGGGGGTGTGCAGCCTGGAGAAGAGGAGGCTCAGGGCAGACCTCATTGCTGTCTACAACTACCTGAAGGGAGGATGTAGCCAGGTAGGGTTGGTCTCTTCTGCCAGGCAACCAGCAACAGAACAACGGGACACAGTCTGAGGTCTAGGCTGGATGTTAGGAGGAAGTTCCTGCAAGAGAGAGTGATTGGCATTGGAATGGGCTGCCCAGGGAGGTGGTGGAGTTGCTGTCCCTGAAGGTGCTCAACACGTCCAAGTTGAGGCCAGTAACAAGTGGAGTCCCTCAGGGATCAGTCCTGGGACCAGTCTTGCTCAACATCTTTGTCTGTGCCATGGACAGGGGCATTGAGTGCACCCTCAGCAAGTTTGCTGGTGACGCCAATCTGTGTGGTGCAGCAGACAGGCTGGAGGGCAGGGATCCATCCAGAGGGAGCTGGACAGGCTGGAGAGGTGGGAAAAAGCCAACCTCATGAGATTCAACAAGACCAAGGGCAAGGTCCTGCATCTGGGTTAAGCAATGCTAAGCACCAATGCAGGCATTGCAGTGAGTGGCTGGAGTGCAGCACTAAGGAGAGGGAGTTGGGGGTGCTGCTGGATGAGAAGCTCAACAAGAGCCAGCAGTGTGCACTTGCAGCCCAGAAAGCTAACCAGAGCCTGGGCTGCATCAGGAGAAGTGTGGACAGCAGAGCAAGGGAGGTGATTCTCCCCCTCTACTCCACTCTGATGAGACCCCACCTGGAGTACTGCATCCAGTTATGGAGCCCCCACTGCAAGGGAGATGTGGATGTGCTGGAGTGTATCCAGAGAAGGGCCACAAGGATGATCAGAGGGCTGCAGCACCACTCCTATGAGGACAGGCTGAAAGAGTTGGGGCTGTTTAGTCTGCAGAAGAGGAGGCTATGAGGTGACCTTGTGGCCTTCCACTATCTGAAAGGGGCCTACAAAAAGCTAGCTCTCAGGGAGTGAGAGGACTAGGGGGAATGGAGCAAAGCTGGAAGTGGGGAGGAAGTTGTTCAGAATGAGAGTGGTGAGAGCCTGGAATGGGTTTCCCAGGGAGGTGGTTGAGGTTCCATTACTGGAGGTGTTTAAGGCCAGGCTGGATGAGACTGTGACCAGGCTGATCTAGGGTAGGGTGTCCCTGCCCATGGCAGGGGGGTTGGAACTAGATGATCCTTGTGGCCCTATCCAACTCTGAGTGATTCTATGATTCCACTGCTGTGTTTTCCTCTTGTGCATATAGTAATCTACACATAGATGCTTAAGTGTCTTCATCTCCAATTGCATTACAGACAGGAAGAAATCTGTTAGAAAATCTTCTGAAATTGGAACTAGATGATCCTTGTAGTCTCTTCCAACCCTGACTGATTCTAAGATTCTATGATTCTACTTCCAACACAATTCAGTACTACATCTCAAAAAAAAAACAAACCAAAAAAAAACCCCAAGAGCTTGATCCAAACCCAGCAGCTAAACAAAACTGTGAAACTCTTTTGACAAAATGTAACAACACATTGGTAGGCAAAACCATAAGAGAAAGATAATACCCAACTCACTAGGTATTTCTGATAAAATGAGTTATTTTAATCTCCCAGCCTCATGCCTTAATTCTGAAAGTTCACAGCTAAGCTTGTAGGTACTTAAACTGCTATATGTAAGGAAAAATAATAATGAAGAGATGAATGAATATGCAAAGGACTACGGGGATTATTTATGAAGTATCTATGAATCAACTTTCTTAACACTCTGTGTTCCTTTTTGTGCTCACCAAGACCACAGCTCTCTATATAATTTTTGGAACATATATTTTCTATTAACTCTTCACTTCCCTTCACTCTCATTTGTACAGGAAATTATTGTTTACAATGGTACAAGAATGACTGTTTACAGAAGGTGAATAGTCCTCTTGCAATATTGGACTTCTGTGACGTAGAAATCTGAGTGAGAGGACTAGAAGTAGGACAGTCTATACCCAGGCAGCAAACTCTAACAGTTTCTCAAAAAGGAGAAGACTTTTCTTAATCTCCATGAAGTTACCTAAAATACAGATCATTTTTTTAAAATACAACTTTGACTTCAAACCATTCTTACAGTACTTAAAAGACACAAATGCATAGTTGCATTACAAAATAATAGTTCAATGGTTATATAATTGCTATTGCTTTGTGATAAATGCATCAAGACATTAGATAAAGGCCTGTTCAGATACATGTTTTGTAGCCAATATATCAACATGTCAAGACACTACTCACACAACATGACATAGAATTTATCTCATGTTACCTGATATTCATCACTTTGTGTCCCAGAGTCCTGGATACCCCAAAATTCCTCTCCCTCTGTGGTTTGAATGGGAGAGGAAGGGCACAAAGAAGCTGTTCCCCCCCCTGCCCTGCAGGCGTGATGGGCAGGGAGCAAAGGGCCCTTCTGGCACAAAGGGTGACCCATGCAGATTCCCGTGCTGGAATCAGGCTGGGGATTGGCTGTGGTATTCACACCTAGGAAGACTCTTTGTCTAGGAAAGGTATAAATATTGGGATACTTCCTGCCTTGGGCTGCCAGCCTAAAAGATCTCCCCCACCTGGATGGTTTCTGCAGAGTCCACTGGTGCTGCAAAGAACAGGCTCCCAAGTGTCCTGGAGTCTTGTACCCCTAAATTCCTCTCCTGCCCGGACTTTGGGGGGAAAGGGGAAAAGCTGCCTGGTTTCCCTCCCCCCTCGTCTGCCCTGCAGCCGAGAAGGGGGCGGCGACTGCCCCGTGAGTTCCCGCGCTGGAGCCAGGCTGGGATTGGCCGTGCGCTTTCGCGCCTAAGGTGTGGTAACTCTGCCCTTTGTCTAGCCAAGGTTATAAATATTGGGGGTCTTCCCGCCTTTGGGGTTCCTGCTTTGGATTTTGCCCGTGTCTGGACGTATGTGTCTGCCTGAGCTCACACACTCCCCTCGGCTGGACTGCAGAGAGACCTTCAGGAATTCACTTTCCTGTTGACACCTTTGTGTGCCTAACGACCCTTAACGATTCACCTGCAGCCGCTGGAGGAGGAACACAGACCGCACGAGCCAGCCTGAGTGAGTTATTTGGCTTAGCTTAATTTAGTAAGAAACCACTATTAATTAATAGCTGAGGCCTTTTCCAACTTCTGACTTCCAAAATAGTCAGATTATTGACGGTGTCCTTGTAGGTTAATGCTCATGCAACTGAATCTGCTTATTAAACTAAATTAATCTTTGTATATATAGTTGTGGGGGCGGGTTTTCGGGAAAATAAAAAATAACTAATTTTGATAAATTCCCAACTCGGCCACATATTAATTCCTGCTCTCCGCAACACCAAGGAACAGGATAGTCCCTGACTAGGACAGCTCCCCACCATAAGCACCCTTTGTGCAAGTTTAATAGGCCTAACAAGGCTCAGATGACTTCTGAAAGAGAGAGAGAGCTGACAAGCATCTGGACCACCCTTTCTCTCAGACAGCCTTGCTCACCTGTGGGTAAACTTTCTGCTCAGCCTGATTGATAGTGGGGAAAAGCTGTGTTTATAGCTTAGCCTTTTCCATTTCCTGACTTCTAAAATAGTCACATTCATCTATAGCATCCTTTGTAACATCTTCTCAATCAAACTGAGTCTGCTAATTAAACTAATTAAACTAAATTAATTTCTGTAAATAGTTTTGGGGGCAGGGTTTCAGGAAAATAAAATAATTCTATTTTTATATATATTCCTGACTCAGCCATGTTAATCCCCTGCCTCCACAACACTTTGACTTCAATAATTTTTGTGGGAGCTCAATAACACTACAAAAGATTGGTGACTTACAACTCAAAATCAAGTGTTAAGACTACTCTGAAATGATACATCTGAGAATCAAAAATGATTCTGGAATTAAAATATGTTGCTTGAAGGCTCTTATCCACCATGGAAATTATTAAAGCTAGTCACTTAGTTAAAAACAACCTCATAGGCAAACGTGTTAAGCATCACACTGTGACACTGCAAGTGGAAACGAATGTAAATTTGGTGGAAAAAACAGAGATAGACGATATAGATAAAGAGATATAGATAGATAGACAAACAGACAAATAGAAGGATGGATGGATACACAGATAGATCTAAAATCAGCAGATTTTAGTAATATGTACATGTCTTAAATAGCTAAGCAAAATAAAATTGATAGAAATCCCAAAGCTTTGTTCCTGTTTTGCCTGGATATGTGGACTGCTTATCCTCAAACACCAAGCTAGGAGCAGGTGTTGATCTGTTGGAGGGTAGGAGAGCCCTAGACAGGCTGGATGGGTGGGCAGAGGCCAATGGGATGAGACTTAACAAGGCCAAGTGCAGGGTTCTGCATTTTGGCCACAACAACCCCAAGCAGCGCTACAGGCTGGGGACAGAGTGGCTGAGAGCAGCCAGGAAGAAATGGAGCTGGGGGTGCTGGTAGATAGTAGCTGAAGATGAGCCAGCAGTGTGCCCAGCTGTCCAGGAGAGCCAATGGCATCATGGCCTGGATCAGGAATAGTGAGGCCATTAGGACTAGGGAGGTTTTTCTTCCCTTGTACTCAGCACTGGTCAGGCCACGACTTGAGTGCTGTGTCCAGTTCTGGGCTCCTCAATTCAGGAGAGATGTTGAGATACTGGAGCATATCCAGAGAAGGGCAACAAAGCTGGTGAGAGGCCTGAAACATAGCCCTGTGAGGAGAGGCTGAGAGAGCTGGGGTGTTTAGCCTGGAGAAGAGGAGGCTCAGGGCAAGAAGTGCCACTGACATGGTGCTCTCTGCACATCTGCAAGAGATCCTGCCTGCACCTCTGCAAGCCTCAGTGCAAGAGGAATCAGGATCAGGTCAGAGATCGTCTGCCTCTTTCCCAGCACCTTGGGAAGGTCTAGAAGCCTCTCAACAGCCAAGCAGTTCCAACATTGGCACAAAGGAGCCAGAGATTAGCTTGAAATTCCTACTCCACTGCCATGAGTAGCACAGATTTGCCCTAGGGCTCCAGGCTGCCTGTTTATAAGTGAGGAAAAGCCATTTTGTGGCTTAACTTCTCCAATTGTTCTGATTCTCCTAAATGAATGAATTGCCCATAAGCATCCTTGTGAAGAGTTTCCCAATCGAATTAGAACCCAAATTTAACTCATTAGTATATAGTTGTGGGCAGGGCTTTCCAGAAAGAAAAATAGCTACATATTTTATAATTCCTGTCTCCTTAATTGTCCAAACTAAATCAGATAGTTGAGTAAAATTAATAAAACTGTACAAATGAAATATTTTTTAAACTCCAGATATTTATTATTTTGCACAATGTTGCTTTACATATACAGTTTGTGTTATCTTAAACTTTAAAGAAGGAGTCAAGCCAATTACAATAGCAAGAAATAAGTCAGATTTTATTTGTATACTACAGAATGATGTCATAATCTTAAAGAAAGAAAAAAAAAAAAAGGGATAAAGACACCAGAAACATGAGATTACATATGGAGATTTACTACAGGTTCTTCCATGATGTTCATTATTTCCATGACTGTTCACCACTGTTTGAAAATAGAGTAAGTCCAGTCAATGAGTGAGGATTTAAAACAATAGCATGATCACAGCAATTAAAGCATAGTAAAGAGCAAAATAACTACAAAGAAAAATATGAGTGATGAAATTAAGAAGATTAAATTATAAATAAGGAAATAGGGTACCTAAACTCAAAGGAAATTTTGGCATATTTTGCAGTCCACTGTGAGGGATGATGCACAATTAATATTCTGTATTAATTTTGATATCCAGGTGATGATTGTTAATTATGAAAACTGAAACTCAGAAACTTACAGGTTAAAAAAATGGACAGGTTGGAAATTGACGCAGGCAGGGCACAGGCAAAACTAGAGCACTTATTTCTTAACATGGCATATGCAAATATTATACTGGAAGAGGCTTTTAAGGATTTACTCACAAAATTATAAATCAGACAGCACCTAAAGCACATGAGACTCTGTCTTGTCAGCCACTGAGACTTGATTCTTCCCAGGCTTCTGGGGAAAGGAGGCAGACAATCACTGACCTTGTCTCCTGGCTCCCCTGGACTATCTGTGTATCTCCAGGACTTCTAGTCTTAGCAGGAGACTTTCAGATGCAGGCAGGATGCCTTGCCTTGTGTGGTCTCAGCGCGATGTCACGCTGGCCTTGCAGGCCAATTGCATGCAGGCATTTAGAGCCTGTTCTGGTAAGCTTTCCAGGCAAATTCAGGATGCAAAATGAGGCATCAGCAGCCCTGTGCTACCTGCTTATACCTTTTATCAATATCCAGCCCAAGACTAGTGGGGCATTGGATATAGATTAGCCAATCAGAATGGCACTTTGCCAAGCTTCACCATATTAGCCAGTGAAGCCAGGGCTCTCATCCTACCCTCCCATGGTTTCCTCGTCCAGCACGGGAGGAGCAGGGGAACAAGGGAACGTGTCTGGGCAAGCCAACCAAGCTTATGTTTGCCCCATCATGCCTACCACCACATGCACTTGTGGCAGAGGTCTGTCTCAAGTCACTTAGGACTTTTTTCACCTCAGCTTAGGTCTTATAGTTGAAGTTTTCTAAATGTCTGCACTGAGCAGGCATGCTTCTTTCCACTGACTGTATAAGCAGACCATACTCCTATCTCTGACTTATAAACAGAGCATCTAAGAATAGTTTGTATAAGTACCATGTGAAAGCAGCTGAAGTAGAGTAAGTCTAAGGAATTGCCAGCCTCTAATTGGAAAGAATCATAGTATCATCATAGAATGGATTGGATTGGAAGAGACTTTAAAGATCATCTAGTTCCAAACTCCCTCTACTTCCAACTCCTTCTACTAGACTAGGTTGATCTAGGTCCCATACAACTTGACTTTCAAAACTTCCAGGGTTGGAGCCTATACAACTTTTCTGAGCAACCTGTTCCAGGGCCTTCTTCCACGTGAAGATTTTTTTCCTAACGTCCAGTTTGAAACAATTACTCCACATCCTATCACTATATGCCTTTGTAAGAAAAATCTTAAAAAACAGAGAAAACCTAAGGACAACATTTGTGCTTGAAAAAAACTGGTTTTCCAGAATTTAATCTATTAATATCTTCAAAAGAGTATGATAATACCTTTGCAAGTGCAAATACAGTCTTATAAAGGGATCAGGAATAACTAATACAATAAACCATAGGGATACAGTTTGCATGTTTAGATGAAGGGGGCCTAAAGGAAGGCTGTGGAGGGACTACTGACAAGGTTTTGTAATGACAGGACAAGGAGTCATGGGTTTAAACTGGGAGAGGGGAGATTCAAACTAGATGTTAGGAAAGGGTTCTTTCCAGTGAAGGTGATGAGACGTCATCTCCAAACTTACTGATGTTAGAGTCAATTCCCTGGTCCAGATCATCAATAAATATATTGGACAGGACAAGGCCCAGCAGTCTAGGGTTTTGTAGAATCCCAAACATATATAGCAAACCAACTCTTACTGTTTTGTCTCTGGCTTTCTGGAAAAGATGAAAGGAAGCTCAATCATAATTCAGGAAGTTTTTTCCCACTCCACGTTACGGTTCATTACATGGAAATGCAGATTACTCTATGCAGTGTCATTGTTACTTCAAAAGTATATGTGTATATAAATAAAATAATGTAAATGCAATGCAAAAAGAAAAATTGACAAGGAAAAAAGAGAGAAAAATCAAGATAACAAGAACTGCAGGTCATCCTAAAATGAGGCCTAGAAAATAATTAATAACAGGCAATGAACTACAACTACTGCCAGATTCCCTGCCTCTCTCTAGGCTGGCTTTAGCTGTCATTATAAATTGAGGAAAGAATTCCCCAAATAACTGCAAATAGCCACTAGAGATTCTGCACACCACCTAAGATGTGTCTGTGGATATGCTAACAGAAGCAATTTCTTAGCAAGCAATATGCTAACCCTCTGGGACTGTTAATGAATCCGTTTTGCAGTAAACTTTTTAGGAGTATATGCTACAGAGACTTTATAAGTATGTTGCTTTCTGAATTCTCTTATTTCCATAAGATTTTTAGATTGAAATTCATATTTCATTTTATTCAGGAGATTCCTGCAACTCAGCTCAGTTTTACTGAGCTATGGGACTGTGATGGTTTGGGTATTCTCCACCCCCCACACACTTTGGAAATTACCCAGATTAGACTCAGCAGCTCTGGAAATTGAATGAAGCTTTATATTTACAGTTTAGCACAATATCCAAGCAGGTATTTAGAATAGATACAGCTATAGACAGAAATAGACAAGTTAAAATGTAATTCAGAAACACAACAGCCCTCCCAGAAACCTGAGTCCCCAGGAGGGGCTCAAACCCACCCTTCCACCTTCTCCCACCCCTCTCTACCTTATCCCAGACGTTGCCCTGTGCCCAAGGAAGATTGGAGGGTTGGCCAGGGGCGTTAGGAAGCAGGTGGATTAGTCACAAAGATTAAGTTAGAGAGAGAAATTCAGGCCAAAGCCCAGACAGTGTCTCTGTTATCCATAGTTACATTCTTGTTCTTACACATCTCAGCAAGCCTATGAGCGCAGCAGACATCACCATTGTTTTCTTCTCACAGCCTATAATCTAATTCTTCTCACCAAAATATTCCAGCTAGCTTCAAACTAGCACAGGGGCCAGCTTTTTACAAAAAACTGTTAGCTGTTATTTGCAGTTGAGTCTATTGTGTATCGCTTCATTTTAAAGCAGGATCTTTTGTTATTTTTGCACTGCTTCATCTATACCTAATATTTAGCCTGTATTGTCTCTGTGAGAGCCACACTGATAAGAAATTATTCTTTTCTGTTGCTTTCTGTGAATGTTAAACTCCAGCTACCCATAATCATTTACAACCTCTCCCCTACAGAGGGCACCTTTGCTTTATTGGAATTGCTTCTGCAAAAGAGGTGGCGGTTATCAGAGAAATAACTGAGCCTTAAAGCAACATCAGACTTCTCGCAGATATAAGGACCTTGTTTGTCTCCCTTTTTAAATCAAGCACGTTTTGTACTATAATTCAGCAGCAAGCAATAACACTGTTACAGTCTGTGTTATTATAGTTTCCACCAAGAAGTCACGAGATGAAATAGAGATTGCTAGAATTTATATGAGAGGCCAATGAGTACCAAGATGAATTAAAGACCTTAAGATTGGATGGGAGGGCTTATTCCATCACTAATTAAAGGGTTTGCCATTAAGAAATGTTTCTGAAATGTGTACCAAAAGGGTTGTCTATTGGAAAATAAGATGCAGAAACAAAGTAAACCATTTCCCAAAGAAATCTTTCTAACAGACCTCCCATTAGCAATTGGTATTTGAAAGCTGTTGAAGTGGAATATTATATTCACCTTTGTATCAAAGGTGACTATCAAAGCTGACCCTAAAGTTCTTACCTGGGGAAAAAAAAAACAAAACAAAACAAAACAAAAAAAAAACCAACTAGTTGACTGTAATACTGAGCCAAACTTTTTCTTCCTGATTTTTTGATGTGTTGTTATTAATGAAGTGTCAAGTACACCATTCATAGTATCTGCTGGTTCTGAATAAAACTTGCAATACTTTGCTGTTTGATATTGCTTTTCAGTTCAATCTGTAACAGTCTTACTTTACAGGCCATTTCACTAATGTGTTAAGACAGATGCAGATGTCATTGATTTCTAAATAGCAAAGTTAAACTTCTAAAGAATAATCTTTCCTCTGTCATTTTGTATCTGTCTGACTATTCAAAGCAAGCTACAGCTGTAAAAAGAAGTGCAAGACATTGTATTTATGTGAATTCCAAACAGGACAGTACTATGTTAGTACATATAAACTGAGGGAAAACACACAAATAAATGCATCAATCCCTTAGCATACTGGTTTGGGTTTTTTTATGGTGTTTCTATCAATAAAAGTTACAAATGGCCTTATAAATTCAATGGTAGGCAACCTGTTGCAAGAAGACTCTAAATTCCCCTGGCTGTTTTCTGGGACTGATGTTGACTGCAAAAAAATCTAACACAAAACCCAGCAATGAACACTCCCTGCCTTCCCTAACATTTTCTATAAGTCTCTTACAGAACATGCATTCATGTTTGCATTTTTAGCTTCATATACCCAGTACAAAAGCAGGAGAGCACAAAAACTTGAATTGCTACTCCAGGCTGTTAAATTAATTACACAGGCCCCATATTAGTGAGCAATGCTTTAATACCATTGGAAATTTGGTTTAGGGAGTGTTTTAACAGCTCCTCCTCTCTTATAATTTTACTTCCTTTTTCTTTTCTAATTATAGGCCAAGGCTGAATTCCTCACTAATTAAGGAAAGTGGGTTTGGGTTTTTTTAAGATTTCCTTTCTAGAAGTCAATGGGAATATTGCCCATGTAAAGATCTAAGGTCAAGATTTTTGTCCCTTCCACTTCACTGCATTCTATCATTCTATGAAAAGTGTCCAATATGAATATATGTTTCAAGAGATACAGTCATGGAACATGATGGTCTGTGGTGTAAGACTGTTCAAATGGCTTCCATCACACTTTTAAGCACCTTGAAAAACAGTTCTTGTGTGCAGTTTGAGAAAGAGAGAGGCTGCATATCCCAGACACCTTCCTCAACTGGTAGGTTGCTGCCATTACCTTCTTTTAGACAGGTGAAGAGTTTACAAATACACTCATTTTCTGGTCAGCTTTACTGCACAGGAATGTTCCCACGCAAGTTTAATTTGCTAGTATAAATGTAGCTTCCAAAACTGTATTTACTGCTGCCATTGTATGTCACTGTATTTAAAGTATTCAGCTATTAATCCTTGTAAACTGTGCACTGAGTTCTAAGTTTATATCAGTAGGAAACAAAACAATCAAGAAAACATTTTCCTGATTATATATACTGCTAGATGCATTATTTTCCCTGTAATTGTTTCAGCTTGGAGATGTTAGTAGAATGCTTACTTTGAATATAGTTTTATGGTTGGAGATAAACAGTTTTAGAGAGAAAGTAAAAGCCACGGGAAAAAAAATGGGGTTATAAGTATCTAAGCTAATTAGAAGCCCCACTTCCAAAACCAGACAAATTTACCAGTGAACAGAAGGTCCTCACTAGCAGCATGGGAGCCCAACATATGTGTGATGGAATTCAGCCCTTAAAATCTTTTTCCCCTCAAGTTGCCACCAACATTTACCTGAGAAGTAAGACAGTCTGTTTGGAGGTATTCCTCCCAGTAGAAAAGCATTGGTCAGCTGGCCTGTACTTGCCAACAAAGAACCAGAAAACCCTTCACCATTGCAGATCTCATATTTGATTGCTCCTGTTCATTGCATTTGCAGGGCTTTTTTTGCATGCTTTCCATGTGGGAAACCTTGGGTTAGTTCTTTTGTCCTGTGGGAACAATAGAAGTTGGATGTGTGAAAACAGGTTTTCCACCCTGGAAGTGACCTGCCTAACTGGTTATTAGCTGTACCACAGAATGTAAATATGAACGCAGAAGCAAATAACCTAATTTCATTATTACCTTGATTGAAACCCCACTGGTAGGAATGTAGTGAACCCAAGCAGACTGTCTGTGTTTAGGCATGGACTGTGTCTTCAAAAAGAACATCAGCATTGAGATATGTGCTTCCATATATATGTCCAGCAAAGGAAAACTACATGGTGAGCTATGTCAACATCAGTTTATGCACTAAGGGATTTAGGCCCCTATTAGTCATGCAACAATTGGTAGTATGAGCATGGTACTCTAGGGAGTTTTGTGAATCCTAGTTGTCCCATCCCTCCTCACGTGTGAAAACAGAATAATCCTCAACTGCCTGAGAGTGATTTCCAAATAGAAAGGTGTAATTAAACAAAAGCATGACAATTAAAACTCTTTCTAACTAGCTAGATTAAAGCAACTTAGATGTGATAGTTCATTTTTCTTCTTGCTTTGAAGTTTATACTTCAAGTTTATACTCACATGTTTAGAAGAACAGGCTTTAATAAAACCAACTTGCTAGTACATACTTGTGACTCAAAAATATTCTGTATGGATACAATTTTATTACTGCAATTTGCTTCCTTCTGTATTTTTACGATCTTCTTAGATTAACTTTGCACTTGAATGTATTCACTGCTTTTTCCCTTAAAATTCCCTTTGCTTTTCAAAATACAAGAATCAAATGTGGTTTTCCTTTTACAAGTCGTTTTGGCAGTTCTGTGACTCCATTGCTTGCTTTCCGGTGTTAAGTACTTACTTATAGATCTGCAGCTGTGCCTAAAGCTAAGAACGCATTGAGGAATTGCTGTCTCTCATAAGGCTATTTTTATTGGGTAAGTATAAAAACAATTTACTTTGTATAAGCCTGAGGTCCAGCATTCACAGTAACAGAATTCAATTGCATGTAAATGACCAAGCACTGAAGACAAACAGACAATAGTGAAGTTATATTATTTATAAATTGAAGCAAATAGTCATCATTGAAATATTTTGTCATTATCCATATAAATCAACTTTTAAGGGAAGTTGGTTTGGTCATACTACCCCTATTATACCTACCATAAAGAAATAGGAGCTTTTTAAATGTTTCATATCTATAGCAAGTATTATTTTGTTTCAAAACAAGTGTCCTTTTTTTTTTCAGAAATGTGAAAATAAAGAAAATCAGGAATTACTGCAAATTATTTTCAATTACTTTGGTGTTCAGTGCCTTCTATATTTGTGGGTTTGTGTGACAAATTTCTTGGCATAGAGAACTATTTGAGCATATATTTTGGTGCTTACTATTGAAGAAGAAATGCTAGGCAACCATAAAGAATAAGGAAAAGATGTGACTGTCTTGCAGACATAGGGAAAAGAAAATGTTAATCCTGGCCCAACTTTCATCATCCACCAGATGATGTTAGACATTGAGCCCAAGGTACTCAAGAACATATTTGGAGTTTTCCTTCTCAGCTAAAGAAGGTCTTAGCATCTCAAGAAGTTCATAAAATGTGAACCAGTGGTTTACTGAAAGCTTTTAAAGTTAGAAGACAATAGGATTGGTCCATTGCTGCTTAGTTGTGAGTCAGTGAGTGTGATATAACTCAAAGATGTCTCTTACAGCTTGGGGAATCCAGCACAGGAAATCACATTACCCTGGACGTCATTGCAACTGGAAATATTTTTCAACACCCTAATTCACAACAAATAAGCAAACACTTGAGACGTGCAGTGCTACTGTGTAAGCGTATCTTGAGCTGATGTACTCAGCTACTTCCATCCAGACCAGAGTAATGTATCACCCTCCTTGCAAAGTCCATCCTCATCTTCAAAGCAAGGATAATAGTTTCAAAGAAAATCTGAATGCTGTGCATTAACAATCTCTGAAAATGGTGTGTGGGGAAAACAAACAAACCCCACAAAACCCCAAACACAAAAACAAACCACCAAACAAACAAACAACAAACAAACAAACAAACAAAAACCCAATCAAAAGCAACCAAACCACCACAAACCTCAGACAATTGAGAAAGAAAAGAGGACTAATGAAAATATCTCGCAGAGCTTCTATAGCACTGCATGTCAGCTGGGTATCCAAAACTTCGCAAAGCGTCAAATGTTGTTCGTGTTTCCCATCAAGTCTTTACAGCCAGGCAGCCCCTCCAACTCTTTTCACAATGACAGCGTGAAGATGCTGCCTGTGAAGCACTTGCTCCGTTCGAACAGAGGGGGGTTAGAGAGAATGGAAGAAGCAGAGAAAAGACAACTTTTCAATTTCTTCTTTTTAATGTTTCCACTTAGAAAATGAAGACACAACCCCTGCTTTAAAAGGACGACATTAAGCTTGGTACTCTCCTTAATTAATTTCTCTCTGCTTCCCCCTGGTTCGTCCCGCCTTCCCTCTTTCCCGAAGGACCTTTCTTCCCCGGCGTCGTCCGCCGGGCAGGAGAGGGGAGCGGCGGGCAGGAGGGGAGCGGAGGAGAGCTCAGGGGAGCGGAGGGCAGAGGAAGGGAAAGCAAGAGATAGGACGGGAGCAGAGGGGAGGGCAGGCGAGCGGAGCCCCGCTCCTCCCCTCCCCACACAGGGGCACTAGCGGGCGCTGCAATTTGTACAATTTCTATTTGGTTTCCCTCTCCGACGTTGCATGCAACCGGTCCTGGGTTGCGAGGGGGACCAGAAACTATTGCTTCGGTATAAAAGACTGCCCGCGTGCAGTCTGCGGATAGCTGCCATTTATGCTTGAGCTACGGGAGCTGAGCTGGGAGAGGTCACTGGACAGGCAGGCACCAGACAAGAGGGCAAACTGCTGTTTGGGGTTTGGTTTTGTTTGGGTTTTTTGGTTTTGGTTTTTTTTTTTTTTTTTTGGTCGGGGTTTTTCCCTTTCTTTTTAGTGCAGAACTCGACAAACTACCACTCCACGTTACAGCTCAGTAATAAGGGTCTCTCCGTTTATACCACACAAACCAGGCGCGAGGTCCCCAAGAAGCATAGCTGAAAACCGTCTGAAGAGCTGTGCATTGTCACGTTAAATCTGAGCTTGTTGCGGTGTGTTTGTTTTCTCTAAGTGGGGGGTTGGGGGCCGAGCACCTTTAAAAAAATCTCCTCCACCGACATGTTTCTCTCTCGTTATTTAAGAAAGAAGGAATTTCTTCGGTACTACTGCAAAAAGCACGCTAAAAAACCCTCGGCGTGTTTATTCGAGCCTACTTAGCAACTTTCAGACTTTGTTCCTCTGCTTTGCTATCTAAATACTGTAGACGGAAATGGGAGATAACGCTCCCATGCAAATGAAGATAACAGTTGCTCGCCCACTCTCTCTTTAGGATAGTGGAAGACACACTGGTTTTCCCAAAAGCAGATTTTAAAATTTTATTTGTTTTTAAATTCCAGGTAGCCTCCTGCATGTAAAGCGCCAGTGCATTATCCCCTGACAGCTGATGCTTATCGTGCCTGGGAGGGTATTGTGTTTCAGCTCGTGGCACTGGAAAACCTTGTAACTTTCTTTTGAAGTTAAATGGCTTCATTTTGTTTCCATGTATGAATAACTACAGTGACCCAAAAGCCGACCCATTTACGACGCCCGTCCAACCAACATATTCGTCTCCCGGTCGCAGCCTTGCACAAGAAGGTCCCCTCGGAGCAGCAGGCGGGCGGGTAGGAGGGAAGGGGGAGGGAGTCTCCTCAATCAGTCCAAGTTGCATCGTAATTAAATTTTATTTTATCCTACCGAGGCATGCAAAATATCGAGCAAAATACAAGTTTAAGTAATTTGTTTGTATTCTTATCTGTAGGAGTTGGAAATTAACAGCCCCGCTAGTTTACTGTTAAGCCTGGAGAGTGAGAGATTGCTTTGCAAACATTACAGTTATTATGTCTGCAGTTGGTACTCTTTGTATAAATTATTGATCAGCTCTCTTATTTTTCTTTCTGCTTAATGGATATTATAGCATAGACGTTTACACGCTATAGTTAAGGTTGTGTCAGCACTTCCATTTATAACATCCCCCTCTTACCAAGAGTTTATAACTCGCTATAAAATTCCACTCTGGGTTGAAACTTTTCAAGCAAGAGCTCGGACTTTCAAAGGAGGTGGGGGGTGAGGGTGCGTTTGTGTGTGTGTGTGCACGTCCACAAAACAACACAAATATTTACCTGCGTTTTTCAAAGACGGGAATAAAGAGAATGTTCTCCATTCACTTCAGTGATTTGAGGAGGGGAAGACTGCATCTCGCAGGTTCATGTATAAAAACACCCAAACAACAACCCACTGTGCATTTTAAAAAGGGAAGCAATCAGTGCTCGAGCGGCTGCCGAGCCACCGCCCCGCCGGGCGCTGGGTCTCGGTTCGGCGCTGTCTCCCCTCTCACCGGGCACCGCGGCCGGGGGCTCGGCGAGTTCGGCTGGGCAGAGGAAGGCCGAGAGAGAGGGATGATGATGTCGCGGTCTCCGCGAGTCGCGGGCGCGGGGCAGGAAGAGCGATCCCCTGGCACCGGCAGAGATCGAGGGGCGTATTTGAGAACCAGGAATGTTTAAATACCGGGTCGGCTCTCCAAGCGCTGGCATTTCGATTAGTCAGGGTTGGGAGCTAGGGATGAAGTGGCCAAGTGAACTAACTCTATCAGAGAAGGAATGCACGGAGAATCTTAGAGCACTGCTTTAACGTAATTTAATGGCAGGGGCTTTATGCTTCGTAATTATTGCTCCGAGCGACTTTTCCTACCTGTTGGTGGGTGAATTAACACATTGGACTGAGGACCTTTAATGAGAGCCCAAGTATAATTCGGACACTACAGAGGGGTCCCCGCCTATTCCAGTCCCCATTTAATTCACGCAGGGAAGCTGGTTGTCATTTCCTTCTCACCTGCAGCGCTCTATCTCGGCTGTCAGTTGCCAGGTGAACGTCAGAAGGCAATGCCCAGTCACCTGCTCCATGCATCCCGAGCCAGACAGGGAAGGGAACCCGACCCGCTTTCACCCTTTGGCTCCGGTAGCTGCAACGTGACCGAAAGGCTCAAATCAGCATAGCGATTAGCTTAGTTACTGACTTCGAAAAGCATTTTATGAAGTCAGAGCAGCGACTTAAGTGGGGAATGTTGGGGTGTTAGTGAAATCGTAAATAAGCAGGCAGCTGAAGCGGCGTTTGGCATTTGCGATTTGCATATGTGCGCTTGTGCGTGGGTGTGGGTGTGTACGTGTGTCTCTGGGTGTCGGATGCAGGGGAGGAGGGAGGGAAGGGATGAGAAAGTTCCCAAGCCGTTGGTTATTGCATTTCTCCAGAATAGCGCGTCCCTGGTCAGAACATCAGTTAGCATCACTGCAGATAACATCCACTTCTCCTGGGGATGCAGGGGAAGAACTGAGAGACACTCGCTGGGTCTAAACCATGCTCCTGTACTCAGGCGGTGAACAACCTCAGACCCATTGGGATGGCTCACCGGACTACAGCCTACAGCCCTGAAGGGCTGCTTTGGCGCTGAAGTGACAGGGGCAGGGCATGTGCGAGCTGCCAACCCCCGAACAATTCCCTTCAAGTCCTGTGCTGGGGATATGCAGCCACTGCTTTCAACTCTCCAGCGTGAGAGATGCACATTAAACAAATAACCCAGGTGATAGTTTCCTCCCAGATTCTCGTTTTTAAAAACTTTAAAAGTTATTTTTAAATGGCTCCATAAGTCTCCTCTCTCCTGTTCTTCTGCCACTTTTTGTTTTGTTTTTGTTAAACAGGCAACATATGTAAATACAAACTGCAGTAAACAGAACGTGAAAGCAATCTCGCTATGTATTCTGGACTTTTTATGATATATGGTGGACTGTTCAGAAGTGTATGCTTTTGTTAAAGCTGTTTGTGCCGGGTGTGCTAATGCACTGTTTGATTGAGTGAATTAGCAGTCATAACAATCTGGCAGTCTGGCCATAGAAGTGTGCTCAAATTGATTTGTGTTATGGCTGGACTGGAAAATCTAGTGTTAGTTGTTTTTTGCCCTGGGGCATTGTTTGTACCAAACTCCACTTTTCATTTAATTTTCCAATAGATTTTTGAAAGACCAAAAGGTTTGTGATCAACGTTTGCTGCACTTTATTATTATTCAGTTATTAAAAATATCCTATGAGTAATTTCAGGTTCCCCAAAACCTTGCTTTCAATTAGAGTAAACATAATTAGCGTGACATCGTGCCTGGAATGGTAAGTCTCCCTTTGTATCTATTAAGCATGTTATCTACTTGTCCTGTCACTGAAAGGAATCCAGTTTGTATTTGTATTGGACAAGGTCTGTGCTAGTTTGACTATAATACAACAATTAGAAAAACAGAACTGCAGCATCTATTTCTTTTATTACTGGTACAACACTTTGCACCAGTCTAAACTGTATTCATACTGTTTTCAAGGTTTAGCAAATATCTTCATGGGAAAAAAAAAGACAGAAAGACAGGAAGGAAGGAAGGAAGGAAGGAAGGAAGGAAGGAAGGAAGGAAGGAAGGAAGGAAGGAAGGAAGGAAGGAAGGAAGGAAGGTCACAATTTACAGACATGTTCCTATGAGTCTATGTTCCTGAGTAATGCAGGACTGATTTGGTACAAGATCCCTCTCTCTCAGTTTTCCCTCTAGATAAGAGATAGCTCTTAAGAGAAGAATTGCTGTGTGAGACCCTGGAGATTAAAAGCAGACCAGAACTCACCTTCCCTTCACCAGTACTTGTTCCTTTCTCTGAATCTTATGCTCAGCAATGGTTTACCAGAATTACAGTATAGCATGATTAAACTGAAAACATTACTCTATTGATCACACAGAAAGCTTCATGAAAGCATTTAGTTTCTTCTCTTCAGAAACTGAACTAAATAGGTGACTAGACAAGGATAACACAAAATGCAAGCCAGAAAGGTATTTCTTGGGAAAATAAATTTAAAAGAAATGTGGGAAAAACTGTTGTGGATGAACTTAACAGAGTAGTACACTATTCATCCTCACCAAATGCCTGTCTTCTGTATACTTACTTCCCCTCCCCCTGGACCATTCCTTCACACGTGTTCAAAAGATAAATACTTTCCTGTCTTTTTTTTTTTCCCCCGAATGAATTTAAATACTTAATTATCAATAACAACTGAAGAAGCAGTGGGGAATGGAGGGGGAGGTTGGTTAGAGCTGATGTACTACCCTATCTGCTGTCAGTCAGTTACTCAGATTCCTTAAAATGCAACAGCTACAATGCATTTTCTAATTGCATTTTACCCTTTACAGCTGCCCTCAAAATTGTAATTTAATAAAACAGTGAACTCTGTATCAGTCTTTTTTTAGAGCAATAAATTACAATCACTGCCATACATCTTACTGCTTTAACATACATTTTAATATACCAAAATGGTCAACCCCTCCCCCCAAAAAAAAACAACAAAACCACCACAAATAAAACTCAACCAAACCCAAACCCAACCAAAGAAACAAAAAAACCCCCAACCCTTCCAAACAGAAAAACTGTCCTGAACAGTTACATGAGCAGAACAGAAACCCTGCTTCAAACAATATTCCAGGAAAGAAATTAAAGACTTCTTAATTAGTGCAGCAATTAAGCTTTCTTGGTTGCATTTTAATCAGCCCAGGCCCTATCAAAGGACAAACAGAACGATTTGCAGGTCTTTGAATTTTAAACAGTCTTATTGATTTCAGCACCATAAGTCTTCTTGACACAGGGAGAATTTTCAAATATCAGTTACAGTAATTTGAGTTTTGCTGGTATCAACTCAGGAAGTGAAAAAAACAAAACCCAAACACCCAGCAGTATCATTACTTGAAAGGGTCAGTGAACAAGAAAAATACAATCTAAAAAAGTTTACAAAGAGCAACCTCAGAATTTGTTGGTGTGTTTTTAAGTGTGTGAGCGTGTGTGCGAATGGAAATAAATCCATTTGCTCCCCAGAATCATTAGAAACACTTACCAAGCCAGAAGCTTTGAGGAAACGTGAACATTTTCATGTATCTTTCTAGGTTCCTAATCCCATTGCTGCGTTGAAATGATCAAGGGTAACACAAACCTGCACTAGCAAGCCCTTTCAAACTACATTTTCATTATATGGTTTTGAATCAAGAGGATTATGTATCCATGAAAGCACAACGTAAGAAGAGATGGTGTGGAGAGAGTGAAGAACAGATGAAATTGTAGGTATTCTAATCCAGAGTTCCCTCAGCTCTCCAAGTGGCAGCATCATGTGTGCCTTGCTTTGTCTTGATCTTCTCAAAGTTCTCTTCTGTTTTCACAGGGTGTAAGTGAAGGTGAGATGCAAAAGCACACTTGAGATAAAGGAAATATGAACAGAGTTGGTTATCTACAACTGAAAAAGCGTATTTATGTTTTTTAAATTAGAAGGTTTATGCAACAATAGATCCCATTACTGAAACCCAAGTTGTGAAAGCTCCTTCAGATAAACATTCCGAAAAACACCTAAAAATGGCCTGAAGAAGAGTTCTGCAGAGTTACAGGCATACCATACAAGACTTCAAAACAAAATACTACTTTTAATTTTATTTGGTTTACTTTAAAAGAGTTTAATGCAGGTTAGCTAAAATTTCACTAGCAAAGGACACCTTTTCTAGTATTGAAACACTAATCGTCGTACACTGAATGCAAAAGTACAATAAGCAAGACCGTGTGAGAATAGTTTATACGTGATACAGCAGACTCTCCTGTATTGAATCTCCTGTACAGATCTATTTAAAAAAGCAGACGTGGGCACATACATTCATCACAGTAAATATGGAGTGTATAACTTTATAACCAGAACTACATATAACCAGAACTACATAAACACCGAGCCCTATTTCGACCTGCGTATCTGCACGAATGGTTACTTTTTTATCGTTAAAGAACCCCCGAGCAAAGTCCCTGTCCCTCCCGCCCGACCCTGGCAGCCCACGCAGACGAGCCGCCAAACACGGCTACAAGCTCAGGCCCCATTCGCGCCGCGGGCAGCTCTCACGCGACGCTCAGGATCCGCCCGTGCCGCGCGAGGCGCGTCCTGCCGCCTGCGCCGCTGCGCATGCGTGGGCAAGCGCACCAGCTGACTTTCCGCGCTGCGTGGCGCCAGGAGTGGCGCGGTTTTTGCGCGCCGTTGCCACCTGTTGCATGGCGGAATCTGCGCGGGACGGGCTGGCCCAACTGCTTTCCTAAGTTTACTTGGGTGCCGCTGTAGCCCGCTCGATGCGGTTTCCTGACAGCGTAACCTGCACGGTCCCGTCCCCTGCGACTCGCGGCCCCTCGCGGGAAGGTCGCTTACAGTTGCAGCCGCGTAGGGCTGCCCTTGCGAGCTCCGCTTTGCCGCCTATGCCACAAAGGGGCCTTGGCGCTGCCGCGGGACCCTCAGCAGTAACTCCCACCCCGCTGGGAGCAGCGTTCCGTGATCCCGGGAGAACAGCAGCAGCAGTGGCAAGAGCAACAGACCCATGCGGAGGCTCTCGCTTTTGTCTGCGGGTGCCCCCGCCCTGGCCCCGGCAAGGTGTGCAGCTAGCGCCCGCCTCGAGCCCCGGCTTCCTCGCACCCGGCCGGCTTCAGGAGACGCTCGTGCTTCTCCACAAACTGTGTTGACAAGCGACTGCTGAAAAGGGCTGGGAAAATTGCATCTCGTCTCTGGTGGGGTGAAATATGAAACATGTAATCTAACGGTTCCTGAAAAGTGGAGGGGGGGGGGGGGGGGGGGGGGAAGAGACTTATTTCTCTCTCTGTTTTCCTGCTCCGGGTTCCTGGTTGGATAATTTGGGTTAATACTAGTGAGTGAGCCTTTTGCTGCTTCAAAGGGTATTTCAAGTTGCCGGAGCTCCTCCCCCCCGCACCGTGTGACAACAACAACTCGTCCAGCGAGCGAGCGGCGGCGGCGGCAGCAGCAGCAGCAGCCAGCACTTCCCAGCTCATTTTCTCTCTGTCATTCCCTTCTCAATCTTTGATCAATGTACTTGCCAGAGAGAACCGAAGTCCTTCAAACCTCCTCCTTTTCACCTTCGTCTTTAACGTGGTGCTAGAGCAAGGACCACAAAAAGAAACTGCCCTCCCCCTCCCCTCGGCCCCAACCCCGCCGCCCGGAGCGGACTTCTCCTCCTCCTCCTCCTCCTCCGTCCCCACTTGCGGGACACTTTGTGCGTTTCTCTCTCTCACTCTGCCCCCTGCTTTCGCTCGCCGCAGCACCTGATCTGGGGTAACCCCCCCCCTCTCCCCCTCTCCTCCCTTCTCTCCTTTTTTTTTCCCCCCTTATTTTTTTTTTCACATTTTCCCCTTTCCTCTGCGTGTGTGTGTGGGAACTTTCCCCCCCTCCCCCTGCCCCCTCTGCCGTATATGTGACCATGGCCGTACCGGCTGCTTTGATCCCTCCGACCCAGCTGGTTCCCCCACAGCCTCCGGTCTCAACTTCTGCCGCCTGCACCACCACCACCACCACCTCCTCGTCGGCCACCTCCTCTCCGTCTCCGTCCATCGCTCCCCCGCCGGCCGCTTCGGGGACAAACCTATTCCGGCCAGAGCCCATCGCAGCAGCCGCAGCGGCAGCCACAGTCACCTCCACCACCACCACCGGCGGCGGCGGTAACGGCAGTAGCGGCAGCAGCAGCGGCGGCGGCGGCAGCCCCAGCTTGGGCAACGGCGGCGGCAGTAGCGGCGGCGGCAGCAGCAGCAGCGCCGGTACCTCCACTCCTAATGCCAGCGTAGCCAGCGCGGCCAGCAGCCTGCCCGGCAAGCCAGTGTACTCGACCCCGTCCCCGGTGGAGAACACCCCCCAGAATAACGAGTGCAAGATGGTGGATCTGAGGGGGGCCAAAGTGGCCTCCTTCACCGTGGAGGGCTGCGAGCTTATCTGCCTGCCCCAGGCTTTCGACCTCTTCCTGAAGCATTTAGTGGGGGGCTTGCACACGGTCTACACCAAGCTGAAGCGGCTGGAGATCACGCCCGTGGTCTGCAACGTGGAGCAGGTCCGAATCCTGAGGGGGCTGGGGGCTATCCAGCCCGGGGTCAACCGCTGCAAACTCATCTCCAGGAAGGATTTCGAGACCCTCTACAACGACTGCACCAACGCCAGGTAACCGCCGCAAGGCACACGCACACCCCGCCGAGCCCCCCCCGCGCCACCGCCCCCGTCCCACCCCCGCGCCGTGCGGCCCGGGCTGCTTCCCGCTACTACCGCTCGGGCCTGGGGGGTCAGCTCGCGCCCTGCGGCCACATGCGTTTGTCCCTTTATTCTTACTCGCAATCCCGGCACCCAGTCTGCGCCCTCCGCAGCCGGCCGCGCCGCTTCTTGGTGGGACAGAGAGAGAGCGGGAGAAGAAGCGGTGTTTCTGGCCCCCTCCCTGCAAGCCGTACAAGTGTCGTCCTGTCATTTACCTCCTTCATTCTCCCCAGCCAAGGCATGCCGGGGCTCGGGGCCGCCACGGGCAGCGCCGCGCGCTGCTTACGTGTGGAGCGGAGGGCCGGGGGAAGTGGAGAGCAGGTAGCAGGGCCAAAAAGTGTCTGACTCCCTCCTCAAGTTTTCCCCTTAGATATATCTTCAAAACCGGCAGCCTTGGAAAAAAGCTGCCCGAGGGGTGCACAGAAGTGGGCGGGAGCAGTTCTGAAGTGGGGGGACGACGACACACAGACACTCAGGTTTCGCGTAAACGGGATGGGGCGCGAAGCTGCCTCCTGCCCGGAGGGCCTTATCAGCGGTCGGTGGAGGCCACTTGGCCATCAGCTGCTGTCATACATCCGAAAGGGCATGTGCACTTTTTGTATCGGTCTACGAGGCAGTTGCTGCCACATGGCGAAAGGGGGGTGGTGGAGGGAGGGCGGGAAGACGGCGAGGAGGTGGTGGCTCCTGCTTTGCTTTGGGGTAGCGGGGAGAGGTGGCAGGCAGCTGGGCTGGCCTGTTGCCCCCGGAGGGGGAGGCTCTCTCCCCGAGGAGCAGGTGCGAGCGGCTCCCGGTCCCCGTCAGCCGGGCAGGAGGCGACGGGGGCAGCGGGAGCGCAGAGGGAATCTGACGAGACTGAACCCTGTTACTGCGCAGAATAACGCGGGCGCGGTGGCGGGGATAGTGCTGGGGGCGGAGGGGGGGTAGCGCTCCGTCTCTGGGCGGTGCGCGGGTACCGCTGCGCGCCTCTGTCCGCTCACCCCGCGGGTCAGAGAAGGCCTGCGGATGAGAGGTGAAGCCTCAAACTTCGCGCGACTAGGGGGACGGGGGATGGGGGGGGGGCGAAGAAGGAGTTGGCGAAAGAGGAAATTCTTGCTGCAGTAGCAGCCTACAGTTGCAACTGAGGAGAAAGCGTGGGGCTGTTATCTTTCAATCTGTAGGTTACAGGGCTGAATCTGCTTGATAAGGGGGAAGGGATCATATAACTGCCGTGACCCCGAGATCAGAGCGGTCGGAAGCTCCTCCAGTTCCCAGGAGCTCCCTGGGCCTCGGGCAGGGGTCTCTGTTTCTGCTGCGCTGGGAACTTAACAAGGAGCGAGGGCTTGCCACAGCGGAGGTCGTGGACAAAGTCCTCATGGTACTTTCAGTATTCGCAAATAAACAGATCGGGCTCGTTTCACTTTCCTATTGTCAGATTTCAAGGTGCAGCAAAGAGCCAGCACGTGAGGGAATGAACCCTGTGCGATGTCGCACTCCTTCCCTTCCCTAATGGCGGGGGGTGTGACATTCTTTCCGTCCCCCCTGCCCGAGTTAGCTGAGGGTAGTTTAGGCTCATTAACATAGAGCAGGATGAAGCGGAGCGCTTACTCTACAGTAGCTGTTGCTGGATGGATTGTTGAAGTTCCTGAATATTCAGGGCAGCAGGACAAAACAACCTGGAATAACTTCCAAGAGCTGACATAACTGTAGCTGCTCGTGTAACACTGCTGGTGTTTCATGTGGGATCAGCATGAATACTCATAGCTGGTCTGAGACATTTTTATTATGTTCTTTATTTTCTTTCTCTGTGTGCGTTTGCGTGTGGTGTAAGTTGTAACAACTCGGCACAAGTTGCAGGATTTGGTCCTTAAAATAAAGTGATGGATTTTGCTACCATCATTATGTGTGAGTTGTGGAATTGAAAACAATAGAGAAACTATTTTTTTGAGGGGGGGGGGAGAGGGAATATCTGTGTGTGTGTGTAGCGTTCAGGGATACCAATTCCTGGACTTGGCACAGTTATAAAAGGGTTTGGCAGCCTGGTTGTAACCTAGGTTGATTATGTCAACAGCACAGAGTCGTCTGTGTTTCAGCTGTTTCTAAAGTCTGCTGTGTTACCATCCTGCATAGTACAAATTACAGTAGTGGGTTCAGAAGTGGATGGGATTTGACCCTTAAAAGGCATAATTGTGGTAGACTTATTTATACATCCATTAAGCAAATAACTTAATGGAAAAGAGATACAATAGGTATGCAGAATGCATTATTACAGTATAGACGAATAAAGCAAAGTGGGTCAGTGAGTTCTGGTCAAAACTGATTATATCGTCAGAAGATAAATCTGTATTTACTTTCTGGGTTTACTTTCCAAAACATTTCATTCTGATTCTTCTTACCTTGCAAATTAATTATTTTTAATTATTTCTGATGTTACAGTATCTCCTGGGTTTAGTGATTTTAAGCGACCTTTCCGGACTCAGGTACTGCATACTTTACCCAGATGATGTCTTTCTGTGTCCTGGGTGGGTACTTAACTGTTGAGGTGGGAGCCGTGAGAGCCAACTCCATCCTAGCGGTTAAATTGTTACACTCATCAGATTCAAAAAATTTTGACCCAGCATCTTATCACTGTTATATTTGTCTCATAATCAGCTGATGCACTCGAATACGCTAATCCCTTTTTGGAAGGCTTCATCAAGGTTAATACGTTATTTAATCAAAAAGGCATCCAAATAAAGCCATTACTTTGTTGTTCTTTAAATGGATTGAGTTACTAGTTGCCAGTTGCTGTGAAAAGAATTTGTAGTAACTTATTTCGAGATGGAAAAGTTTTAGCTGTGTTTCACCAAAATGATACATTTTAACTGTGATATTGCTATTAAAAAAAAATCAATAAACCAAAAATCAATAAAACACCAAGGGATTTTCTATTGAATGCTTAATGTGGAGGTCTGTAAAGTGAATTGGTTTCTGTGTTTATTTGTGATACTACTAATAATAACATGATAGTAAAGGACCTTTTTCCTAAATTAGCTTTCTATATCAATTCACTGGAAAAATAAGCTTCCGTTATGGAAGATGACTTCTCTGGTCATAAGACCTTTGCTTTTATTTTCCTCATAAAAACAACTGTTCAGCACACAGAAATCCAGGAAATAGCAAACTGATTCTGATTAAATGGTTTGACATTAATAGGATGCTAGAAAGCTGTATGAAAAAACAAATAGGGGAAGGATAAAGGCAAAACCCCTGGAAATATTTAAAGCTAATAGATGCCAATCGAGTCAGGTTTCTTGAATGTGTGTGTGAGAGAGAGTAGCGAACTGTACACTGGATGTCACCTGCCTAGGATTAATGACCTGGAAGATATTGATCCCAGACTGTTTCTGGTCTCTTGTGTTTTGAGCACTTGTTGTGGAATTTTACCATGCTGGGTCCCTTCGTGGAGTTTTCCCATAGGCTTAGGCTGGCATTGGATTGTGCCCACTCAAGTAAAGACATGCGCCTTCTTCTGTCCTCCCTCCCGTGGCCAGGATATGTTAATCTTTTCTGACATTTGAAGATGACTTTGAATGAGTTCATTGACATTCATACTTAAAGCAGGGAATTATTTGCACTGTTTAGAAGCTATGTGCATATTTGGGAAAATGACCTAATTGATTTTTGAGTATAAAGGAGCAAGATGCCGAACATGAAAATGTTCTCTGCAAAGCCTGTCTTAGTATGGCAGTTAGTCAGTCTCTTTTTGCTAGCTTCTTCTCTTCTGGATGTAGCACATGCTTGTTTTCTGAATGTTGCACGCTTGTATAGGTTTTTTCCTGTTTGTATTAATTAAAGTAGTGTCTCACCCAGATAGCTTGGTTCAGATCATAGATATTTTAAATGAGCAGGTCGGCAAGTGCAGCTGACAGGAATGTCACATATAAAGTATCTGTGGTTTATATTGATAACCTTCCTTCTTGCCACAGATTACTAAAATAGAGTCGGCAGAAATGCAGTAGATTCTACATGCAAAGACAGCTTCTGGAAGGCCAGAGGATAAATAGGGCTGACTATGAACTAGGAGTAGAAGGTTTGGAGGTGCCTTCCTTAGGTTTTAAAAAACCTAAAATTCTCCAGCCTGTCACAGTAACAGAACTTAACGATCTTGCGATATTTTTGGTAACTATTACAAATTAGAAGTTGAGGTATTTGAACCACGCTTACTGCAACAGAACAAACTATTTACGCCTTTAATTTGTTATTTCATCCCTGGCAGTAGCCCAGTAGCTGATACTCGAGGAAGGAAACACTTCTCCCTGGTGAACGTTTGTTGCCCGTTGTGCAATGCTGCTAGTGCTGTTCTTGTGCAGGGATGTGAAGGGCTGGTAGTGATGGGCAGAGGGACGTTTTTTTCCTGATTGCTTCACATGATTTTCCTCAAGTATTCAATTTGGTTAACTCCTGCTTAATCATATACCTATGAATTTTGGTAAAGGTTTGTGTTTGAGGGTTTTTTTTAGAAATCTTTTACTGGTAGTTTGTATAAAAATGCAGTTTTGTTGTCAGTTTTATATCAACTTCTGAGAATGGACTGTGTGAAAGCACAGTGAATAGCTGTGTTATTTCCACAAGCCACTGCTACCTCTGTTCAGATGCTGTTTGATTTTAGACCTCTGCTGTCTTTCTGGAGCTGTAGGCAGAGTGCCTGGAGCTGCTGGTCCCCTCTGGGGGCACTGGGAAGGAGTGTCCTGCTGCGTGCCCTCTGTGGGCCGGTGCACAGGGAGCAGTTGATCCTGCATCCCTTTTCTCCTCTGTTACTCCGCAGCACCCTAAACCAAAATGCGCTTAAAATAATCTTATTTACTACTTGTCTGTCTCGTATTTTATAATCTAGAATACATTCCAAGTGTTTGTTGGAAATGATCATTTTGTTTAACTGCCATTTAGTATTTCTTCTGTTTTCTCCTGTTAGTAGATCATTCCAGACGGTTGTGTTTGCCTATCTCTGTGATTCATCATCTAAAGTGAATTGCATATGAAGCAGAGAATTGTCATACACTGGATTGGATTTTGATATTTTCCTTTTGAACTCTATCGTACATGTATTAAATTGTTACTGCAATTTCTGCTGGTCTAGTACAGGTAAATCTCCTTCATTGTTACCAATATTGCCCCTTCATGGAGGAGCTTTACAGGTTTAGCTGTAAAAATTAATTTCTGGTTGCAGGATAGCAGAGGGAGTAGTTGGAAACTATGGAGTTTTATCAAAATGAGCCAGTGGACCAGAGTCCGAAACAACCATGATCACTGTCTGTTTCTAAGCAATAGGATTGGATATAGATCCTCTTTATTCTTTTAAAATTTAAATATGCTTTTTTTCCCCCAAAAATAACATTTGGGGCATCTGCTTTGCATTATGAGTTAATTCCATTCATTGCTTTAAAATAGTTATTAACCCTGTGCAAATTATATACTGCTTGTGAGGAGTAATTTTTTCAATAATCTTTAAATGTGCATACTGTAACAGCACCATAATGTGCACTGACATAATATGAATTGACAGTAAATTTTTAGTTCCCTAAATACATATTTCAATGATAGAGCTGAAGAGTCATCTGCAAAAAGCTATTATGATCCAGAGAGTTAATTCATATATAGATAATTTCTCCAGCATGCATTATTGAAGATTTTTTTTTCTTCTTCCATTGTCATTTGAATTGTTTTCAAAAATCCTGATACATAAACCAAAAATATTTATATTTAGAATCAAGGTATGTGACTTGAAATTATAAAATTCAATTTTTTTAAGGTAAAGTAGTAACTTCATCCTTAACTCACATTGTTCTGCTTATTTATCTGATACAATGCTCAGCCGGGGGCATCTCCTAACAAGTACTGATGTTTTGTTTCATAACCAGTGCAGAATATTGAAATGTAATCTCTTAAATATGAAATCTCAACATTAACTGTGAAGAACTGTTTTAAACTTTTTTAATAAAAGAAAAGTATATTTTTTTCATAGCTTAAAGTAGAAAAATGCTATAACTGAATTTCATGAGAAGAAAGCTCAGCTTTTGACCATATGGTTACATCCTAATTTGGAATTCTTTAAATCACTGATAGCAATGAGGTGGGAAAATACACTGGGGAAGGGTAACTCAGTAAATACTGAATGCTTGTGTTTTCTTATGTAAATTTCCATAGATGTCTTTTAGAGATGGGATATTGGACTGAGTGGCAGTTCAGGATACGTTCACCAAAGCTAATGAAACTACTTTCAAGAGTTCTGATTGAGGAAATGGATCACAAAATGTTTCTCAGTTCACGTTGCTTTTGACAGCGTTTTGTGATAATTAAATTTAGAGTCAACATCCTTCGACTGCAGATGTGTGAATATATACAATACTATTTCTAGAACTGCAACTTGTATGTATCCAAACAGTTTACTAAGAATAAACAGCAACTTTATAAAGTAGTATAAACCTGGTTTTAAATATTCTTAGTATTATGCTTTTGATGTCTAAAGTTTTGGTTGTGTGCCCCTGGGAATATTCATGTGGGTAATATTTACATAAGTTGCTGTTAATTATTCTGTTTAAAGGTGTGCTGTTCACTCAAAAATGAATTTACTGTATATGTTCTCTTTGCATCCCATATGCTTTACATATTCCTTGGGAAGGAGAAAATTATTTCAGTATGAAAGAAGAAATACATTTTTTTTAGTAAGCATCAAACAGTGGGATTTTGTGTCCATTGGAAGGCTGAAATTAGCCGTAATTCAGGAAGAGGTTCAATTAAAATTTCCCGCTGCACCGTGTCTCACTAAGTGGACATTCTTTTTCCATTAAAATAAGAGGAAGTTTTTTTGTCATGACATTTTATTTATCCTTACAATGGATAGAATTCTCTGTATTAGCCTAAATTACTTTGTCAGCCAAAGGTGAGCTCAGGTTCAAATAAAGCTATCAGACTAGCTTTCTAATTAACATTATACTTCCATGTGATACTAAAAATACTGAACCCCCTTCCCCCCCCCCCCCCCCCCCCCCCCCCCCCCCCCCCCCCCCATAACTATGAATACCTATTTTTTAGTTTAGTTTGGTTCTTGCATGATTGAGAGTGCCATACATAGATGTACGTAGACTACCTGGGTGACAAAAGTATATCTAGAATAGGATGAGGCTCAGGAGAAGAGGGAAGAAGGGAAGTATGTGAGACTGCTGCAAACGTTTTAGCGTAATTGAGAGCTAAAATGTGTTTGTACCATTATGATGTCATGATTAAAGTTCATGACTTTGAACAAACATTCATGTTAGAGCATTTGTTAATAACACTGTACTGAGAACAAGTAACCAGGTATCTTATGTTTGGACCAAAAGCTGTTGTTCAGGACACATCTCTTGAAATATATTTGTGTTTACAAATTGTTGTATGTTAGAAAGTATTTTTAAATCTCACTTCTGGGAAGTTTTTCACCTTTTCATCTTACATAAAACAATTTTAAATGTTGAAAAAGAAAGCGTTTTTATAGAATAAGCCATAAAGGGAACAGGTGGTATATAAACATATTTTATTTCTTTTTGACTACATGATTTCATGTTGTTTTCATACTTTATAATTAATTAAATAAAGTTAGATTACAGTTTTATGTATGGGACAGAAAAGAGAAATGCAAACAATATGTTACCTCTTTATCAGTGATAAATCTAGTTAGAGCTTATTAACAGTTTGGGCATTTAGAAAACATTACTAAAGACATTATATTTCAGTGATGGGGAGAGTGGACTAGACGATATTTCGAGGTCCCTTCCAACCCCTAACATTCTGTGAAATGTAGCAAAAATATAGTATTTTAATCTAGTTTATGTCATGTTTTAATGGATGCTGGCATTATATGGCATTACAAAGCATATAATTTGTTTCCAGTCTTCTGGCCTGCTTCAAAAACCTTTGTTGGAGGTCACCCTATAGGACTGAGCCATTTATATGAAAATAAAAGTGCTGTGGTTTTAAACCTTATGTTTAACTTTAGGAATGTTGATAGTCTTGATGCTTTCAATAGCCTGTATACATCTTATAGACCAAGCATATACAAAATACATTTGAAAGTGCTACTAAAGAATCAGTTGACATCTTTGGTAGGAATTTATCTTACTGTATACTTTCTTGCATTTGTAAGGACAGTTTGAAAGCAGCAAAGAAATGCTTCAGATTTAATGGCCTGTAAATTAAACATTTGTTGCATAAAATAGATTAATGATGCATTTTTGGACCTTTTTGTGAATATTGTTTATTTTCATATTAATTAATTTTAGGAAATCAGGGCAATGTCTTGGCAGGAATGAGTATCAGACTTCAGTACAGCCCATTGCTTTGTACCCCATACTGATTTTTTTTGTATTAATTTTTGAAGCACAGAAGCAGTCCATCTCTTTTTCAGGATAGTAGGTTCTTCCAAGATGTGTGCTGTGCCTGTCACTTTTCATATTTTAGTTCTGGTACTCAATCATAGTTTGGTTGGAAGGAAGTGACACCATTTTCCAACTGTGTTCTCTTTCCTTACAAAAGAAAAGAAAAGGGGGAGGAAGACGGAAAATACCTCAGGTGTTGTTAAGTGTATAATAAGAACTGATACAAGTGAAAAGTCCTATGTTCTCTAAAAAAAAACCCAAACTCTGCTGGCTTTTTAGACCAGTTCTTACTGTGTAGATAACACAGAATCAGAGAACATTCTCTGGCCAGCCTGATCTAGGATGGGGTGTCCCTGCCCGTGGCAGGGGGGTTGGAACTAGATGATCATTGTGGTCCCTTCCAACCTTGACTGATTATGGTTCTATGAACATTAGAGATTGGAAGAGATCCTGAAACATCATCTAGTACACCCACACTGCCAGAATAGGATCACCTAGAGCAGGTCACACAGAAACACATTCAGCAGGTGGGTTTTGAATGTCTCCAGAGGAGGCCACAACCTCTCTGGGCATTCTTTGTCATCCTCAGTGGAAAAGTTTTTCCTTATGTTCACACAGAACCTCCTGTGCTCCAGCTTGCACCCATTGCCTCTTTACCTGTCATGAAACATCACAGAGAAGAGCCTGGCTGTCCTCCTGATGCTCACCCTTTGCATGTAAAACTTTATTACTTCTTTGTGCCTGTATCTGCCACTCAAGACTAATGCCATGATTCTGTTGCAGATGTTGTTGTTTGTTACTCTAATTCAAAGCAGAATCAGTAGGGCTTGTTTGTTTGTTTGTTTTAAGCTGATACTAATAATTTTGAACAATTATTCTAATTCAGAGAAAAATTGGTAGGGCTTGCTTGGTTGTTTTTTTTAAGCTGATACTTATAGTTTTGAATAAGCCAAATTTAAAACCAAGCATGAAATGCTAATAAATAATTTCATCTTACATTATTGAGTATTGTAGATACCTTATGATTCTACTGATTCCCTTCAAAATTAATTTGCAGCTGAAATACCATGTTAAAGATAGTAGAAAATGAACTCCTACTACAACAATTTACAGTATAAAGTATGGTTATGTCTGAAATATACTTTTGAGATGCTACAAGGCAAATGTATTAGCATTACTAATTTAACAGCATATAGCTGTTTCAGGAACGTATTTGCAAAATGTGTAGTGAAGAAGTCATAACATTTCCTGGCGAGGGCATCAGTGAGGTTTTTAGTTGAGATGTTTGGGTATAGACACAGCTGTTGAATTGGCTTGAGGCCACTTCAAGGTACAACAGGTGGGACGTGGTGAAGAATTAATAAATTTTCAACAGATTCTACCATTCAGAGGTTTTCTGGCATTATCCTAATAGAGTAGAAGAAAGGGTGAAATTTTTCTTCAGAATAAGCAGCACATCTCCGTAGTAACTAGATCTCGAGATTTGCACACTGAAAAATTTTGCTTGAAGACTTTGAATTTTCTTTTTTCTTTTATGCTTACTCTGGTCTTGGAACCTGTTGTAACAGGCTTTCCCGCTGTGTCTGCATGGAGGTTCTTGCAGAGATCACTCTGCCTGTGGAGTGGGCTAGGGCAGTCCTTGGTCTCTCCTGCCTGTTGAGCTGCACTTGGAGGCATGCATTAGAAAATGTTTGCCTGTTGCTGGCCAATATACCTTTTATATAGGTAGGGGGAGCTTTAGTAGACCCAGGAGGCGTATGGTACTATACAGGATGATTTGTGTTGCTCAGTGGTCAAACTCAATCCATTATGACTCGCCTCATTACAATAAAGTCCAGAGTCTACACAGTGCATGGGATACAATGTTAACTGTAGTTGGAGGTTGTTCCTGAAGGAGTGGAGCTTCCATGGCATTTGGATCTCATCTGCTGAGCCTGTGCTGATGGGGATCTGCCAAGTACAGGTTCCATCTTTTCTGGTAACACTTTCCTATGCTTTTGTATCATTGCATCTTATTTTACATGTCTTACTACTTAAATTAGGATAATACAATGATAATCATGAGAGGTAATGAAACAATAGTTATGAAATGTATTGGAAGCGTACATTTATTCACAAATACTCCAGAGTATGACTATGTGAGTAAAACATTTTGACATTAAAGGAGAAGGTTGTCATCAGTTAAAACTGCTGGAATTATTATGTGATAAGGTCGTCTGATCTTTTATTTGGTATGCTAGCTGATTAAATAATATTGGGGGGGGGGGGGGGGATTGGGGGTGGGAACACAGACATTTTCATCAGCTTAAATGTAAAGAGGCAACTAGTTCCGAGTACTGTTTTGTGAAACCTCGTTTAACCCACTATAAGCAGTTTTCTCTGGACAGTGTGCTGTAATTTGGATAGGTCTCTCAGCTCAACTAATCGTTTCCTTTCACAAATCCAGAATGTATGCTGATTTGAACTTGTAGCCAAGAAAAAGTGCTGCCATGCTTCAAATTGCCAAAGCACCTCAAGGGACAGAAACTCGACCTGGTTTTATGAAACCATAGAATTACATTTATACAAGTTACCCCATGGGAAAGGAATGAACTGATCCCAATTCATTTCTAACTACTAGGGCCTTATGGGTCACATTTGAGTTCTCTGCTACACCTGTTTTTCTGAGGACATTTTTAGAAACTTCCTTTACATTTTGTGTGGGTCATGTGCCTAATATTTAACAGTTCAGTGTTCTAATTCTTTAAAATGTTTAATGGTTTCTCCATATAATTAAGCTGCAACAAGTTTATAGATTTTGTTTAGTATGGACTAAATCCTCAAACCATGAACTCTCTTCTCTCAGTTTAGTTACTAAGCTTTGTTTTCCTGCATGTGAAATGCAAAGATGGAGCAGGCGGTGACTATAGTCAGTGCATATTGTATGAACTATAGAGAAGAGAGTGACTCTGCAGATGGGTCATTAGGCTGCTCACTTGGAATGTAAGACATGGTTAAAAAAGGGTAACCCAGTGAGACCTTCGATGAGAAGACATTGAGACTTTGTCTGTTTTGATCCAAAGTGACCTTTCTCTTTCCTTCATCTGGACTTAAAAAAAAAAAAAAAGGAATTTGGAAAATCTAATTTCAGACTTGATGTTGGAATCAATGAAAGTAATGAATAGGTGCCCTCATGGCTTTCTTCTTCAGTACTTTGGTTTGAGCCTGAAGCCTAAGTATTGTAAGGTGAGTGCTTACCCCTCTGTGGTGAGATTGGTATGGTACTAAATGTGTGTTCCTGCCAGTGTAGTGTGCCAGGGTGGAGCTTGCCGACTAAGTTGAAACAGTGAGCCCTAAGGACAGAGAAAGATTTCCTTAGTTCATTTTAATATGTGAAGCTCTATGCTTATATGGTTACATTAAAATTAGAATTAGCTTGCATTTTGATTTATTTAACAAACTGAGTGCTCTGTTCAGCTTAAGTTTGCCTCAGCAATTACTATCCCACAGAGGATCTGCAGACCTTCCAGGCTTTGCTTCCACCTTCTCATAGAAACCATTTCCTATTTTCAGGCAGTCTTTCCCATCCTTGAAGACATTTTCAGTGCTGAAACTGACATGAAGTACCTTCATAAGTCTAGCTTTTTCTAGAAAATGAGTGACAGATCTGGATACGATTTGTCTGATATTGATTCCTTTCCCTAACACTTTGTATTAAGCAGACAGCTCATCTGATGATCCCTTACTGTTACCACTGTGACTAGGTAGTCATGAGTTTGTAGTCACTTTTTTTTTTTTTGCTTTGGCAAAAAGGATTGGGAGGTGAGAAATGGGAATAACTGTTTCCACAAGTAAGAAGATATTCTTTTTATGTTAGCTGCCTGTTTTTCACACCAGATAATTTTTTCCATACACTTTGTGTTAAGCTATTCCTGACTTTGCTGTTCTGGATAACCAAACTCTTTTTTTAAGGCTGCTATTCATGACCTGTGCTTTCCTTGGCAGAGTGAAGGGCAGGTCTTCTAAGTGATGATTACTTACCACCGTCATGTATTTATTATAAATGTGTACATGGTGCCTCTTTCTGATTCACCTCAAAAAAGTGGTTGTATTGATCCCTCAACTCTATTTTTTTGTCTTTCTCAGCCTTATGCTTTTAGCAGTTCATTTTTTTAGTGAAGCTATCAACATGTTTGACTGTGGTGTGGGTACAGAAGGACATTTTTTCCAGGACACACAAACTGGTTTTGCTCCCAAATGATTTTTAATGGGAGGCAGAGTCTGGCCAGTTGCTTTGGGGGCTTAAACATTTTTCTTAAACATTTACTTTCTTGTATTTTCCATTGTAATTCCTTTGGGTGGAAAATGCAATGATTACACTGTATCCAAATAAATTTAGATCAGACTAGTCAAAGGCTTTTGACTTACCAGTAAAACATTTTTGGCTGCCTGCAGTGGTAAATAAGGAAAATCTTTAAGATCAGCTGGAGTGGCAGTGAATGCATTGTGGTGATTGAAATGTTTGTCTTAAATTTCTTTGCATCTAAACTAGAGAGGAAGAAAACCCTTTTGTTATCTGTTTAGTCATAAAACAACTCAAAATGAAGGAACAAATTCAGATCTTTTAAAATCCAAACTCCATTTTCTCTCCTGTTTATTTTCTTCTCCTTAGACAACTCCTTTGATTTTGAAGAAAATGAAGATGAAAATTTACAGTTCTTCATGGAAGGCCGATTTTATTAGGTGCTGTGAACACTTCCAACTTTTGGTTGGAAGTAGTTGCAAACCCTTGCAGTAGCAGTAGGGACAAGAGCCCTGAGGCTATGGGGCTGGCAACATACTGAAGGGTAGTGTAGTGAAGCGACAAAAGTGAAAGGCTGGTTGACAGCATGTTAAAGCAGATTTGCCCGATGTTACTGTTACATGCAGCCTTATAAGTTTACATATGTATGATCAAATTTTCAGTCTTTGGATCACAAATGTTTCCTTTATCTTTGCTAAGTAAGACTGTGGTTAGAGTGGTGCCTGGGAAAGCGAAGCAGAAGAACTGAGTTTTGCTTTGGAGTTTGATGTGGGATGAGAATCTTGTGACAGAAATGATAGATGAGAAGACACTATTTGTGATTTCGTTAAATACATTGAAGAATGGACTAGATCCATCTCTTTTAGTTGCCTCTTTCCTAGGGCTGGTATCTATCTGTACATAAAAGAAGTTACTTTTGGAACTGGGTTTTGCTGAGTACTTCTACACTAAACATTAGCATGCAAATATCAGGCATTGATTATGCCTCAGCATAACTTCAACAGGGAGGAAGATTAGAAATAGTTTATTAGACACATTTTTGTTTTTTAGAAATACACTCATTTGGGAAGTTCTCACCTATGCTTTGTATGGTTTTAAGTTTACTTCAGAAGCATATGGCTGAAATTCCCAGGTTTCTATGTATTTTTCTGTATCTGCATGTCACAGCAATGACTATGGTGACTATGACACTGAGTTGCACATAGAAATAAACCAGATATAATGAAAAAAATACATAAAACTAAAAAAAGGAAGGACACTTTGGTTTGTGTAAGAAGACCTGTTGCCCGTAGTGTCTCAGTTGATAATTTTATCCCTATAAATTGTCCAAGTCCTTAAATACTTGCAGTATTGATATCCACATAGCATAGCTGAGTTTTCAGCTAAGATAAGGTTTCACAGATACCAGCAAGCAAGTGTGGGAACAATCAAGGAACGTTATTGGTAATCAAAATGTGAGTTAGCTTTTATAAAATAACTGGTGGCCGCTTGCCGGTTGTGAAATTTGCTTGCACGAGTAATCCTCTTGATTTAAATGAGAGCATTCATGTGATGAAAACAGGTTCAACGCAGGAACTTTTAGAAGATGGTGACCTTAGAAACAAGCAATTGTCTGTGGACGTATTCAAAGGGTGGTTATTAAAACTTAAAGCCGAGAGCTGCCGTCTGAAGGCAGAAACAGCTAGAATAGCATTTGGGGAGCTCACCTGCCAAATAATAATGTGCTTTAATGACACCAGATAACTCTACCTCAACTTCCTTGTGGTCTTTTTTTGAGGGGAGATGGGGGAAGGGCTGGGAAGGAGGGCAAGAGAGGGACAGTGACAGGGAGGCTGTTTGTTTTTCCCGAAAGTTGTTTGTGATTTCAGGTACTCATGGGAAATCTCTTGATCAGATTCACATCTGTTCCTGTCAAAGTGGGTGCTAAGATACCGGTCACCCAGCAACCATGTCCAAGAGGGAATTGGGCCGATAATAACTTCAAAAAGGAATGACAGATGCTAGATTAGGATGAAAGACAAAACGCATGAAAAATGAGCTTGTTAGAATAAAAAAATTGTTCAAGCACCTTCATGCAAATTAAATGAATATTGAACATTTGCATGCAGTAATTTCTACTTTTTCTGTTGATTGAGAAGAAATAAAGATGGTACATACAAAACCACAAATGTAATATTTCTTTTTTGCACCAATTAACATACAAAGCAGAATCTTTCTTCTAAAAATGAGATTAGCCACCTGGGTGCTTGGCTCTATCCCACATATGTCACAACGTTTTTGCAATGAGTATTCTTCTGTTGAAGGGACACCTTATCTAATTCTTTGTAACAAAACAAACAAGGAAGCAACCTTATATTAGTTTTAACATACTTTAGGTTACCGTGGTTCTATTTTTTTTTCAGCTGTGGTTTTCAGAGCTGAATTATTTCCTGCTGTCCTTGAATTCGTTTGGTATAATGTGCATTAATAAAAGATCACATAAGATGAGTTCAGACCAAATGCTAAGGTTTCCTATTGACTGGTCAAACAATACATATTTTAAAACATGGCATCTTTCAGGGCAACATCAAAAAGATATAGTCACTCTTCTATGCCTATGTAGTAAGATAATTTAAATAAACAATTTTATTATTCAAATGTTCATATAACAATCAGAATTTGGGGGGAAAAAAAGAGAAAATGTTCTGATTGAGAAAGGACTCTGTGTCTTGGTTTAGCAGTGTCTAATGTGGTCACGTACAGAAATTGATTTTCTTCAGAAATTAATTAATTTTTCATATCGCCCTAAGCTGCAGTTAAAAAGAGTGCATACTTGTCTGTTTTTTCCAGAAATATTGCCTAATCATATTAATACCATTGCCCCAAGGATGAAAAGATAATTGTACAAATGCATTTGGAAATATGTATCACTGAGTATTTATGATTAAATTATGCAAATGACCCAACTCTCATCCTTTCCAGACCCAGATTGTCTAATTAGGATTGATATGCTGAATAGATGTTCCAGAATTTGAATACAAGCATGTCCAAAGAGCAGAAAATTGGAAATGACAAGGCTGAAATGCTAAGAAAAGTGTCTTTCCCTTTTATACTTTACTAATGTGGTGTTAGCAGTTGCAGTTTTTCCTTTGGCTATATTGTGTGACTCATGTGTCCTACAAGAAATCAGTCAGGAAAGAAAAATCAACTTTCATAAATAGCAATACTTTGCTCTGGACTTATTTTTCTTTAAAGTCGGCTAGTCATTTCTCTCCCCTTTAAAGCTTTGTATCCTTCATGTTAAAATAATGATGTATTCACATAAATTACTTCTTAATTTGGAGTACTGTTGTTTGTAGCTTGTCTCCAGCTGCCAGCTGCCAGTGCTAGATATTTAGCTCGTCAGCTTCTAATATATATTCAGATGCGATTGAGACACCTAAATTTCTTAAGTTGGGTGGGGGGTTTTGGGATTCTTAGTTATTTGAATTCACAGTTCCTTAGTTTGACAAACCTAAAAAAAAGAAAAAAGAGATCTCATTAAGCTTGTTTAGGGGCATTCAGAGTTGGAATAATAGCTATCAGCAAGTCTATAGTATTTAAATCCTCCTTCTTCACTGGGCTGTTTGTTCATTTATCGCTTTGGGGAAGCTGGGAGAAGAGCCCGGTGAGGAGCAAGGAGTAGTGAACTGTCAGTACTTCAGCCATTGTTAGCAGCGGGAGTTGCTCCCTCTGAACTCTGTTGGCTCCTGCTTCCCATCTGCAGGATGATGGATTGCTATGTTTAATACATTTCAGCTTTTGTCTGTCATAGTGTGGATAGACAGCGCTATCAATGATCTCCACAGTGATTAGAGCGCTGGTTGTACCCACTGCTATTGGGCAGACACCTCCCAGGAATGTTTGATGTAGGAACTCATTGGCACTCTTGCCATGCAAATTGAGTCGCTCTACTAACTCGAGGTGGTTTTAAACACCTACAAAAGACCCTTGGGAATCACTAAAGCCACGCAGTACTCTGTAACAAAATTCAGACTCCCCTGCGAGTGCTTTGGTACCAAATATAAACTCTCATTCTGAGCTCAGAGAGAAATGCCTTGCGCTTTTAAATAGACTGGGGATGGAAGCAGGGATGCATTCCGAGGGGTGTGATGTCAGCAATGCTTGCCCCATCTGTACTTAAGTGTTTTGCTACTGGTGATGCAGTAGGAGTTGCAGGGGTTGCGTTGAAGCAGTAAGATACGACATGACATGTGTTGTATGAGGATTTGCTAAGATGTGGGTGCTTTGTGATTCACAAGTCCACGGGCTGAATGATTTCAGCCAGCAGAAAAGTCGCTGTGCACCAGCACAACATATGCCTTGCGGTATATTCTAATAGCTATAAAACGATGCAGGGGACGTAGAAACTGGAAGGTGGGGAAAACATAGTGTTACAAGGCATAATTTTAAAGAAGCTGATATAAATTATTTTCATTCTTAGCGGATTTATTTTCCATTCTTAGAAGAAATTGTTATTCAAATTATTCAATGTGAAACAGTATGGTATTAGAAACAAACATATAACAATGCTTGCTAAAGCGTATTGTACTGGTTTTAAAAGATGCCTGACCCAGTTTTCTTGATTTGGACTGTTGCCCACCATGACAGGCCAGACTGAGGATAACTTTCACTTAATTTTGAACTGTAGAAGGAAGGGAAATTAGATAAAAAGATACTAATCGTCCTTGATTTAGCTTTCTTAGTAGAGATTTTAATTTACAGAACCAGAACGGATAACTAATAAAAACTAGCAAAAAAAAAATGGGGCAACTGCCAGGCTTAAGTATGTTTTCTTCACCCCTACTTCATTTCTTAATCATTTGACTTATTTTGTTTACTTTAAAAAAAAAAATCTTCAGTTTTGGTTATACCAATATTCAGCTTGCATGGCTCTGCTTATAGGCGATGGTGTTTAATTTCTCTGGTGTTTGCTGAAAGTCTAAGCACTGCTGCACAGTTGTGGGATGCCATTTTTATTCTTTTTTATGGTGATCCAAGCAGTGACAATGCTCACAGGGAGGAGTGTTCATGCTAATTAAAAGATTGAGTTTACCTTTCAAAAAATATTGGCAATTTGCCTGGGAGAAAATTCTGTCTTCAGTCACCATTTTTAATCTACTTGGCTGTTTGAGGTTATCTTCACTTTAAGAGTTGCCTGGTTTTAAAAGTTGCTTGTATGCTGAAGTAGTTTCTTTGACATCATTCTTAAATGCTCACTTGCCATATATGATGATCAGGAGATCTGAGTGCTCTATGGAAGACAGTATCAGTAATAAGGAGGGCATAATCTTGACATTTGCAGCTGCCAGTTTTTCTCAGTTTAGGCTCCTTTCCTTAGCAGTGACTACATGGCAGTTAAACAAATTTGACATGTGCTGTATAAATGTAAGAGTAAAGTAAAAAATAAATACATTTATATGTTTATAAATAAGTGGCTTTAAACATAGACAAGTTTAACATTTTAGAGATTCCTGATGTTTTTTCTGCTTTAAAATAAGTGGCTTTTGGCTAGAAATACTGAAAGGAGCTGCTCCTCTGTGGAGATCAATAGCTGGAGCATTAGTATACATACACAAAGAGGAAATAACAGCGACTTGAAAGTTAATGAGAAGCAACTATAAAATATATCCATGTATTAGTAGGTGATCTGTTAATAAATGTATCACATAAATATAAGTAAAGGAATCAAATAAATAGTTCCTTAACCAGATAAAAGATCTCTATTATTTATATTCGTTCTGTACAAGTGAGGCTGTGATTTACAGCCTTTTTTGATAGCAGGGCTGCTTTATATAATTTTGCCTCTCTTCTGTTTCCTCCAGGCACTGTCTCCACAGTCCTGTACAGCTATGCCTGTACCACTGTGTGTGGCTGTTTTCCGCACGGGATCCAGGTCTAGGTTAAAAATGCTGCCCGCATACCTCTCCTTTTTCAGCATTACTTTTATTAACCTTCATCTGTTTTGGGAAAACAGTTCACAGTGTGTTTTCATCAGCAGTTGTGCTGTTACAAGTGAATGGGCGATGGGGACAGAAATGAATAATGATGGCAAGAAGTGTGTGGGGGAACCGTGCCTTCAATTTTATGTATCGTTGTCCAGTGCACTATGAAATTGTCTTGCTTCCTAACTCTAGTGTCTTGGGCCTAGCCTGGGAAATGAGCTGTGGGTTACACAGCAGTTTTAGCACTCAGGTTTAGAAACAGGGAAACAGGAGTAGGGGGTCAGTGCTAATTAATGTAGAAGTAAAATCTTTGAAAGATAAATATGTGAATGCCATGAAAGGCACATTTCTATCTCTTTGGAAATTGTTTTTACTAAGCCTTGTCAATTGCCTGCTGTGTATAGCAAAACAAATTATAGAATCAAGCAGGTTGGAAGAGACCTCCAAGGTCATGCAGTCCAACCCATCACCTAGTCCATCCTATCATGCAGCCCTGTCCAGTCAACCAGACCATGGCACTAATTGCCTCATCCAGGCTTTTCTTGAACACCTCCAGGGATGGCGACTCCACTGCCTCCATGGGCAGCCCAGTCCAATGGCAAATCACACTTTGGGAAGAAGTATCTTCTAACATCCAGCCTGTGTGGTCAGTCTCTGAGCTACAATGTGATCTCAGCCTTTGGATGCTTCCCCCTAGTCATGTTCTGGTCGCAGGGGAAGATGGAATGCCGGTGTGTATCATCTTCCATGCACCACATATTTTGACTTGTTCATGGTGAGGACGCCCACTTATTAAAGAGGTACTGCATAGTGAAAGAACTTAAAGTCAAGTCTGGAGGTGGAGCCAAAGCCCTAAATTGTTTGGCTTTGTGTAGTGGACTTCACTCATACGTCTATGCTTCTTTCCTCCTGGTCATAACATACACATTGCTATAGAAAGCATTTTTTGGTAGCTATGCAGGATCTGACTGTCACTTAGACCTCTGGGTTCTGGTACAGTATAAAATTACTGACTACTGTTCAGTTGTGAACACCTAGTACACAACAGTCCTGCCAGTTGTTAATGATGATGGGAATAATTTGCTGTCTGTGAGAAGCTAAAATAATCTGTCTAAAGTTTGCAAGCTGTGTTGATGGAATTATACTAGTTTGTGTTTCTTTAGGAATACTTACTCTGTTGTTGGTATTATTATTTAGAACAGTAAACCTGTTCTTAACGGTTTTTATTAACAGTTGATTTCTTCAGCAACTTGAAGAAGTGGTGGAAGCACATCTGAACCTACAAGATCCTTGTCTACACAGAACTAGTGGGAAACTCAAAATTTCCCTGGGTGGGCATGGTTTTAGCAAAACTTCACTCTGTTCACAATGGTCTGCTTTCACTGTAAAGTGGGTTCCACTGCGTTAATCCTCTTGGAATGCAGCAATTATCACCTACTGTATAGGTGTTAAGTGCTGAATTTCAAAGGGATTATCACTTTCCTCCTTTAGTGGCTAAGCAAGAAGAGAAAAGTTGTTAGTACTTCTAAAGGAGAAGGAAGAGGAAAAAGACCCCAAATATCTTTTCTTTCTGTGGTTGCTTTCAGTCTGGGAAAGGATGAGCAAGCTGGGTTTTGCTACAGCTAGTTACTTAGAGTTTGATCTTTAAGAGTTCTCAAAGCATTTATTTTCACCCCCTCCAAAGTGCTTCTCTTTGTGGAAAGAGGTAAATATAACAGCTGTTCAGAATAAAAACGGAAAGTTATGTAGGTGGACAAAATTATAGAGGAAAACTAAAATTCTCTGTATCTTTAGGGTATGTTTTCATCATCTGGAGAGTTTTGTCAAGCTAAGTACTTAAGATCTTCAACAATTTGTAGAAGATGGTATCTTTTCAGTCTAAAAACATAATTGATGGTTTTATTGATGTTGCAGACAGAGCACTGGAAGATATCCTAAGACTATTTTTGTGCACATTCTCTTTTTCTGTACTTTGTTCTTTAACTGACATAGTAATATTTTGTTCTTTCACTAGTGCTACCTAAGGTACAGATAACATGAATTTCACATGTCTGTTGGATAAGGTGGGATAGCGTCCTTGAAATCCTTCTCTTTTTACATCCCTTCGTAAGAATCTTTCATGTATAGCTACTTTTGTAAGCGATTGCTCCTGCCACTTTGTATTTTGGTGAACTTTTTCTTTCTACATAATGGGCAATGAAAGCAGAGCAGAACCGCACTACCCTAGCAAAACACCTAGGATACCATGTAGCAACCATAGGCAATGCTTCTGCTGTGATATATTCAGATTATGAGTTTAGTTTATGCTTGAAAGTAAGATCACCATTTTCTGAGTGTCATCTTGGAATTAACATACAACATACTCAGCTTTTTCTTTCTGCTGTGTTTGTTTTTTTGGCTATGGAAAAAAGGGGACTCCAATTGCACATGGACAAAATATGTGTGCATGAGTGTAGCACTGATGTACATTCTAAAGTAAATAGAGAAGCCAGAGGCTTGAGTGTCCAGCACATACATGTGTGCCAGGCCTTTAGCTTGTTCAGTCTACCCTTCTTTAGAAATGTTTAAGGGTCAACAGCCAAGACATAGAATCAACCAGGTTGGAAGAGACCTCCAGGATCATCCAGTCCAACCTGGCACCCAGCCTTGTCTAATCAAGTAGACCATGGCACTAAGTGCCTCAGCCAGGCTTTTCTTGAACACTGCCAGGGACAGCCCATTCCAATGCCAGTCACTCTCTCTGGCAACAACTTCCTCCTAACATCCAGCCTAGACCTCCCCTGCCACAACTTGTGACTGTGTCTCCTCATTCTATTGCTGGTTGCCTGGGAGAAGATCTCAACCCCACCTGGCTACAGCCTCCCTTCAGGTAGTTGTAGACAGTAATGAGATCTGCCCTGAGCCTTCTCTTCTGCAGGCTGTACACCCCCAGCTCCCTCAGCCTCTCCTCACAGGGCTGTGTTCCAGGCCCCTCACCAGCTTCATCACCCTTCTCTGGACACATTCCAGTATCTCAACATCTCTCTTGAATTGAGTGGCCCAGAACTGGACACAGGACTCAAGGTGTAGCCTGACCGATGTTGAGTACAGGGGCAGAATTACCTCCCTTGTCCTACTGGCCACAGTGTTCCTGATACAAGCCAGGATGCCATTGGCTGTCTTGGCTACCTGGGCACACTGCTGACTCATGTTCAGCTACTATGTACCAGTACCCCCAGGTCCCTTTCTGCCAGTCTGCTCCCCAGCCACTCTGTCTTCAGAGGTTGCTCTTGGATTTGCCAGTGTGACCTAAATGGGGAATAGTAAATTGGGAAAGGGCTTTCACGTCTACAGAAGGATTTTAGAGACATAGTTAATAATAGGTATGGGAGAACTGTCTCATAGAGAAGTCTTTTTCATGAGACTGCCAAATAACCAAAAGGGGCTTTTACAAAAGGCAGAAGCATCTGGAATTCATAGAAGGTTTCATGGAAGGGAGATGTGGAATATCAGGTTGTAAGATTGACTTCTTCATATTCCAGTCACAGAAATTTATGAATTAACCTGTTTATGTAGCATTTTCGAGGGATTGTCCCAGAATGTTTCAATAAAAGATGAACATTTTTCTTCTGTTAAATGAAGTATTTTAGATACTACACACGGTACTCAAAGTAAGAGATAGTGTATCTTGGTGCTGGTAGGATTAGTTCCTGTTACAAAAGACTGTTAAGGTGCATGCTGTCCATTTTCTTGAAAAACGACATAAAAAATTGTGTTTCAGTTTTAAAACTAACTATTTTTCCTGGGAATTACAATCTCCTCTTTATATGTAAAACAGTTTGGTAGAAGAACATATTCTGCTAAACTTAGGATGCTGTAAAAAATGAGTATTCTTAATTTTTAATGAATTTCTGAAATATTAATTCATTAAGTCCATTTTTGATGACAGTAATGGTTTGTAGCCTTTATGGGGTATTTTGAGTAGTAAGGGTCTTAACTGCTTAACTTTCTATATCAAGATAATAATATTATATACCACTTGTGTTCACATCGGAGAGAAAGTACTTTGCATTGTTGCAAGTGATGTTCATTCAGGTCTGTTGTGAATGCAAAGAGGGCAGTATTTAGGTCGATGGGGATTCAACATGGGCTCAATGCCAGGAGTCACAGAATCATAGAATCAGCCAGGTTGGGAGAGACCTCCAAGATCATCCAATCAAACCTATCACTCAGCCCTGTCCAGTCAACTAGGCCATGGCACTAAGTGCCTCATTTTCATAAGAGACAGATATTTATTTGGAGAAGTTTGGAGCACTCTGCCACTGCTGGGTGTCTGAGTATTTAGCTTGTAAATTCTGGTATTTTCCTTAATCTGATTTCTCCATAATTTGCATACCTTTTATATGGATTTTCATGCTATGGAAATAACTATACAACTTCTGGATGAAAAAGAATGGAGATATTTTAAAGTAAAGCCTTTCTGCATTTGTTTTGCTGCCTCTTTAGTGTAATGATTCCAATACCAAAGAACTACAGCTCCTCCTTTGTCAGAAGGATTTATGATAATGTCTTGCTGTTCTTGTAAATTATGTAACACACACTGTTCCTCCTTTGTTCTATAGTGAAATTTAGTAGGTTGTTTTAATTGTTTGATTGATTTTTTCCCCCCTTTGCCATTTGTCTACACTGAAATCTAGTGTCTTGAGTTTTTCCTAGGAGGAGCAATTGAGAAGAATGAATGTCTTTTATCTGAATTTCTGAAGATGTCAGGAAGTTTAGGAATGTTTGTGATAAGTCTTTTGTGAAGTCCAGAATTGGGTATGCAATGATGTATGAAAGGTGGTGAACAGTTGCTCTATCTTTTGAGATCATCAGCACATTTCTTAACGGTAACAAGTGGCGGTCTTCCATGTAGTACTGAATATGCAGCAGCTTTTAGTAGTTCATGTTTATTGTTGTTGAAACAGTAATAGTGTTTAAACCACTCCGCTCTATGGGACAGCTAGAATATAGATTGCTTTGATCATTATGATGCAGTGAACTTGAGGGGCAATATCTAAATACTTGTAGACTTAACTGCGAATGGGTATTACCCTACTAAAATTACTCATGTTCCATGTTGCACAATCTTGATGTGGAATGTAAAATAAATAACAGGTAGAAGAACGTCTGTCTTTCTGCATTCTCAATGGAAGTGTTACATTCATGGTGTGGAATGTAAAAGAAATAACCAGTAGAAGAACATTTGTCTTACTGCATTTTCAGTGGAAGTGTTACAGTTCATTTTTCACAACTGAGAACCAGGGGAGGCTCAACCATTGTGGTTCAGCTTTGTAAGGGGCTTAAATAATAGGAAATTGCAAAATTGAGACAGAATATTTTATAGGTTTTATTTATTACTTTATTTTGATTATTTAGGTATACTGAATGTGACTCTTGTTCAAAGTCTGATTCTGGGATAGTAGTTTGGAAAATACTTGTAATTCTCTAGCTGCTGTTTGTGGGATTAAGTGGAATTTCTTGGATGTTACTGAGCAGTTCAGCATTTTCTAGCTTTCCTTTTGTCACAGGTCAATATTAAAACACTGTTTAAGCAATTACTCTTCAAACGCTTTAAAGAGAAGCTAGTTTTATGTTAACTTCAACATAATCTGTATATCAAATGATCAAGACCCCTATCAGGATAGCTGTTCACCAAAATTGTTAAACTAACTGTTTACCAAAACTGTTAAACTAATAAAAGTCCAGATTCATATGGGTGCTATATTTTGAGTTCGTAGATATAATCTATATTTTTTTTACTTCATTCCCCAAAGTTACGTTTCTCTGTGAATACTTTGAGTTTATTTATGGATTTAGAATTTGCTTTGACTGCAAGCATAACCTCACATAAAAACATGGAGGTCAGGCCCTTGACTTCCAAGTTGATTACAGAAGAGTACCCATTGAGCTGCTATGATATGTATTTCATTATGAAAGTTATTTAGTTGTTCGTTTCTTCTCCTGGGAAACCTTTTGAACTGTCTTTGTATATGTGTAGATAGAGGGAGGTTCAATTCATTAGTTATTGTGATTTATATTTTAACATTGCCATTGTTATTATGATTATTGTTTTATTAACACTCTCCTGAGATAGTGATTCATGTTTCGGAAGAGTGACTTCACTGTTTGAATTGACTTGATTAAACAGTGAAGAGTAAATTATTTTTTCCCTCAATTTCTCCCCAAGATGTTGTCTACCCACTTTTGGAATGTATTGGGCTTTGAAGAAATTCAGAGGATTGTGAGGACAGGCATATTCATGAGATTTATATATCTCCATATAAACAGAGCTAAAATGTGATAAAAGTAGTTCTGCACTTGTTTCTGTCACACTGCTGAGTTTAGATGTACAGAAACCTGAAACTGTTGAACTATAGGGGGCATGGATGATAGAATTAAAAATTATGTAGACAAGGTGCTTGGATCAAGCATTTCAGATACCATGTTTCTCTCATAGTAGGTGCATGGACAATCATTATGGTTGGTTTATAATGTCTGTGGTGTATGTTTTAGTTTATGTGAATGTTGAGTTTTCCTTATTGATCTTTCTATGGCAAAGTAATAACATTGTTAAAGTCCTATAAGGATAAAATTGTTTTTCTTATCTGGGATGACAGTGTAGGTATCAGAACTGAAAGCTGTAAGAATCATAGTTATTTCAGATTCCAATTTAAATGATGTTTTTGACTGTATTTGTAGCTTTTGTTGAGAATACGTGTTGTAAAATAGATAAATATTAAACCTGTGATGTTTAGTGACTAATTCATCAGCTTCATGATTGTTCTTGGAAATCTAGATATTTGGATTGTTGATTTTAATAGAATCTTTTTTTTACTGGTGCAGATTTGTGCCCACGGACCTGCTCATGAAACAACTCACAGTCAAATGCTTCTTTTTATTTTGGGCATAATTATGTTAGATTTTGGTTACTGCTCTGGAAATGTCTCATCTGCAAATCAGTTTCCAGAAGAATAGATTCATATCTAAAAGAGCTGGTATTCAAGGCTTCTCTTCCAACCCTAATGATACTGTGATACTGTGATACTGTGATACTAGTTTCAAAGAGTCCTATTATAGTTATATATCTGGTAGCTATTTTTTTTTAGGACTTGGAAATGCTTTTTTCTTCTCAAGTGCCATTCTCTGCTGTCCTTTAAGCCATTTGAAATGGAGAGCGCAGTTTAGATGAATTTCCTTAGATCAGTGAGTGTTCCTGTGAATGCTTAAATATTCTGTGCTCTGCCTTTTGTGGTTCTGCTGCCATTTTTCCTCAAGATTATCAGAACAGAAATAATTGCTTTCACCCGGTTCCTTCCACCCATTCTTAAACACATTGGAGTTCAAGTATGAACAGTTGAAGAAGGGAATTTATATATATGCACACATAAAAATATTCCTCTTAAAAGTTTAGCAAGAAGTCCCAACTGTTTGCCTGCATCTTAGGTTAGATAATGCAAATTAAAACTGGATTATAGTTCTTGCAAGATAAGAGATTTAATTTTTACTAATAAGGTTCTGAACTATGAAAAACTTTTAGTTGGTAAATTGTAGAGCATCTAATGTACTTTCCCCTAAAATTTTGGGTTTAAGTATCCTCTTTGTAGTCTGTGCTTTTTTTCCACATCATGACAGCATACCAAAATCTTTGTGAATCTTCTTTTATCCAGGCTGACTTAGGGCTAGTTACTGGAGTGTGTAGGCCAGTCACCTCTAGTATTGGAGGTCCACAAAGGCTCATACTGTTTAATGCTATTCTTTATGCTGTATTACTTTCCAAACATTTCCATGTTGATTCCTTGTTTCAGTGCCCATTAGTTATTTTTTTTGGTTGTGTATGCATCTCATCATAGATAACAACATTATCAGTGTGACTCTCACTTTCTGAAGCTAGCTTAAGTGTTTTGCTTAGACAATTTGAGACGTTTCTCTGGATATACCTAGTGAAATGACTTTAAAGATGAAACTGGAAACAGCACTGAATGTTCTGTCTTCGTGAAGAGTGTAGGGACTCAGTGTTACTTGTGAGTTGTGCTAGTTTGAGCCTAGCTAGAATGTTTTGGTGAGAAGAACTAGATTGCAGGCTGTGAGAAGGAAACATTGGTGATGTCTACTTCACTTATAGGCTTGCTGAGATTTATAAGAACAAGAACACAAATATAGATAACACAGTCGCTGTCTGGGCTTTCGTCTGAACTTCTCTCTCTAACTTAACCTGCTGTCTGTGTGACTAATCCATCTGCTTCCTAGCCCCCCTGGCCGACCCTGAAACCTACCTTAAACATAAGGCAAGATCTGGGGTAAGGTAGAGGAGTGGGAAGGAGGTGGAAGGGTGGTTGGGAGCCCCTCCTGGGGACTCTGGTTTCTGGAAGACATGTTATGTTTCTGTATTACTTTTTAGCTTGTCTATTTCTGTCTATAGCTGTATCTATTGTAAATATCTGCTTGTATAATGTGCTCAGCTGTAAATATAAAGCTTCATTCAGTTTCCAGAGCTGCTGAGTCTAGTCTGAGTGATTTTCCAAAGTGTGGGGGAGCAGAGAACACCCAAGCCATCACATGAGTGAACAAACAAAGGGCAGGGAAAGGAGGTTGAGGCACCTTATACTTCTTACACTTTTATGGCCAAGCAACAAAAGTAAAGAAATGGCCTGTTCATGTAATACAAGATTAGACTTTCTGCTTTAGGTTCATTGATCGTTTGAACTTCAAGAAATATTTCAGAGGAACAAAAATAGTTTTTTTCTCAAATTAATGGGGATTATTCATATCTCTTAAGCTTTGAGTTTGTTTAATCTCTGCCTTTTGTTTTGATTTTTCTTCTGCATTTGCTTATCAACTGCTTACATTATTGAATTTTTGTTTCCTGGGTGCGTACTTCCAGATCTTCATTTCTTCTCTTTGATAAGTTAAATAGGTTGAGCTCATTAAATCTTCTGCTGCATTGTTTTTTCCTTTACCGTCCTTTTTTCTTTCAAACACTCATCATGAGTAACATCTACTTTGTCCTTGTTTATACTTGCACAGCCTAACTGTTTTTTATAAACACTTTTTGTTTGTTGTTATGTTTTGTTTTGTTAGTGGGACTTTATAGATATAACAATAAAAATTATGATGGGCCAAAGAGAACTTCATTAGTTATCCTGTGGCTGCAGAAACACAGAAATGGGATGGGCCTCCTGCAGAATGAGTGAAGTTGTGTTGGTTTTGCTGGGTTAACAGCAGTGAAGAAAGACAAAAAATGAACTTCAAGCAAACATTTGCTGTAATATCCCTCTTCCACCCCCCACCCCCCCCCCCCCCCCCCCCCCCCCCGGCAGATTCAGTAAGATCATATTTTAGAAGTTACTTCTTGGAATGAACTTACTGTTTTAAGAGTCAGTATTCAGGCAGGGTGCTTTTAAGATATTGTATATACTATGTGAAGGGACTTTGTGGATTTCTGTTCTTTCAGAAAAGTCAGAGTCCAATATCATGAGTAATTATAAGAATGGTACTTTAAGTGAAAATCTCTTTTAAGAGTATTTTGAGTAGTTCCCGTTGCCAGATTCAAAAAGGAGGTGATTTGAGAAGGGCATTAAGTGCAGCCAATACCAAACTTTCCAGGTGTGATCTTTTAACTATAGTATATTCATGCTCTAAGGTACCATCCTGCAGCTTGTGTTTAAGGCCAGGCTGGATGAGGCTCTGGCCAGCCTGATCTAGGGTAGGGCGTCCCTGCCCATGGCAGGGGGCTTAGAATTAGATGATCCTTCTGGTCCCTTCCAACCCTGACTGATTCTATGATTCTGTGATTCTATGACTTTTCAAGATCAAACAGCATTGAAGGACTAATCTTAAAAAGAAAACCAACCAACCAGCCAAACCTCCTCTTTTAATCTTTAGTCTGCTAGCAAATAGGTCTATTAAATGTTAAACGGAGTGAGATAAAATACATGATTGAAGACTACTGACTACAGCTAGAGCAATCCAACAATTAATTGAAGCTGTTGAATCAAACACAAGGAATAATTCAACAGTAGAATATTTTCTGATATGAGAGGGAAACAACTGACTGATGTATGATATTCCCACACGACAAACCAAATATGGCCTGTAAACAAACTGCCAAAAAGAACAAAGTAGACTAAGCAAAATGTTTATGCCATTCAGATCTGGTTTTGATGACACAGTTATCTTAAACTTTTATATGGGTTATAGAATTAGAATTTCCCACTAGATTTTTTTTTTTCTGTTTATGTAGCTTCTTACTGATATTCTGGAATAACTAAACTCAATTTGCTTGATACTTGCTCATCACTACCTTAACTTGCACTGCCATATTGCTTTCTGATAGACTGGGACAGACTGGAGAGCTGGGCTGAACCAGATGAAGTTCAACAAGGATAAGTGCAGAGTCCTGTATCTGGGGAGGATTAATAAACTTCACCAATACAGGCTGGGAGGTGATCTGCTGGAGAGCAGCCCTGTGGAGAGGGACCTGGGGGTCCTGGTGGATAACAAGTTACCCATGGCACAGCAATGTGCCCTTGTGGCCAAGAACTCCAATGGGATCTTGGGGTGTATTAGGAAGAGTGTGTCCACCAGATCAAGGGAAGTTCTCCTCCTTGTGTACTCTGCCCTGGTGAGACCCCATCTTGAATACAGTGTTGAGTTTTGGGCTCCCCAGTTGAAGAGGGACAGGGATCTGCTGGAGAGAGTCCAGTGGCGGGCTATGAGGATGATGAGGGGACAGGAGGGCATGGCTTATGAGGAGAGACTGAGAGACTTGGGATTGGGATGTTTTAGTCTGGAGAAGAGGAGACTTAGAGGAGAATTGATAAATATAAGTATCTGAAGGCTGGCCAGGATTGGGGGGACAGGCTCTGCTCACTTGCTCCCTTGGATAGGACAAGGAGCAATGGGTGTAAGTTGCAGCAAAAGTAGTTCTGCCTCAAGGGGTAACGTCTTTCCTGTAAGGGTCCCAGAGCACTGGGCCCCATCCTCTTTAACATCTTCATAGATGATCTGGATGAGGGCATTGAGTCAGTCATCAGCAAGTTTGCAGATGACACTAAGCTGGGGGCAGATGTGGCTGGGTTGGAGGGCAGAAGGGCTCTGCAGCGGGACCTTGACCACCTGGACAGATGGGCAGAGTCCAATGGGATGTTGTTCAGTAGCTCCAAGTGCAGGGTGCTGCACTTTGGCCACAACAACCCCATGCAGAGATACAGGCTGGGGTCGGAGTGGCTGGAGAGCAGCCAGACAGAGAGGGATCTGGGGGTACTGATTGATACCCGCCTGAACATGAGCCAGCAGTGTGCCCAGGTGGCCAAGAGAGCCAGTGGCATCCTGGCTTGCATCAGGAATGGTGTGGTCAGCAGGAGCAGGGAGGTCATTCTGCCACTGTACTCTGCACTGGTTAGACCACACCTTGAGTACTGTGTTCAGTTCTGGGCCCCCCAGTTTAGGAGGGACATTGAGATGCTTGAGCGTGTCCAGAGAAGGGCGACGAGGCTGGTGAGAGGCCTTGAGCACAGCCCTACGAGGAGAGGCTGAGGGAGCTGGGATTGTTTAGCCTGGAGAAGAGGAGGCTCAGGGGTGACCATATTGCTGTCTACAACTACCTGAAGGGTGGTTGTGGCCAGGAGGAGGTTGCTCTCTTCTCTCAGGTGGCCAGCACCAGAACAAGAGGACACAGCCTCAGGCTGTGCCAGGGGAAATTTAGGCTGGAGGTGAGGAGAAAGTTCTTCACTGAGAGAGTCATTGGACACTGGAATGGGCTGCCCGGGGAGGTGGTGGAGTCGCCGTCCCTGGGGCAGTTCAAGGCAAGGTTGGATGTGGCACTTGGTGCCATGGTCTAGCCTTGGGCACTGTGGTAAAGGGTTGGACTTGATGATCTGTGAGGTCTCTTCCAACCTTGGTGATACTGTGATACTGTGAATAGGCTTCCCAGAGAGGTTGTGGGGTCACCTTCTCTGGAGTCTTTCAAGGCCTGTCTGGATGTGTTCCTCTGTGATCTTTGTTAGATAGTATTGTCCTGCTCTGGCAGGGGGGTTGGACTCGGGGATCTTCTTGGGTCCCTTCCAACCCTTAACATCCCGTGAGCCTGTGATTTGGTGATGATGAGCAGCAAACCTTGTAGTGTTCTCAGCCCAGGTAGCTGTTTTCAGCTCATGTAGTGCAGGTCTTATCCCCAACAAAATGTGTTTGTTACTGATTGACTTACTGAGTGTCCTAGCAGAGTTAATAGTTGTTAGAGGCAGTTGTGCACTTGGAAGGAATGCTGTGTGGAGGTTCTCAGTGGGGTTTATACAACAGCTGTAGCAGGTTAACGCTTTAAGTGGACACACTTATTTGAATGAAAGTGATCTGAGTTGACTTGAGAAAAGGGTTACAGATTATGCTTTGTTCTTCTTCTACAAGCGAAAGTTTTGTGTTGCAGAATATTTCTTTTTTAATACTCTGAAGTCAGGGTCTTGTAATAACTTGAAGAGCCAATCCTCCAAAGATAAGGAGAGGGAGTGAGTCACACGGAGGATAAGTCTGCTTGCCCAGTCCAGAAAGACCTGAGAGTTTGTGGTCCTTTTGAAACAAGCTTCTGTATTTCCTGCTTACAGCATCACAAGAAGAATGTACACTGGGGGAGCAAGAACTCTGCAGGAGGTGATAGCACCCAGGAAAAAAATAGCCACTATTAGGATATGTTTTCATAGCAGAAGGTAAGTGTGACTGCAGCAAGACCCAGTAACATTGCCAGCATGTGTAACAGGAGTAGTGAAGATCTGGCAGTGTGGTCTGGCAGCTAGAGTATTGTCCTTCTAAAAACCTGAGTCAAGCATTACAGTTGCCAGTTCCTGATGAAGGCAGTGCAGCAGTGTCTTCACTAATATTCTCACCTATGTGAGCTAAATTAAAAGTGAGATGAATGCTCTGATAAAACCCACATTTTCATTTTATGCAGATCAAGACAGGCTGCCACACATTTCTGCTAGACAAGGTTAAGAACTCTCTGCTGTCCCCAAACTACAGTGTTCTAATTAAACAGGAGTATGGTGAGCAGGTTGTTTCTCAGTTCAGCCCAGCTGAAAATTAATCCTTTCCTTTCCTTTTTTTTTTTTTTTTTCTTCCTTTCCTTCTTCTTCCTTTCCCTTTTGGAAGGACTAATTTTCAGTCAGACCAGCTGTCTTCATTGTCTCACTACACAGCCTAAATTCTAGTGCATGTATGGAGGAAGGGATGGAAGTGCATGGATTGGAACAGGAGGAAGACAGCACTGTAATTTGGTGACCTCAATGTACAAATACATATAGCCCTAGAAGCACACATTAGGTTTGAACAGTTGTATGCAGCTATATCTCAGTTATGGTTTGGATCTTTTTCTGTGGGGACAAAAAAAAGGAGTTAGTAGAACACTGATCTAGGGTAGGGTGTCCCTGCCCATGGCAAGGGGGTTGGAACCAGATGATCTTTGTGGTTCCTTCCAACCCTGACTGATGCTGTGATTCTAACACCAATCTTGAACATAGTCTCTTAGGTCTAATGAGTGCATAACAACTTCTGCTGTTCAGATTGCAAATTGAAAAGGTCTTTGGTAAAGAGTCTTCCAACAAAATGGGGAAACATTAATTGTTGCAAATCATCAAAACTAGGCTTGTGAAGTTCCACATCCGTTAAGACTATGTCTTAAGTATAGATATGTAAGCTAGACAATTGGTGTTATACTCTGGAACTCAGATTTTGTAGTATTAAGGGTAAAAAAAGGTTGGTTTTAGTTAAAAAAATCACTGTCAGTGCTGACTTTATCTTCAATTTTAATAAAGGCAAAGTTTCACTTTCAGCTCAACGGTCTCAGATGCAATAGGATCCTGTGATGAGACAAACTGCTTCAAAACTAATGAAACAAAGTTCTTTCTACAGTGGAGGAGGGAGGAACCAGGTTTTGATGTCTCCAGTAGTGCTCTAACTTTGCATCTCTTTGCTTTTCCCTTATAGAGAATTCAGTCAAAAGACAGTAATCATGAACGGTATTTCTTAGAGTATGTTTTTACTCCTTAAGTTATTAACTGCAGATTGAAGGTGTTAGTATTAGAAGATAGTTGTTTATACAATGTGTTCCCTTACTTTCTGGTAGCTGGCTGGAGTAACAACTGGGAGGCCTTGTTCTCTGAAGTGGGAGATACTATTGGTGTCTCAGTGGCTTCCAGACTCACAAAATGTCTAAGCCATGTGTTTCATCAGGTGTATGAATCCTGTAGTCTTTGTGTGTAGCAGCCACCAGCCTCCTGGATGTAGAATCGTAGAATCAGAATCAGTCAGGGTTGGAAGGGACCAGAAGGATCATCTAATTCCAACCCCCCTACCATGGGCAGGGACACCCTACTCTACATCAACCTGGCCAGAGCCCCATCCAGCCTGGCCTTAAACACCTCCAGGGATGGGGCTGAATGTAAGCTGAATTGAGGAGCCTGTTGTTGATGCTGGTGGCCTGGGCAGAAGTGGGAGGCTATTGGTGTCCTGCATTTGTCAGCTCTTTCAGATTCAACAGTACCACCAGTCTCTGGATCTTGGAAAACTTCTGCACTGTACTATCTCAGCATGTGCTTTTCCTGTCTTTTCTGACAATTATATATTTTTCATCTAAAACTATAAGTTGATTTATTTGGATTGTTTTTGACCAAAAAAAAGGTTTATTGTCTTATTTTTACATTTTTATTTTGTTATCAAGTTAGTTGTGTTCTGCATGTCAGAAATTAAGTTTTTTAAAGTGTAAATTTTATGTATGAACTAGGGCAGTGGCTCGATGTTACTGTTCACCTGGCAGCTGTTGAAGAGGATGCCTTCCTTATTCCTGCCTTATTCCTTATTCTGTCCTGTGCGTTGCGTTGATTCAATTCTTTCTTTAGCTGGTTCAGTGAAATAATAGTATTTTAAAAGACAAAACAAAAACACAACCCCCAAACTTAAAACCAAACCAACGCTTTTTAGACTTGTAGGAGTTTTATTTATTTCTTTTATATCCTATTCGTTTCATACATTTGATCTGGGAACACAGCCAGCCAAATGGTTGAACTAATGAGATCTACAGCAAGGGGCAAGAACCTTTAAATGAGTGAGAACTGGAGGTGAAGGGAAGGAATGATGGGGAAATATATAGAAAACCCCATATAGCTGATCTGCTCCTGACAGAATAATGACGTGTAACAACAGCTTAAAATGTCTAAAATACCACATAAAGTGTGCAGAACAAATTTTTATTACATTATTTGTCCTTCACCTTTAAATTAATAACAAATCTGTGGTTACTATCACATTGATGTTTATCATTATAGGGTAGATGTCATCAATGTGGAAGTCTTAAATCTAATATGTTAAATCTTGTTGACAATGATGAAGAAAGCATTAAATGTCTTGTAACTAAAGAATATAATTCTTTATGGAAAAAAAACCCAAACAACTTTTCTTTTTCTTCACTTCTTTTAGCTATTGAATGATGCCCTCATTGGTGAGACCTCATTTTAAATACTGTGTTCAGGTTTGGGCTTCCAAGTTTAAAAGGGACAGGGTCTGCAAGAGAGGGTCCAGTGGAGGGCTACGAGGATGATTGGAGGACTAGAGGGCATGGCTTATGAGGAGAGACAGAAGGACCTGGGGCTTTTCAGTCTGGAGAAGAGGAGACTGAGAGGGGATTTGATAAATGTTTATAAGTATCTGAGGGCTGGCCAGGAATGGGGGGACAGGCTCTGCTCACTTGCTCCCTGGGATAGGACAAGGAGCAATGGGTGTAAATTGCAACAGAAGAGGTTCTGCCTCAACACAAGGGGGAACTTCTTTACTGTAAGGGTCCCAGAGCACTGGAATAGGCTCCCCAGAGAGGTTGTGGGGTCTCCTTCCCTGGAGTCTTTCAGGGCCTGTCTGGATGTGTTCCTCTGTGATCTGTATTAGATAGTATTGTTGTGCTCTGGCAGAGGGGTTGGACTCGATGATCTCCTTGGATCCCTTCCAACCCTTAACACCCTGTGAACCTGTGATTAGTTTAGAAGATGTGGGTATATTTGTCCAGATAAAAAAGTTATTTTAAGAGGATAGGTAAATAAAAAAAAAGACTAAAATTATATTATTTTATTTTATTATATTTTTTTATATATATATATATATATATATATATATATATATATATATATGTATATGTGATTATATGATAGAATAGAAATCCAGGGTTAAGTATCTGAAGGAATGATGTTCTTTAGGTAGACAGGGGAAGATCTTCCAGTCATTTGTTTCAGACAAACAAGGTAAAAGACTTGTGCACAGAGAGGTTACTTACAAGTAAGCTAACATGTAATTTTAATGTTCTAGCTGCTCAAAATTAACTTGCTGTTTGGAATTATAAGACATCTTTCAATTGCATAAACACAGGCATCTAGATGCATTTGAAAGACCCTAGGGTATCTTCTCTTTTTTGTGCTGTCATTCAAATGAATGCAAGTCTTTCCCAGGTCCTTTGTCAAGTCTGCCAGCTTGTCTGCATGTCTTGGACACTTCAGGGCATCACAGATGGCACTAGACTCCTATACTCAGGCAGTCGATGAAACTCGTAGGGAGGAATTCAACTCTGGATTCACACCTTGATTTAGTCAATAGAGGTTTAGCTGTTCCAGTCAAAGGAAGTTCCATTATTGTGAAGCAGACACCTACAGTTGCTTCACTGAATAGCTTTCTAGGCTTCTTTGACTGCATTGACTAAATCTCCTTTTACAGTAATAGGAGTTTAGACAACTGCTTTCTGGATACCTAAATTTAGACACTCTTCCTTAACATACAGCATCTATGAAGCAGTATAAATATATTTTTAAAGCTGCATGGCTGACAGTGAATTTCAGGCTGTTAGTCTCAGGTACATATTTTTGTTTAAGATACACCTCCTTTATGGTCAAATATAAAGGAATGGAGACCTCCAGAACAAAACATGAATATTGTGAAGTAGACAAGATGTATTGCTTTCTAGAGGTGCCAGTCTTTTATTTGACTATAGAACAAGTCTTGTCAGTAGTTCAGATTTAGACAGCCATCAGATGCCTCAAGTTAGGGGCAAATGATCTTACCTTAAATTGATCTCAGTGTAATTACCCAAACACAGGCATCTAGAGCCACTTGAGGTGCTTTGTGTGTAACAGCCTCCAGTGTTAGACAATCTGCTTCGGGCTGGTAGATGTGACTTTCAGGAGATCTGTTCCTTTCTGGGAGCTGTCATGGGGAGGCTGATAAAAGTTCACATATCTTTACAGGCAGCTGAATCTTGCCTCAGATGTCTGTACACAGATTTTGTTCAAAATATGAAATGCACTGTAAGTGCATACTCTTAGTTGCAGTAACTTCCCAGGGTAGACATAGCTACTTTTATATTCTTCTCACCTGAGACAGAGTTACGTCTATGTTAGCCCTTTAGTTGCAATGCTTTGAAAGCATTTTACTATATAAAGGTCATTCCTCTGTCATTGAAATTACTTGTTATAAGTAGGGTGAGGTGTAGGGAATAATATATACTGAGTTTATTTATCTGTATTTTTTTAATCCAGAACACACTGAGTGGGAAATTTTGGATGAACACAATCAAATTTACCAATTAGTGTTTGGCCAAACTTGGAACTGACATTAAGGCTTTGGTGGCAAATGCTTTAATACAAAGGCATACACCTGCGGTGTGATGTGAGACTGTGATTAATCTTTTTTTTAAGTAGATATAATATTTTTTTGTTACTATTTGTATATGGAAGACCAGGAGAATTGGATATGCTTTTCTGTGGTTTTGGGGCTTTTTTATTTATTTATTGGTTAGTTTTTAATAAATTTGAATTAACAGCAAACAGGATGAAAGTGCTTAAGAGAGACGATTCTTGGCTTTCCTGTTTTGTTCCTTACATTATCCTTCTAAGGTGGGATTCATTGATGACTATTCACATCTGCAGGCTGGGAAAGCTTTTTGTAGGTTGTGGAATGAATGAATAATCTCTCTGCCCCAGTCCCTGATATACTGCAGTGTAGACTATATAAGGACTTGGTTAGAAAGACTAGTAAGTGAATGGCTCAGTATCTGAGTTTATTTACATTAGCAGCTTGTAGTGACTCTTCATGTTGCAATCCTAGGAATATGAACTTTGTTGTTTTCTGCATCTATCAGCTATTTTACTTCCTAAACTCTCTTTTATCCAGCAGCTCTTGTTGATTCAGCATCAGTTTCCAATGTTCACTTCTGGAACCGCCTTGTTACCAAAAAATGCACTACTTAGAAACCTACAATAAGAGTGTATTACTTAGAACAATCTGAAGGAATGATTGAGAAATGCATGGACTGCCAAACTAACTTTATCCTCAGGGGACTTTTCTCCATTTTAATTGATTTTTTTCCCTGAGATTTTGTTCATCTTATTAAGCAAGTCCTTAGAGGAGTGAAACAGTAGGTTACCTCCTTGAGAGCAAAGGACAACCTGACTTATTTGCTACAATTATCAATTTGTCCTTATCTTTGTGAAGTGAAATACTTCTTTTATCCTTCTGAAACAGCTTACAGTGATGAATAAACCAAAAAAAGAGAATGGATGGTGTTAACTCTAGCCTAAGCCTATTGAATTTTTAAATATGAAGTGCAATATTGTGAAGTCTGCATGTGATTTTTTTTCCCCTAAACTAGGTAGTTCACAGACTGATTGAAATGCTGTATTTTGTTGCCCTTCATTAAAATACTGAACAGTTAAATTCTGAGTAAAAGATTCTTATATGTTTAATTGCTATCACCTGAAGAAAGTTGTTGAAGCTTTATACATAACTGAATTACCTATTACAGTTACTCCTAGCTTTCTAGTATTGTTTCAAGTGATAGTTACCTGATTTGTGCTTCCACTGGAAATTGTTTTCAAATGCTACTAGTTTAGATAGGGCAAGATAGAAGCCAGTAGGTACTATCTGGACCAGCAGAGCTTTTTCTTGCAATGAGGGATCTTGCAAAATCTGATTAAGTGCAAATGCTGCTGCTAATGGATAAAGTTCTAATTATGACCAGATTGAAACTTTTGTTATATGGTCAGATAAGGACGAGGCAGCTTCTGTAACCTATCCATACACTATCTGAAGTAGGAATAGGAGGGAATACATGCTGTGCAGGGTGGGACCCAGGACAGTTTACTGAATTCCTGGCATAGCAGGGGCAGTTGAGGGGGGAGATGGTGACTATTATCATCATAGACTTTCACCTGAGGTTATGCAGGGATGTCTTGCCCAGGGGTCATAACAAAGTCAGTCTTTGGCTCTAATGAAGTTATCTTTAATGATTAATTTTTGAATGTGTAGGTCAAATATTAACTTTTTTTTTTGAGGAGCATAAAATTCTACATACTTTTTGTACTTAAAAAAATAAATCATGTGGTTTGAAATCTGTGAGGAGGAATAATCACTATAGCAGATTAAGGTTTTTTTTTGAAGACTGTATTGCTAAAGGTATTTTTAGATAGCAAAATTAGCAAAGCTTTCCATTACAGTGAGTTAAATCAGTGTACTTCAGACAGCCATATTTTGCAAAGAGCAAATTTGCCAAGGGAGAGGAAACTTAAAAAATATACTTTCTCAAAGTATGTATACTTAACAAACAAGAATACTGCAGATTTTTCTTTAGTATTTGTGAAAATACCTTTCTTCAGGTTTTCTGGAGCACTGGTTTCTGTTTTCTGCTTCTTTCTCTCCTTTTTCTCTGCCTAGAATGTTTTATAGACATTTCCTTGAATTTTTAATTCATCTATGGAATATTTTTTTATTTTTATCTAGAAATGCTCTAGATACTTTGTTCCGAGGGAGGTCTAGGCTGGATGTTAGGAGGAAGTTGTTGCCAGAGGGAGTGATTGGCATTGGAATGGGCTGCCCAGGGAGGTGATGGAGTCGCCATCCCTGGAGGTGTTCAAGAAGAGCCTGGCTGAGGCACTTAGTGCCATGGTCTAGTTGACTGGATAGGGCTGGGTGCTAGGTTGGACTGGATGATCTTGAAGGTCTCTTCCGACCTGGTTGATTCTATTATTCTGTGATTCCTGAAGGTGAAAATGTAATTATGTGAAAGAAAGATTGCAGCACTGTATGTAGCCAGTAGTAGCTTGGTAAGTTTAGAAGGAACTATTATTTCTGTCATTAAGAGATCCATTTCATTTCCTTGAATTTTTGTTTAATTTATCTATGGAATATTTTTTATTTTTATTTAGGAATGCTCTAGCTACTTTGATCCTGAAGGTGAAAATAGGTGAAAAAAAGATTGGAGCACTGTATGTAGTCAGTGGGAGCGTGGTAACTTTGGAAGCAACTATTATCTCTGTCATTAAGAGACCCATTTAATTTCCCTGAATTTTTGTTTAATTAATCTATGGAATATTCCTAGATTTTTCATCTAAGAATGCTCTAGCTACTTTGTTCCTGAAGGTGAAAATATGTGAAAAAAAGATTGCAGCACTGTATGTAGTCAGTAGTAGCTTGGTAACTTTAGAAGCTACTATTATTTCTGTTATTAAGAGACCCATTTCATTGTTTTCCTGTTTAGTTGTCTCCTCTGGGTTAGGCATCAAACTAATGAGAAATTCCTTGAATGGTCCTTTTCTGTCTAAACACCAAGAACAGAAATGCTTTCAGCAGGGAAAAAAAAACCAACCAACAACCCACAAGAAGTGTGTGCAGAAATAATACATAGCCTGAAAAATACTTGTGTGCTGACAGCTATCCAACAGTGTTGTCACAGCAGGAAGACATCAGTTGAAGAAACAGATAGTGACCTCAAAAAGAAGGGGAAAAAAAAAAGTCTGGTCAGCAGTGTGGACAGAGTTTCACAAGATTATAAATCACCCCAGGGTCGCTGTGTTCCCACCATAAAGAGAGCATGGTCGTTTTATTGTAATCTAATAAGTGATGGGAGCAAAGGACAGCTCCAGTGTGTGTATTTGAAAAAAAAAATATCTTGATTACAGTTTCAAAACTATACACTTTCCCTTGCCATTGAAGTGCAGATTATGGGGGTTAAGGCCATTTTAGGATTGGATTACCTTTTTATAGCTGTATGTTATTCCCTTGTTCGTGAATCAGAAAGTACTTAAATTAAACTAAACATTTGGGAGTAATACTAATAGGGAGTGTGGTAGTAGAAAATTAATCACTATTTAGTGTTAGATGGCTAGCCAAGTAAGGCTTTGTTTTCAAGGCTTTTTTTCAGTGAATGAAATACCTACCTTAATGAACTGAGGAGAATTTATATCCGGTGGTTCCTTTTATTTTTCAGAAAGCTGGGTTTTATGGTGACTCATGTGCAAAACCAAGTTGCTAGGAATGTATTTTTAATGTCAGATTTAATCAGCTTGGTGACACTTTTCGCTGTGAAGTCTATTTTGTATTTGGGTAAAATTAGCCAGAGTAAGTTTTTGCTCTTCTTTGTTTTAACTTCTTGGGGTTACACATTTGATACATCTTAAGCTGCTGGAAAATAGCCTTGGTGTTCACAAAGTGACTCAGAAATGGGATTACTTTTTTTACCATTTCAGCTTTCAACATACCCTTCAATTCTTTTTCTCTTATTTGGATAGTGTTTATTTTTTACTGCTGTGATGGTTTGGGTGTTACCTGCCCCCCCACACTTAAGAAAATCACCCAGACTATCACAGTATCACAGTATCACAGTATCACAGTATCACCAAGGTTGGAAGAGACCTCACAGATCATCAAGTCCAACCCTTTACCACAGTGCCCAAGGCTAGACCATGGCACCAAGTGCCACATCCAACCTTGCCTTGAACTGCCCCAGGGACGACGACTCCACCACCTCCCCAGGCAGCCCATTCCAGTGCCCAATGACTCTCTCAGTGAAGAACTTTCTCCTCACCTCGAGCCGAAATTTCCCCTGGCGCAGCCTGTGGCTGTGTCCTCTTGTTCTGGAGCTGGCCACCTGAGAGAAGAGAGCAACCTCCTCCTGGCCACAACCACCCTTCAGGTAGTTGTAGACAGCAATAAGGTCACCCCTGAGCCTCCTCTTCTCCAGGCTAAACAACCCCAGCTCCCTAAGCCTCTCCTCGTAGGGCTTGTGCTCGAGGCCTCTCACCAGCCTCGTCGCCCTTCTCTGGACACGCTCAAGCATCTCAATGTCCTTCCTAAACTGGGGGGCCCAGAACTGAACGCAGTACTCGAGGTGTGGTCTGACCAGTGCAGAGTACAGGGGCAGAATGACCTCCCTGCTCCTGCTGACCACACCATTCCTGATGCAGGCCAGGATGCCACTGGCTCTCTTGGCCACCTGGGCACACTGCTGGCTCATGTTCAGGCGGGTATCAATCAGTACCCCCAGATCCCTCTCTGTCTGGCTGCTCTCCAGCCACTCCGACCCCAGCCTGTATCTCTGCATGGGGTTGTTGTGGCCAAAGTGCAGCACCCTGCACTTTGAGCTATTGAACCCCATCCCATTGGCCTCTGCCCATCTGTACAGGCGGTCAAGGTCCCGCTGCAGAGCCCTTCTGCCCTCCAGCTCAGTCACATCTGCCCCCAGCTTAGTGTCATCTGCAAACTTGCTGATGACTGACTCGATGCCCTCATCCAGATCATCTATGAAGATGTTAAAGAGGATGGGGCCCAGCACTGATCCCTGAGGGACACCACTAGTGACTGGCCGCCAGCTGGATGTGGCACCATTCACCACCACTCTCTGGGTCCGGCCCTCCAGCCAGTTCCTAACCCAGCACAGAGTGTTACCATCCAAGCCGCGGGCTGACAGCTTAGCCAGCAGTTTGCTGTGGGGGACAGTGTCAAAGGCCTTGCTGAAGTCCAGATAGACCACATCCACAGGCCTCCCCACATCCACCAAGCGGGTCACCTGATCATAGAAGGAGATCAGGTTAGAAAGGCAGGATCTGCCCTTCCTAAACCCATGCTGGCTGGACCTGAGATCCTTGCCATCCCTCAGGTGCGCAGTTATTGGCCCCAAGAGAACCTGCTCCATCAGTTTCCCTGGCACTGAGGTCAGGCTGACGGGTCTGTAGTTCCCAGGTTCCTCCATCCGACCCTTCTTGTGGATGGGGACCACGTTGGCCATTTTCCAGTCTCCTGGGACCTCTCCGGTGAGCCAGGACTGCTGGAAAATGATGGAGAGTGGCTTGGCCAGCTCAGCTGCCAGCTCTCTCAGCACCCTGGGATGGATCCCATCTGGTCCCATGGACTTGTGGGTGTCCAGGTGGCTCAGCAGGTCCTGAACTAATTCCTCATGAATTTCCAGGGGAGCACACTGCTCCCCGACCCCATCTCCCAGTTTAAGAGGCCATTTGCCTCCTCCTCCTCTCTCCTTACTGTTGAAAACTGAGGCGAAGAAGGCATTCAGGACCTCTGCCTTTGCTTCATCATCAGTTATAGTGTTCCCCTCCTGGTCCAGTAAGGAGTGGAGGCTCTTCTTGCCCTTCCTTTTAGCGTTGATAAATTTATAAAAGTGTTTTTTGTTAGCTTTCACGGAAGTGGCCAGCCTAAGTTCTAGCTGAGCCTTAGCCTCTCTAATTTTTCTCCTACATAGTCTGGCTACCTCCTTAAACACATCAGGAGAAGCCTTCCCCTCCTTCCAGAGGCGATACACCCTCTTTTTCTCCCCCACTTCCTTCAGGAGCTCTTTGCTCATCCAGGCTGGTCGCCTCCCCCTGCGGCTCATCTTTCGGCACGTGGGAACTGCCAGTTCCTGTGCCTTCAAGAGCTCCTGTTTAAAGTAAGTCCAACCATCCTGGACCCCTTTGTTCTCAAGAACTGCTGCCCAGGGGACATTGGAAATAAGTTCCTTGAGCAAATTGAAGTTTGCCCTCCTAAAGTCCAAGGTGTAGGTTTTGTTGAAGTGCCTCCCTACCTCCCTGTATATTGAAAACTCCACTAGACTTAGCCAAGATGGAAAATTAAAGAATGAAGCTTCATATTTACAGCTTAGCCCAATATCCAAACAGGTATTTGCAGTAGATACAGCTATAGATAGAAATACACAAGTTAAAAAGTAATACAGAAGCACAACAGCCCTCCCAGAAACCTGAGTCCCCAGGAGGGGCTCCCAACCACCCTTCCACCTCCTTTCTACCCCTCTCCCTTATCCCAGACTTTGCCTTACGTTCAAGGTGAGTTTGGAGAATTGGCATGGGGGATTAGGAAGCAGACAGATTAGTTACACAGACAGCAGGTTAGAGAGAGAGAAGTGCAGCCCAAAGCCAGAGAGCAAGCACTGCCTTCTCTATGTTTGTGTTCTTGTTCTTATGCACCTCAGCAAGCCTATGAGTGCAGCAGACATGACCACTGTTTCCTTTTCACAGCCTATAACCTAATTCTTCTCACCAAAATATCCCAGCTAGGCTCAAGCTAGCACAAATACAGAGCCTTATTGGGTGTTTGAAGCCACCTAGTGAAGCAAATGAACAGGTCGGGAGCTGAGCAGTAGGGCTAGGCATGGCTGAAGAGGAAGACAGGTACGTAAGGCAGCAAAACAGCTGTACTATATTAGTGTCCATATACTTGCTTGCTTCTGCTGTTGGCTAGTAACTGGTTTTGGTGCCTGTCGTCCAGATGCTATCCCTCTCTCTCTGACTGGGCATCTTCCATCTTTCCATCAGAAAGGACAAGTGGCTGAGAAAAAGCAAATAGGAAACAGAAGCAAAAAAGGTCTTCTTATGCCTTCCAGAACTCTCTCCTCAGACTAAGAACTCTTAGGTTTTCTTGATGGCTGTATTTTCTAAACCAAAACTTGGCCAGCCTTCCCTTCTTGGCCATTTCTTTCCTTGGTATGCTTTGTTTTAGGTAAAGATAACACCAAATTTCTGCTTACCTCCTGCATTGACAGGTGGACTTGGGAAAAGAGTAGATCAAGCACTTTTAAGACAGCAAAGCAAGAGTGTTTCGAAACTGTTTTCTCAGTAGTATCCTCAGTCTCCACATTTTCTTCGTGGAATTTTATTCCACTTCTTTCAGATCTGTGTTAAAACCAAAAGCCATGATACTTAGAATCAGGCCTGAGTTTAAAGGGAAAATGAAGGAAGATTTTTATGGGGGAAGAAAGTTTTAAGGAAAAAAAAAAATATAGGCAAACTATGGGATAAAACTCAAAGAAAAAATGTTTCAGAAAAATGTTCTTTTCTGGTGGGTTTTGGTTTTTTTTTTATAAATTCAGTATTTCATTATGGTGTAGACAACGACTGTTTTTTTCTGATTTTTCACTGACTTTTTTATTCTGATTATTTTTTAATTATACTTTTGTATTTCAGAGTTAATCAAGAAGAAGTTTCATAAGACAAAGTGATCTAAATTTGAATTTGTTAGTGGTATTTTAATTTCAGATTTTTAGTTCCCTTCTTTCTGTCAGGTTGTACAGTGGCGTCACAGTCACTCCAGAGATGCACTCTGTCAGATCTGGGCAGCTTACCAAATTTTGTCTTCTAGGAAGCAGATTGGTATTATGAGGAGACCTGGAATGCAGACCTCTGTTTGCTTCACAGTTAATCTTGCATTTCAGATTTCCAAAGAGTTTTTATTTGTTTATTTGGCTACAGCTTACAGTTTTAATATTTTTCAAATAATTTTCAACTCGTAGAATCAGTCAGGGTTGGAAGGGACCACAAGGATCATCTAGTTCCAAACTCCCTGCCATGGGCAGGGACACCCTACCCTAGATCAGCCTGGCCACAGCCTCATCCAGCCTGGCCTTAAACACCTTCAGTGGCAGGGCCTCAACCACCTCCCTGGGCAACCCATTCCAGGCTCTCACCACTCTCATGCTGAACAAATTCCTCCTCGCCTCCACTCTGAATCTCTCCACCTCCAGCTTTGATCTATTCCCCCTAGTCCTGTCACTCCCTGATAGCCTAAGTCCCTCCCCAGCTTTTTTGTAGGCTCCCTTCAGATAGTGGGAGGCCACAAGAAGGTCACCTGGGAGCCTCTTCTTGTCCAGACTGCACATAGCAGAGCTGCTCCAGCCCTCTGATTATTCCCGTGGCCTTTCTCTAGACATGCTCCAGCATCTCCACATCCCTCTTGTAATGGGTGCTGCAGAACTGGATGCAGTACTCCAGGTGGGGTCTGACCAGAACAGAGTGGAGGGGGAGAATCACCTCCCTCACCCTGCTGGCCACACTTCTCCTGATGCAGCCAAGGATCTGGGCTGCAAGTGCACACTGCTGGCTCACGCTGAGCTTCTCATCCACCAGCACCCCCAGGTCCCTCTCCTCAGGGCTGCTTTCCAGCCACTCACTGCCCAGCCTGTATTTGTGCTTGGCATTGCCTTGACCCAGATGCAGAACCCTTGCTCTTGGTCTTGTTGAACCTCCTGAGGCTGGCTTGTGCCCACCTCTCCAGCCTGTCCAGCTCCCTCTGGATGGATCCCTGCCCTCCAGCATGTCTGCTGCACCACATGGATTGGTGTGGTCAGCAAGCTTGCTGAGGCTGCGCTCGATGGCACCTCCATGGCACCCACAAAGATGTTGAACAAAACTGGTCCGAGCCTGATCCCTGAATGACTCCACTTGTCACTGGCCTTTACTTGGACATGGATCTGTTGACAGCCACTCTTTTGGTGCAGCCATTAAGCCAGTTCTTTATCCATCTCGTGGTCCACCCATCAAACCCATGTGCCACCAACTTGGCGTCCAGGATGTGGTGCGGGACAGTGTCAGAGGCCTTGCTCAGCTCCAGGTAAATGACTCATTGCTAAAGGTCTATTAAGTCCCTTTATTCAGAAACCTCACCTGCTGAAGCAACTTTTCTGCCTCCTTGCTTGAACAAAATGTGATTTTTAGTTTGCCTCAGATATTGGATGATGATGAAGGTGATGATTTGTACTCAAACTCATAAAGCAAACCTTTGGTCCACCCCAGCTCACTTTCCTGTCATTGTTTCCATGTTCTTCTGTGATTCTCACCCCCTTCAGCTGTTAATACAGGCAACTCTCACCCTGTATCTAATAGGACTGTCAGAATCTCCTACTGCTGCTATTGGTGTCATTCCTTTAATTGAAAATGGAGCATGATTGATGGTTATGCATGTTCTGCTTCCCTTTGGACAGAAAGCTTTGCCTGTTTGACTTTCCCAGTACATTTTGGGTAAAGAGAATAACCTCACTGGAGTAATTACTACACCAAATTCAACATGGAGCATGGGTTATTTGAAGTTCCCATCTGTCATATTAGATACATAAAACTCTTAACAATTTTGCAACAAAATATCACAAAAATAAAGAAGGTAAAACCTGGTGGCGCTTCAGGTGGAACTTCAGAAGTGAAACTTCACTTCTGCTCTGTACATCTATTGAATTGTCCAGGATCTTCCAAAGTATCACTCAAATTAGTTCAGTTTTTGTTTTGTGCAGCTAGGGGATTTGCAAGGCTTTTTTTTTTTCCACCTTGATGACTGAATTTAAAAATAAAAACAGCAAGTGAATTTCTGTCACTGTACTATGGAGAACTGATCTGATCAGGCATATTGTATTTAACCAGGAACAAGATAATACTTAAAAATAATCTCAGGATTCACGAGGTGATGTACCTTCTACTAACAACAGTGTTAGTTCCCATGTAAGTCAATCTATACTTAAAAAAATAAGGAAGCAATGAGTGAGTTCTTTCACATGCAATGTTTTACTACTTACAAAATTACTCATGTTCTCAGAACTGAAGAGTGCAAATGCCAGAGTGATTTTTGTTGTTGTTGTTGTTGTATTGTTGAAGGCATAGAGTAGATTGGTTAAGGTAGAGAAACAAATGCAGTTGTTTTGATTTATCACTTGTGACATTAGCATCTACTATGCTGTTCTCCTGGAAACAAAATGGTTGCACCTGAGGACAGTGATATAAACACTACTTTGATTATTTGAAACAAACCATTAGGCTTTGATGAAAGAACCATTACTTTAGTAGACCTTGTACAGAGAGCGCACTTGGAGATAATGGATGAGCAGCCTACAAATTGCTTGCTTAGAATTTAAAGAAGTCACATGTTTGTTTGAACTTCATGGCATAAACAGATGCCTAACATGAATGAGACAAGCTAATGGTATACTTGCAATGCAGTTGAAAAAAAACCACTGTTGAAAATTTTACTTGCAGTCCTTTACTGCATTTTAGAATGTGGATTGGATAGAATCAGCTGTGTAGCTATCGTATATACAGTAGTTATATATGTTGATGTGTATACAACTTAGTCCGTTGTCTATACATGTATTTGTATTAAAACAGTAAGGTTAATTTTCTCTAACTACTGCCTGTTTCCATCATGAAAAAATACATTTTTGAGCATTACACAACTAAAATGGTTGGCAAAAGGTGTCAGTTGAGCCGATTTAGCAAGAAAAGTCTAAAATGTATGTAAAATATTTGTGTTCTGTGGTGCATTTTTTTCGCTCTCTCTTAAGTAATTACCTGGAAAGTTGTTCCTTTAATTCCGTGTGTGATGCTTTAGATAGAGCTGGTCTGTGTGAACATTCCACTGCGATGAAATAGTTCTTTTACCTCTGAGTTCTGATTGCCTACACTCCACCGCTTTTTGTGGGACAAACCAGCTACTTCCCTCTGAAAATGCAAGTGTAGTTCAGGTGATAGTCCAGTCTAGGAGCTACAAGGTGGACAAGACAGTGCTAGGTTTGTTTCTTTCTGCTTCATACAATCCTCCAACTCTGCACTTTCTTGTACTCCCCTGTACTGTCATGCTCCTTCCTAGGTTATGTGATATATACCTTAAAAAGCCGTAATGTGGAGATGGAAAACATTCCTAAACATCCCACCAGTAGGACCTGTACTTTCAGTGTTCAAAATACCTTGATCTGCAGTGGCGGAATCAGTTCATACCAATTTACACCTACAATGCATAGATCTCCATCTGAACCAAAACCTAGCAATCTTTGGCTTGATAGTCAAGGAAATGTATTTTTAAGATGTTGTTAAGTTCATTATAAAGAAGCTCAAAACTGGTCAGATAAAGCAAACTTAGAAGTTTATGTGTTGCACCATTGTTTGTGAAAGAAGTATATAGGATGGCTGTACTACATGGGCATTTCTACCTTGCAGATGCCTGAGTGAAAGGAGAGCACCCCATTTGAGAAAGCTTCAAATTGCACAACCAATTCATAGACCCTTATTGTGTCAGACTGAAGTCTTTCCCTTAGTATTCCCCTCAATAATAGTCTAGCCTGTAACTGGTGTTGGAGATGGAAAGATAAAGAGAAACCGTGAAGATAACTCTAATAAACCAGTGTGGTGGCCACAGACATACAGAGCCTGAATGATTTGCCTTTGCATTGTGGTTGTCATGTCTTGGGGGCCTGTTTCAAGTGGCAAATCATCAAGCAGTAAAAAAATAAAAGACTTGAATATCTGTTTTTCATGAGTAAATTCAGGAACAAAATAAGTACTGGTTACTATATATAGAAAACCATGTACAGTTTATGCAGTACTGAGGACTGTAAAGAATAGTGGACTGTGTTTCCATAGTCCATATACTGCCTGATTGGAGAATATGACCTCACTTTTTTTCAGTCTCATAGATGGCTTCGTAAAATGTTTCTCCAGGGCATAAGTACAAACACAGTTCCATGATCTGAATCCCTCTGTGTTGTGTATTTTGAAATGATTCCATTATCATAGAATCAGCCAGGTTGGAAAAGACCTCCAAGATCATCCAGCCCAACCTAGCACCCAGTCTTGTCCAATCAACTAGACCATAGCACTAAGTGCCTCAGCCAGGCTTTTCTTCAACACCTTCAGGAATGGCGACTCCACCATCTCCCTGGGTAGCCCATTCCAATGCCAATCACTCCCTCTGGCATGACCTTCTCCTAACATTGAGTCTATACCTTGCCTGGCACAATTGCAGGCTGTGTCCCCTTGTTCTGTTGCTGGTTGTCTGGTAGAAGAGACCAACCCCACCTGGCTACAGCCTCCCTTCAGGTAGCTGTAGACAGCAATGAGGTCTGCCCTGAGCCTCCTCTTCTGCAGGCTGCACACCCCCAGCTCCTTCAGCCTCTCCTCACAGGGCTGTGTTCCAGGCCCCTCACTGGCTTCATTGCCCTTCTCTGGACATACCTGCTTGTATATTGTTCTAAGCTGTAAATATAAAGCTTCATTCTTTAATTTCCAGCTCAACTGAGTCTAGTCTGGGTGATTTTCACAAGAGTGGGGGGGGGGGGGGGGGGGGGGGGGGGGCAGGTAACACTCAAACCATCACATTGTATTGCAAGTGTATACAGACCCCACAAACTACTTCTGTCCTGATTACAGATGCACTACCAGCCTGCTGTTGGGCTTTTTAATTATAGTGAGTTTTTTTTTTTTTTTTTGTGTTAAGTTGTAGTCACTGAAATATTTTATTTTTAAAATGATGTTAAATACACAGTTGGAGGATCAAGAGGTTTTATAAATGGCTTTATGGTAATGCATATAAAGATGTAAACCAGTAAAATTAGCTTGCTAATCAATAAATTTGAGGTGGTTTTGAAAAACAGGATTTTTACAGTTCTGAGCCTGAATTCATATTAGCAATTTGTGGTTCATTGAATTAGTTGTTTTCTCTTTTACGGGCAGCAGAACTGTATTCTGCTAACCAACTGAATACCCTCAATTCTGTTTTATTCTCTGATAAATGAGGAATCCAGTGTTGATAGTGAGATCTGTTCCTTCAAAGCAAAAATCTCTACATGAGCAGAAACTGCAAAGGTGGTTTTGACTCCTGTTCACTTTAAATAAGTTAATCACTTGTGTTTTTGATGAGATCTTTCATGACTCGACAGCCCTCTGAAGTTCCAGTGCCTGCTTGTAGTATCATTATGTGCGTGCTGCTTGGATATCAAGGGGTTTTGTGAGCTGACAAAAAGCTTTTATTCAAATTCAGTTTTCATATAGTGACCCATAATACTTGGTTTCTCATAAAGTTTGTGAACTCTCATTAAATAAAAATTCTATTATGGTGACAAACTTAAGTTTGAAAGATAGGTTTTGTTTTTACAGCTTGAAAAAGTCAGTGCTCGTTTTAATCAGGACAAAAAGTTCTGGTTATGTTCAGCTCAGGAAATGGGGGAAAAAATAAGCTAAACATGGCAGTTATGAACTCGTAATGTTTGTGATTTCAGTTAATGAGAAGATGCTTACATTCTTCTGAACTGTATATGTGCAAAGAAACATTTATTACTTTCCCACATAAGGGATTATGTATACACACGTGAATTAAAACAGTGCCACAGTTGCCTGTCTTCTTGAGTCACAAACTTGGTTGTGTTTCCTTATAGGCTGCAAGATAAGGTAGCAAGATGAGGTGTTCAGTTAACTAACTTCTCCATTTCCTTCCTCATGAGCTTTTGCAACTGACTTTTAAGATGTTTGCTGAGTTGCTCTCACGAGTTAATTTAGACTATTTTCCTGCAAAAAATCACAGTAGTTACATGGCTTTGTCACACGTTACTGAAAACTCTCACAGACAGGATTTAGTAGGCTAGATTTAGATACCTGCTGTGCAGACACCAATAACAGAGCTTGCTATCTGTACCAAGTAGAGAGAAATAGTTGTTTCTTGGTCTACAATTTACCTAATGGAAATGAGCACCAAAGGATGAGATGATTCATACTTGGAAATGCTGGAAAACACAGCAAGGGAAGCTAATTTAAGCATAGATGTGTAAAAGAGGTCAGATATTTCCCACTTCTTGGATATGATCTTAGCATATAGTGTGGCCTGAATTGGAGTGGGGCATTATTTGGAGTAGCTTGTTCATTCTGCAAAGAGAAGAAAAGTCATTCTGGGTCCTTTGTGAAGAAATAGTTTATTCTGCTTTCTTCAGCCTGAAAAATAAAGCTGAAAATAATAAACCAATGCCATCGCCTTGTATCACACAGTATCACAGTATTATTAGGATTGGAAGAGACCTCACAGATCATCAAGTCCAACCCTGTACCACAGAGCTCAAGGCTAGACCATGGCACCAAGTGCCATGTCCAATAAAATGTTGTTGTACCAGCAGACTGTTAGCCATTTAACCTCCAGGAAAAGTTTTTCTGGAGGAGCTTCCCCTCTCCCACCCCCAAAATATGGTGTCTAAAATGACAGGCTAATTTCAGATTCAGCTGTGATTGAGCACATGCCAATTTTTACATGCTTTACATAACTAAAATAGAGCTGTCTTTAGAAATCTGTATATTAAGGAAATGAGCTCTAATCAGTGAAAGCTTTTTTCATAAGTGGATATATTCATATAATTTTTCCTTTTTTTCCAACATGTAGCACTTAAAATTATATTAGGAAACTTAGAGAATTATTACTATATGGCTCATTGCAGCATATAGGAAATAATGGAAATGATAATTCTGTTATTTTCCCTAATAGATAACCACTGATATTATATCAGTTGCATAATCATTGCCAGCCTAAAACATCTGCCTTTCATCTGAGCAGTATTTGTTAAAGATGAAAGAATACAAGTTTGCCTAAGGTTTACAGGTATGCAATGCTGTTGTTAAGTTTGATGGCTTTCCTTTTGTATTTGTTTAGAGTAGAAGGAATAAAACCAATTAGCCCAGATGAATTTAAGTGAAATGTTACGATCCTTTTAAAGGTATGTTTTTATTTTACTTACATACTCTGCAAGCCAAAATGTAGTGTTTTTCATCCCAGGAATCTGATAAACAAAACTGATCTATAAAACATACATAACTTGGAAAATTAATTTGTCCTTAATGTTATTCTTTATATGACTACAGAATAGAATTCACACCACTGTCACTACCCAAAACACAGTTTATAGGGCAAAACTGAGTAAAGATGTGGGTCTGCTGCTGCTGGGTTTGTGTGAAATCTCATTTTAGAAGAAATAGCTTGAAGATGAACTGGCCACAAATGAAGCTGTCTTTGTACCAAGTGTAGTAAGAAAGGGGCTGAAACTTGGCTTTTCTTTAGTTTGACTATGCATTTTTGCTGTCATCTAAGAAAGAAATTAACTCAATTAGCATATTTTCTGAACTTGTTAGCTGGGTTGAATGGTATTCAAGTGCATCACTGCAGACCCAGTAGGTCTTCAGCATTGCATGAGAAATTTACACAATAGACTTTCACTTTATGTTTCTCTGTGGTTGTTTCTGCAGCATTTTGGGTTTTGTGCTGCTCTTTGTAGATGATGAGTGGTGGTTTAAAAGGGTTTGTAATAAAAGGCATGTGTTTCTGTGGTCATTTCATAGAATCATAGAATCAACCAGGTTGGAAGAGACCTCCAAGATCATCCAGTCCAACCTGTCACCCATCCTGGTCCAATCAACTAGACCATGGCACTAAGTGCCTCAGCCAGGCTTTGCTTGAACACCTCCAGGGATGGCGACTCCACCACCTCCCTGGGCAGCCCATTCCAATGCAAATCACTCTCTCTGCCAACTACTTCCTCCTAACATCCAGCCTAGACCTCCCCCAACTGCACAACTTGAGACTGTGTCCCCTTGTTCTGGTGCTGGTTGTCTGGGAGAAGAGACCAACCCCACCTGAGTACAACCTCCCTTCAGGTAGCTGCAGACAGCAAGGAGGTCACCCCTGAGCCTCCTCTTCTCCAGGCTGCACACCCCCAGCTCCCTCAGCCTCTCCTCACAGGGCTGTGCTCCAGGCCCCTCACCGGCGTTGTTGTCCTTCTCTGGACACATCCAAGTATCTCAACATCTCTCTTGAATTGAGGAGCCCAGAACTGGACACAGGACTCAAGTTGTGGCCTGACCACATGTAATGTGCCATGTCATGGAAAGCAGGTTTTTGTTTGTTTGTTTGTTTGTTTGTTTTTTACCATTAATCATAATATGACACAAAGAAGCTGTATTCAGCATGAGATAATGAGTTATAAGTATATATAGACTCAGATGGCTTTGATACCATGAGTCATGAGGCTATTGCTCTCACTCTTGGACCCTACAGATCTAAGTGAATTCTGGCAAACGAAAATGTAATACTCTACATACTATTACTCTTCTTCACACCATATATCCGAGTGCTCAAGCTCTCACATACAGCCCTGCCTGGGCTTTTTATTGTTCCACATTCAGTTCGAAAGCATCCGGGTTTAGTAATTTTCCTGTCGCCTTTGACTACTAATAGAAACTGTTAGTTAGATGGTTTTGAATAATTGCAATATGCTGAACCTTAAAGTGGTAAAATTTGCTATCTACATGGAGAGATAGATGCATGAGTGAGTAGCTTTGTTAAGGCACTTATATAGACAAAATACAGGTGTTTCCTTATGATCCTATGGATGCTTGCATAGATCAGTGCTTTGGTAGATCCTCCCAGAAGCCCCAAGGAAGTGATTCTCTTCTGCAGCTGAGGTATGTAGAAAGAGGAATAAACACTTCCAGAGCACTGCTCATCTGCTTCTGATGTGAACATTTGAAACAGACTCTATGAATTATGCCTTAAAAGCTTTAGTTCCTCTCAGCTGAGGATAAGGAATGATTGCTCAAGTTGCACCAGGGGGAAAAAATTCTTCACCAAAAGGGTCATCAGATACTGGAATAGGCTTCCCAGGGAGGTAGTGAAGTCAATATTCCTGGAAGTGTTTAGAAGATGCTTGGATGAGTTTAGAGACTTTGCATAACACTTGTGCACAGGGAGATGATAGGTAGTGATTGGACTTGATGATCTTGAGGTCTTCTCCAACCAAATGGTTCTGCAATTCTTTGATTTGCTCAGGTGCTTATATGTTAGATCACATGAATCTGATCAGTACAATTTATGATGTAAGCATGCTTCAAAAAATAATGTAAAGGATTTGGTGTATTAGAATTACATAGTTGGGACAGAAATTGCACTGAGCTGTGACTTTATAGAGTTACCAGCTCACACAGAACTAGAAGAAAAAAATAATTGGCAAGCAGTTGAGACACCTCAACCTAACTTCAGTGTTTAAAGTGATTTGAAAGCTTTTCTCAAAGACACCAAGGAACTCTCCATAGGCTTGATAAAACTCCATTGTTGCACTGTGGTAATCATAGCAGTTCACATTCAACAGTTAACAGCTGATGCAGTAAGTGCTGCATGGTAAGACCAAACTGGAGAATGCTGTTGAATGAGGTTGATGTAATCCAAATAAAAATGTATGTAAGAAGCTGAGTTAGGTCTCTGGGATGGAAAAAATCCATTTGAATTTCTGCCTGCCTAGAATTTCTTCCAAGAATAATTTTTATCCAAAGTAGGAAGGCAGATATTACTGACAGCGTTTTACTGTAAAGATTATTTTCTCTGGCTAAGAGAATTCTTCAGTATTATTCTGTTGTTAGTACAAACTGCTGTGATAGATACAGTCATCAACTTGCATGTAATTCATGTGTGATGTGGGGACCTCTACTAAGAAGTAAACAGCAGATAGAAAATTTTTTGATCTTTGAAAACTCACCTTGGTAATGACAGAGTCAGACAGTGAATTTGCTCATATTGGGATTGAGAAATGTAGGACTGCTTTTATTTTATATATTTTTCCATGAGCATGGCAAACTATGTAATAAGTGCTGACTAAATAAGAATGCTGTTAATGCTGTGTTGTGCATTTGACTGTGTGATGAGGGAGTTAATTTGGTTTAGGAAATGACATGTCAATGTGTAGCATTGATTCTAGGCATCAGTTTGAGCACAGAGATGCTTTTAATGCAGTGTGTCTGGTTGCTTCTTTCTTTTATAGATACTGTTAACAGTGTTTGAAAATGCCTTATTTCACACAGAGAGGTCTATAAGTGAATGAATATGGTCTAGTGCATCAAGTTAAAGAGTTATTTGAGATAAGATGATAATACTGAATAACAATGTGAAGCTTTTCAGCAGCTATTTCTTTTCTTTTTCCTTTTCCTTGTCTGAAACACAGATTTACTGGAATGTCCAAAAAACCCAGTCCTGCCACTTGAACAGGCTTGCTCTAAGGAATATATGGACATTAGCATAAAGGTTGCACATGTTATACAAAGTGTAATTAAAGAAGCTTTGATCCCCCAAATGTCAGCTAGCTTGCTAAGTGTCATAACAAAGTGTCAAGCATCTGGTATACAGTTAATTTGTAGTCATTAACTGCATATTGTTGATGTGACAGTTTGTTAGCAAAGCAAGCTTGACAGTTTGCATTTCGTTATTGATTGACACCTATAGACCTCCTCACCCATCTAGTTTACATTCCTTATGAGGGTTCTTCAGGTTGCACTTTCTTAACTAGTTTAGTTAGTGCAATATGTTAAAATGGACTGAGTGCATGTAGAGTGCTCAAGACCCCTAACTCTGTAGCAGGAGTTTCTCGATTGCATTTATCTTTGTTGTCACTGGGTTAGCAGTCAGTTTTGTAAGTGTGCTTTTCTTTTGCTGTTGGTAATCTCTGGATTACATTAACATATAGCATCAAACTCACACTAAGCACACTTATGATCTAGGTTACAGTATGTGACTTCCCAAAGACCCTTCAAGAGACTTTCCTGCTGTGTTCCCTTTTGTACTGTGCAGCATAAATGTACTTTGGTTCGTATAGCAGAGAGACTTGAGACTTTTTAGTCTGGAGAAGAGAAGACTTAGAGGGGATTTGATAAATGTTTATAAATATCTGAGGGCTGGCCAGGAGTGGGGGACAGGCTCTGCTCACTTGCTCCCTGGGATAGGACAAGGAGCAATGGATGTTAGACAATCTATCAACAAACTGAGCATACCAATAAGCATCAGTAAATATTATGCAACTGTTATATCCAGAAAGGAATTTGTGTATATTTTTTATAATGGATGATGAAAATGGGTTATAAAAGAAGTAATATAAGGAATAATGATTCAAAGTAGTTACATGTTTTGACATTTTCAGGCATTTTCAGAAACTTGTGAATGTTAATTCAAATTGTATTGGTTGCACTTTCGAAGTTTATGCTTATGACTCAAGAGAGAAATACTAAGGAACTCTCTTATTTATTGATTCAGTTTATCAGTCTCTAGATGCCGAATCTGTTGGCCACTCCACAAGAAGAAGACTGCATTAAATTTCTTACAATGCCCCCTACCTTTGATTGAACTGATGTAGATGTAATAGCAGCAGCTAACTGATGCTTATGTAATAGCAGCAGCTAGCTACAAGGCTTTGCTTAGTTTCATAAGTTATGTACACTCTTGTCTACCACCTGGTAGCTTTTTGAACCTTTAGTCTTGATAGATAATGTGGACTGTAGCTTCTCAGGCTTTTTGTTTAATTTAGACTAATTTCAGTAAAAACTGAGATACCTAATTTCATGATCAGTGGTGAAATTCTGCATATGGTGTTTAAAAGAAGGATGGAAAGCACTTGAGAAAGCAAATATTGCAGTTGTAGCACAGACCTGGCTTTATATTCTAATTACACAAAGGTAATGTAATGAATAGTGTATATGGAGTGCTTGAATAAAGGAGAAAGGAGAAGAAAAAAATACACATTTATTGGTGCTTACAGCTCTGTGGTGCTCTGAAAAGAATCTTCACTGCTGTTGGTAGCATTGCATGATGCTAAGGGACATGTGTGGGGAGCACCAAACTTTTCTGCATGGAGGAATTAAAAGCAGTCATTAAATATTGGGAATGTTCATGGCGATGTTGAAGGCAACAGCAAAATTCGTACTGTCCTCTGTTGGGACTTTTGCATTGGTGATGTTTCTAAGTAGAGGGTGTTAAGCCACTCATCGGTGCTGAAGTTAGAAGCCGTTTTTCTCCTTTTGTATTCTTGTAAATGAAAGATAATAAAACTTCATAGGGAACAGTATATTAGTATTCTGATAATTTAAGGACATGTAAAAGCACAAATAATGGATAAAGGTAGAATATTTTTCCTTGCTGTGTGAACAATGAATTCAGAAAGGGATGGAATATTAGGAACAAAACAGTCTTTAAATTGTGTTTCTGAAAGAATTTTACTGAAGAAAAATTAAAGTGTTTACTTGGACTTGCTTACTTTCTATTGATTCCTTCATGCTTGACATACTTGGAATTTTCTCATACTTTAAAGTGAGAAATACAGCTCATTGCCACATTCTAATTCAAATAACAGCTGCTCTTTTGGCTTATTCTTTAAAGGTCTTCTATTTTAAATAATATTCTGAGATTTTAGAAGAAGTGTTGTGTAAGTCAGAACTTTTAAAGATGTCTTTAAATTGATGTGTACTCTATGGCCCGGGTACTTAGCTGACCCTGACAGAGACTCTTTTCATACAGGTTTATTAGTAAGGAACACTTTCTTGTTTGTGACAGAAAAATGTTTTGGGCTCTAGCTGATTAAATGAGTGTTAATCCAGTGTTTTTATTGTGAATGAAAATCACTTATTAGAACATCTATTATTTTGTCTGCAGAGAAGAAAAATAGTGCTCTTTTGCCTTTACTCAGATTAACAGAATGTAGTCCAGGGGTTGCTTCGAACAGCTGAATAAAGCAGTTTGAGGATCTGCTCTCATTTGCTGTGCTGCTGTCCATGTGTGTGGGTTGTTCCATTTGCTGCTGGTTCAACCTCTATGGAATGCTATCATAACCCTAGCAAAAACAGTTTCCTTACTGATTGCCTTTTGTCAGAAGCAGCATGACAGTTGTATCTTAGAAGATGATCCTTCTTGAGGAGTGTTGTCTGCTAGTTTGAGCCTAGACGGGATATTTTGGTGAGAAGAATTAGGTTATAGGCTGTGAAAAGGAAACAGTGGTGATGTCTACTTCACTCATAAGCTTGCTGAGATGTATAAGAACAAGAACACAAACATAGAGAAGGGAGTTGCTCTCTGTCTCTGGGCCATGAACTTCTCTCTCTAACCTGACTTGCTGCCTGACTAATCCATCTGCTTCCTAACCTGCCTGGCCAACCCTCCAAACTTGCCTTGAATATAAGGCAAAGTCTGGGGTAAGGTAGAGGGGTGGGGAGAAGATGGAAGCGTGGTTGAGAGCCCCTCCTGGGGACTCAGGTTTGTGGGAGGGCTGTTGTGTTTCTGTATTACCTTTTAACTGGTGTATTAATGACTATAGCTGTATCTATTGTAAATACCTGCTTGGATATTGTGCTAAGTTGTATATATAAAAGCTTCATTCAATTTCCAGAGCGACTGAGTTTAGTCTGGGTGATTTTCTTAAGGGGGACAGGGTGGGATGGGTAACACCCAAACCATCACATTGTCTGAATGAGAAGCTGCATTTCAGAATGCATTTAAGCTCAATATTTAACAGAGCACGAGTATAATGCTTGGGGACAGTTTCGTAGGTGGTATAATTTAGTGTTAGCTTCACTGCAGTCTGTACAGTTTGCATCAGTTGAGAAACAGCAGTCATTTTTTTACATAGGGATGCTGAGCACCTCTTTCTCTGTGTGCTTTCTTTCACTTTGTCAGGAATACTACACTGTTTTGTCATTTCTTTATATACATAGGCATTTAGATAATTTAATTGGCTATTTGAAATATATGAAATAAATTACATTATTTTTAGCAGACTTCTAGAGTTTTAGACCACATTTCACAGTATCATAGTATCATCAAGGTTGGAAGAGACCTCACAGATCATCAAGTCCGACCCTTTACCACAGAGCTCAAGGCTAGACCATGGCACCAAGTGCCACATCCAATCCTGCCTTGAACAGCTCCAGGGACGGCGACTCCACCACCTCCCCGGGCAGCCCATTCCAGTGTCCAATGACTCTCTCAGTGAAGAACTTTCTCCTCACCTCCAGCCTAAATTTCCCCTGGCGTAGCTTGAGGCTGTGTCCTCTCGTTCTGGTGCTGGCCACCTGAGAGAAGGGAGCAACCTCCTCCTGGCCACAACCACCCCTCAGGTAGTTGTAGCCAGCAATAAGGTCACCCCTGAGCCTCCTCTTCTCCAGGCTAAACAATCCCAGCTCCCTCAGCCTCTCCTCGTAGGGCTCTGCTCAAGGCCTCTCTCCAGCCTCGTCGCCCTTCTCTGGACACGCTCAAGCATCTCAATGTCCCTCCTAAACTGGGGGGCCCAGAACTGAACACAGTACTCAAGGTGTGGTCTAACCAGTGCAGAGTACAGGGGCAGAATGAAGGTGTCTGAAAGTTCCCGTGGTAGTGACCAAAAAAATGGAATTGGATTTATAGAAAATATGGTTGGGTGAAACCAAAATTTTTTTTTAAAGTAACCAATACTGCATTTATGTATCCTTTACATAAATATGCTAAAATAAATGATAGTGTAATGATAAAATACAGATAAATAAAGATAAATTACATAAATATGATAAAATAAAGATGCGAACTTAAGTGCAATAAGGTAGTTTATGGAACGCCTTCTTCCCAGGATTGCGTTTGAAACAGTTGAAACTTCTTTTTCCCAGGGATACCTCTAGTGCAATGTTTACTTGACACCAGAAAATTAGCACATGTTTTTGCAATTAGTGTTCTTTTTAACCCCCCCCTTCCAAATCCTCCTCTCTCCTGATCCATCATCTCAGGCACAGAGTCCTCTCCTCTCTATGCCAAGAGACAAATACTATATTATATTCATTACCTAGTGCCAACCCAGGGGAAGCATAACAGATAAGTTGTTTGTGACAATTCCAGCACCTTTTTTTGTTTACAGCTACTATTTCAGATGCGGTTTTCTTTCCTGTGAATCAGGGGGAAAGGACTTTCTCATGCTGTTGTTGGAACACACCATTAAGAGAACCCAAGTTTTTGAATGGGAATTTTGATATTGAATTTCAAAGAATTTTTCTTATCATGATGGAAAATTTGCTTAGTTAATTCACCCAGATGTGGACAGTGTAAAATAAAACCTTTTAAAGTCCTGTGATAATATCACTGCACAGTTTCTGTTGTTCAAAATTGGGAGGTGTGATTCCAATCAGATTTCTGCTATGTAGCAGTTACTTTAATAATACATTGATTAAATCTTTTTTTGACCTTATAAGGAATCCAGAGGTGGTTTAGAGTCCATTGGGAAGGTCTGCTTAAGCCCTAAACATCTTCTACAAGAAGATTAGTGTAAGGGCATTTAGTGTGAGGGCATGCCAGGGTGCTTAATCCTCCATCTTGCCTCTTTCACACTTCCCAAGAAAAGGAAGTCACTCTTGATGGAATGACGAGCACAGACGAAATCCTTCCAGCTTGTCCACCTCTGAGTGGCAGATAAAGATAATTGAGTGAAACACAACCACTGATGTAGCTGCATAAAATGTCTACTGGATTCTGTAGGAGGGGTTGCAAGTATTGCAGACAAAAGGCTGGACTTTTATCTGATGTATGTGGACACACATGGAAGGACTGCAAGTAGCCCTTTTAGGGTAATGCAGATGAAAATCTGACATAACATAGTGAACATAATGTTGAAAGAAAGTATGTATTTTTTCTTTCAAGTACACTTTTTTCTCTTTGTATGCAGTTGGTATTTCTGAGTAATTTCTCCCACCTATGTTTTCTCCTACCTGTTGGCTTGACTAAGTGTAATACTGTGCCGTGTGTGTGGCATTTAGGGTTTTTTCCCTATAAATTAGAAAATAAGACATTCCGAATTGGCTTATCAAAAGGTTTTCCACAAAATGCTTTGCTCCAGGAAGAAGAAAACCGCAAGCAACCAAACAACAACAACAAAACCAAAAAAACCCAACTCTCCAGTTTCTGGCTGCATTTATTTTTCATCATGCTTTTGTTTGCATTCTTAGCTTTGAATTGCCAACATAATTTAATTTTTTGTTCACTAAGCAAATGTGGATTATCACAAAGTCACTCACAAATCAAAATGACTAGGAAAGAATTTGTATTTTGTTAAAACAAGGGCTAATACTTCATTTCTTTTTCCTTCTAACTGAAGTTAGAAGGTACAGACTGGTACATTAGGCTGCTTTGCAGAACCTTTCTGGATGTGGTAGAGAAGCTGATTTGTATGCATGAACTCTCTTTCTTCTGTTTGTGCTAGCTTTAAGTAGCAACACAGCTTTTAATTGTGAGGTTTTAAGTTCTGCAATTAAAATTTACCCTTTCTACTGGGAGGATTGAGTGATAGTTTTTTGATTTACTTTAGACAGTTTAGACAAATTATATTTAAAAGCACATAAAGATGCAAGATGCATTTCCTGACTATAAGAAGGTCAATATGTCTTAGGCACATTTGCTGAAAGTTTTGCTTTGAATAGCTAATGATTTTTTTTTTTCTACTGTATTGCAGAGAACATGCTAAGTTACTGCAAAGACATTTCCTGTCAGTCTCCTCCAAGGAATTAGTTTTCTTGAAAACCAGGACTAAAAAGACCTTGAAGAGTTTAGTTAATACATTTTGCATTGTGTAAAGTTAACGCCAACAGCATTCATTTTATTAGAAGTCTAAAACCCAAATATACACAAAATACCCCAAAGACCTTTGAATATTTTCATATTTGTAAAGTATCTAAATGACATTGAAGAAGTATGGGTTATGTGATCAAGGAATCTTGAGACAGATGAGGCAGAGTTCATATTGCAGAGTTTTGTGAATGGGATACGTATGTGACATCTTCTTCTTAGAAGACAGTAGTGAGGAGAAAGTTCTTCACTGAGAGAGTCATTGGACACTGGAATGGGCTGCCCGGGGAGGTGGTGGAGTCGCTGTCCCTGGAGCTGTTCAAGGCGAGATTGGACGTGGCACTTGGTGCCATGGTCTAGCCTTGAGCTCTGTGGTAAAGGGTTGGACTTGATGATGTGTGAGGTCTTTTCCAATCCTAATAATACTGTGATACTGTGACATTGTTAACTATTTGGTCCTGAATTCCGATAACTATGTAGTAAGTACACGCTTGCACCCCTTCATTGCTGTGTGCGCTCTCAACCATACTGGGACAAAAGTTGAATGTCTTACCAAAATTCCAGTCCTCTCAATCCTGTTGAAAGACAATTTTCCTCCCCCTCAGAAAACCATGTGCCTTTGTCACGATTTTCTTCTTTTCCTTGTCGTGTTATTATCTTCTTGGAAGAACAAGAAAAAGCTTGGGTAGTCCAGCTGAAAGAGGAATGTTTGCCCCAGCATGAGAATGAATCAGTAGAATTCACTAACATAAATTAGTCATACCAGCGCAACGGGTTCTTATTAAACTCAAAGTAGGAAAGAGCCTGTATGCACAGTATATCCATATACTGTATATCTAGAATATTCCTTTTCTTTGGAAATACAGTACATTTTGAATATGCTGAGTTCACCACTGCCATCCGAGATCAGGTAACATACTTTGAGTGCGATTTTCCTCTGTATGCTTCTGTGCTACATGAAAGAAGGTGCAAAGTCTGGTTATATCAGACCTCCATTCTTTATGGCATTAAATAAAGAACCTTGGGAATGAATGAGTGTTGTGGAGGCAGAGAATTAATGTGGCTGAGGCAGGAATATATATAAAAATGGAATTATTTTATTTTCCTGAAACTTCACCCCCAAGACTATATACAAGAATTAATTTGATTTAATTAGCAGACTCAGCTTCATTGAGAGGATCTTACAAAGGATGCTACAGATAAATTTGCTTATTTTAGAAGTCAGGAAATGGAAAAGGCTAAGCTATAAACACAGCTTTTCCCCACTATCAATCAGGCTGAACAGAAAAGTTATACGACTCACAGGTGAGCAAGGCTGGCTGAGAGAAAGGGCGGTCCAGATGCTTGTCAGCTCTCTCTTTCAAAAGACATCAGAGGCTGGCTAGGCCTATTAAGCTTGCACAAAAGGGGTGCTTATGGTGGGGAGCCCTCCCAAGCAGAGGTGGTCTGGTCCCTCAGGAGCTTGTCCTTCGCAACACCAAGAGACTCTGCAGGAACTATCGAGGTGGGGGAGAACTCTAAGGCAGGCACCCCAAGGTGGGAAGTACCCCAATATTTATACCTTTCCTAGACAAAGAGTTGATTTACCACTTCCTAGGTGTGAAGACCACAGCCAATCCCCAGCCCGATTCCAGGGCAGGCATCAGCACTGGTCACCCCTAGTGCCAGAAGGACCCTTTGCTCTCCCCCGACCCCCCCTGCTTCAAGCCTGCAGGGCAGAGGTGGGAAACACATTTTCATGCCTTTCCTCTCCCATTCAAACCACGGAGGGAGAGGAATTTTGGGGCATTCAGGACTCCAGGACAATGAGTTGTAGAAATTTTCTTCTCTGTGGTAATTGAAGTATTTGACCTAATCTTTCTTCTCTTTCTACCAATGAATTGACAGGGGGTAAAAGACTGTGAGCAAAGGATGTGAGACAGAAGTATAGTTAAATCAAACGTTTCTCTCCAAGTGATTATTTCAAGATGCACACACCCTGAGCCTCTGCAGGAGCAAAATGGTTCATTTTTAAATGGCCCTTACCTTTGTGCTTGGAATTGCTTGCAGACACAGCTCCCTGAAGTGTAGATGTGCAAAAAAATGAAGTACCTGCTCAAACTGATAAATTCGTGAAGTTACAAATTTTACAAGTAGTTAAGTAATAAAGGTAATATGTCCTAAGTTCATGTGCTGTTAGCTGCTTATAGTAACACAGAGTATTGGATTTTCATAGAATCAGTCAGGGTTGGAAGGGACCAAAAGGATTATCTAGTTCCAAACTCCCTGCCATGGGCAGGGACACCCTAGCCTAGATCAGCCTGGCCACAGCCTCCTCCAGCCTGGCCTTAAAACACCTCCAGCAATGGGGCCTCAACCACCTCCCTGGGCAACCCATTCCAGGCTCTCACCACTCTCATGCTCAACAACGTCCTCCTCACAGCTACTCTGAATCTCCCCATCTCCGGCTTTGATCCATTCCCCCTAGTCCTGTCCCTCCCTGAGAGCCTAGAAAATCCCTCCACAGCTTTGTTGTAGGCCCCCTTCAGATCCTGCAAGGCCACAAGAAGGTCACCTGGGAGCCTCCTCTTCTGCAGACTGAACAGTCCCAACTCTTTCAGTCTGTCCTCACAGCAGAGCTGCTCCAGCCCTCTGAGCATCCCAGTGGCCCTTCTCTGGACATGCTCCAGCATCTCCACATCCTTCTTGTAATAGGGGCCCCAGAACTGGAGGCAGTACTCCAGGTGGGGTCTGACCAGAGCCAAGTAGAGGGGGAGAATGACCTCCCTTGCCCTGCTGGCCACACTTCTCCTGATGCAGCCCGGGATCTGATTGGCTCTGAGGGCTGCAAGTGCACACTGCTGGCTCATGTTGAGCTTCTCATCCTCCAGCACCCCCAAGACCCTCTCCTCAGTGCTGCTCTCCAGCAGGATTTTCCTTTGTAACAGTATGAATACACACTTTCAAAACTTGTGCAATCATAACTTTGGAGTTTCTTCTAAGAGTACTAGTCCAAACTCTGACAATTTTATCAGTAATTTAAAAATAGTTCTGTTTATGAATCTTAGACTCTTGTTTCTGTGTTTTGTAGAAGTATTAAACTGTTTACTAGGCAGAAAAAAGCTTCTATTTTGATTTTCATGGTTTTTTTGTCCTATTCACGTCACTGTAGTTTTTTGAAGTCCTCACTGTGGACCGTTGGACTACTCAGCTCCAACATTCAGTCCTTGCTCCAAGTAGTCCTTGGTCTAAATATAAGCAAAATACAACAGATGAATGCTGCCATATGGAGTATATGCAAATGAGATAATATTGATCAACATGATAAGCATGCTGTGACTCTTAAATTATATGTAATCGTTTTTTACACTCAGCAGACAACTTCTTCACATTCCCATTTTAAGTCTTCTAAAGAATATGTATACTTCATGGTAACAGCTGGAATAATAGTAATAATAACCTCCAAGCTGTCAAGAATAAGTTACAATTTTAAGAAGCATATATTTTTAACAGGAAAATGTTGTGTATACTTAAATGCAACATTAAATTATTTTTGTGTGAACGGTGTAGGATTTTAAGGCATCAGTTCTTTTCTTCTGAAAAAAAAAAAGCTAGTGCTCTAGCAGTCCAAGAATGGAAGATAGATGTTGAATGGGCAGAGGCCATTGGGATGAGGTTTAACAAGGCTAAGTACAGGGTTCTGCACTTTGGCCAGAACAACCCCAAGCAGCACTACAGGATGCGGACAGAGTGGCTGGAGAGCAGCCAGGCAGAGAGGGACCTGGAGATACTTGTAGGTAGTAGCTGAAGATGAGCCAGCAGTGTGCCCAGGTGGGCAATAGAGCCAATGGCATCCTGGGCTGGCTCAGGAGCAGTGTGGCCAGTAGGACAAGGGAGGTTATTTTTCCCTGGTACTCAGCACTGGTCAGGCCACATCTTGATTGCTGTGTCCAGTTCTGAGCTCCTCAGTTCAAGAGAGATGTTGAGATACTGGAAGGTGTCCACAGAAGGGCAATAAAGGTGGTGAGGGGCCTGGAGCACAGCCCTGTGAGGAAAGGCTAAGGGAGCTGGGGGTGTTTAGCCTGCAGAAGAGGAGGCTCAGGGCAGACGTCATTGCTGTCTACAACTACCTGAAAGGAGGCTGTAGCCAGGTGGGGTTGGTCTCTTCTGCCAGGCAAGCAGCAACAGAAGAAGGGGACACAGTCTCAAGTTGTGTGTCGGGAGGTCTAGGCTGGATGTTAGGAGGAAGTTCTTCACAGAGAGTGATTGGCATTGGAATGGGCTGCCCAGGGAGGTGATGGAGTCACTGTCCCTGGAAGTGTTCAAGCAAAGCCTGGCTGAGGCACTTAGTGCTGTGGTCTGGTTGATTGGCCAGGGCTGGGTGCTAGGTTGGACTGGATGATGTTGGAGGTCTCTTCCAACCTGGTTGATTCTATGATTCTATGTGTTAATACATATGTTTGCAATGTGCCTGACTATGCTTCACATTATAAAAACGAAACCAAATTTTTAGGTGATTGTGACAAATCAAGAAGGAATTAATGTACGAAACAAACATTAAAACACTGAAGAATTCAAAGTGCAACTTGAACAAAATGGGATTTAGTTTTTTTTAAGTGCAAAAAATGCCTTTGGTTTTATAAATTAGTGAAGCTGTATGTTTTATGCTAGCAGTATTTGCTAGCATTTTGGATTTGATTCTAAACATATACAGATTTTATTCTAGTTGGATCTGAGAAGGTTTGTGTGGAAAATAAGCTGAATGCGTATAGAGTTCACTTCTCATTCGTCTAGGTTACTTTTATCTTAATGTTTAAATGTATCCTTCTCCAGCAACAGAGAATGTTGCATTCCATGTTGTGTTCCTGATAGGAGCTTTCTATTTTTAGGAAGTTGGTAGTCATCCTGAACTCAGTTTACATGTTTGGAATTATTATTTGGCACACGGCTTCTCATTGTTATTATTATTGTTTAAGCAATAAGCATCTCATGAAAGCTTGAAAATTCTACCAAGATGAAGTAGGTCTCCGGTCTTGCAGAATTGGGTTGGGTGTCTCTTCTCTGTTACAGGTATCCAGTGGCCCATGGGAAATTAGTTGGTAATTTTGGCATAGTATTTAGTAGTTGTCCTGACACTGAGACTGCCTCTCAGTTCCAAAAGTAAACTGAGGAGTGAATGGGCATGGGATTAAATTCCAATTTATTTCTTGGTGAAAGGAGAAGTAGGATTTGAACTTTTCTGATAGAATCATAGAATCAACCAGGTTGGGAGAGACCTCCAGGATCATCCAGTCTAACCTATTACCCAGCCCTATCCAGTCATCTAGGCCATGACACTAAGTGCCTCAGCCAGGCTTTTCTTGAACACCTCCAGGGACGGTGACGCCACCACTTCCCTGGGCAGCCCATTCCAATGGCAAATCAAATGATAGTGTCCTTGACTTAAGTCTTTGTTTCACAAAATGTCATGTGAAGTGATGGGCCAACTGTTAGCATAGTCTTAAACTATACAAACCTTTCAACTCACTTTTAGCGCAGAAAAGTCACTTTTAATGGAATATACTTTGATTTGCTTCCTTGTCTAAGCGAAGCATTGGAGAAGGAATTGGGTGTTTAGGAGGGCAAGGTTGGAAGGGGAATACAAATAGATCAGCTGTCTCCTTGGGGATTCATTCAGTGATGAACTGGTGCCTTCTTTCTTTCACTAGAAGAGAAGCTGTTTTGCAAGTGTTAAGCTAATATAACTGTTAATGTTAGCCTAGTCTTAAACTATACCAAACCTTTCTGCTTACTTTTAGTGCAGAAAAATTCACTTTTAATAGAATATGCTTTCATTTGCTTCCTTGTCTAAGCAAAACATGGGAGAAGGAATTGGGTGTTTAGGAGAGCAAGGTTGGACGGGAAATACGAACAGATCCAACAGTCTCCTTGGGGATTCATTCAGTGATGAACTGATGCCTTCTTTCTTTGACTAGAAGAAAAGCTGTTTTGCAAGTGTTAAGCTAATAGAACTGTTAATGTTTGCTTAGGTTACTAGAAGGAGACTCATCCTGAGGCTATTGGAATAAATAAGGGGCCTTTATTATGAAAAGTAGAGGAAAATAGAAAAAAAATCACTAGTATTATATCAGGAATCACCATACAGTAGCTATGTTGGTATGTAGGTTTTCTTGAAATAATGGAAAAAGCCTCAGTGCTGACTCCCCTAAAGTTTTAGAAGCATATTCCATAGATTTAAACGTGTTCCTTGGATAAAGCAGTTCAGATACTTAGCAGGGAATTGTTTTTCATTATTGTTGTGACTTTAACCTCTGATAAATGGAAGTAATCATCTATTCTTATTTATTGCATTTCTGAAAATATTAGGTGTGGGCTTTTTAATATGGCAGCTAGGGAATAAAGTTGCTTTACAGGATCCCAAAATATCATTCGGTGAAAATGCTACACATGGTTTATATTCAGGTTCTTCATTGTTCAGAATTCAATTTTCCTCCACTCTTGTGCATTATGTTGATGGTGTTGACTTTAAGGGATACATTTTCAAAGTCTTTTCCTTCAAGATTTATAGCTAAATAACTCCCATTAATTTTAATGGTAAATGTGTGGCTAAATCCTGTGTACTGCTTTTGAAAACTGTGTCCCTGAGGTTATTGTTTTACACACTTCTGTGCGAATCCAGCTGTCAAAGTTTATATTTTTCATCTGTTTTATATAATACACACATGAAAGTGTAACATTATATATAATAATGTTAAACAGGTTTTGATCTAAAGACAATGACTTTTCAAAAGCTCAGTTTACATCATTTTCCCCCCAAAAGATAAAGATGCAAAGATTTAGCCCAAAAGATAAATAGATGCAAAGTTTCATTCTGTGTATTTTATGCAGATCAAATTTGCTGCTGTTTTGTTTGCTATTCTTACATTTGCTGTTCTGCAAATATACATCCAATTAGGCAGTTCCCTCTTACCATTATCTGTAAATTCAACCTTTGAAATTACAAATTCTGCTATTTTTCATTAAAATGTGAAAAGTTAATTATGTATTGTGTTCTATTCACAATAATATTTGTAATGTTTCTGTGTTAATCTTAGCTCTCATTATTCACAAATGCCTGTGGCATGTATGAGTTATTAGGGCCTTCTTTTGTGGTATAAACATGCTTTCCTCTTGCAGTGGACATCTGTGTGGCTTGTACTAATATAAAAGTCATCTTCTCTTCTTCCACAGAGGTAGAAAATGTGCACAAATTGTAGTATCATCATTTTGTGCAGTTACCATGTTAGTTTGTTGGGTTTTTTTAACCTCTTAGTCATAATGATTTCAGTGTTTGGAGGAGTTTTCCACTGGATAATCAGAAACCAGCAAGACAAATGTGTTGCTTTAGCTGACTGCATATTAACTATTTCGTTGCAGTTTAAAGAAACCAAACCAAACATAAGTTCAGCAAGCTGAATAAATGAGGCAATCTGACTGGCCACGTTGCCTGGCCCAGAGTATGGTTAAAAGGTACATTCTTGTAAAAACAAGTAAATTCATTAGAAACTGAATTTCAGTTACTTCTGTAATAAAAATGATAGCAAATGGGCAGGGGGAAAAAAAAGATGGTAGATATTTACTAAAAAACACAGACAATATGAAAGGATTAAAATGCTTTAATCAGACAGAAAAAAAAAGGCTTTGGCTACTTGATTAGGGCTGATTTCCACCATCTGCTTATACTTACTGAGGATCTAGCCCTGACTGAACACTAATTTGTGCACTTCCTAGAAATTGAAATCTCTCAGCAAGCAAATTAACAAGAGCAGGGATTCAGCAATAATGGAGCTCCTCGGCTTTTGTTTCCCTCTGACAGATGGACAGGGTGCGCTCAAATTGAATTCAGCTTTAATTGCATTGTGCCATTTAAAATTTTATCTGCTCCACAGATTTTGTTTACAGGTTTCAGGATTCCAAACCTTTGGAAATTTTTTTCAGCCCTGGGTGAAATAAAGAGCACTATAATTCTGTGTGACTAGTAGGTGTTCATTACCACTCTTTGCCCTAAAGGGTGGCGTGCTGAAAAAAAGGCAAAGAATTCTATTTTCAAGCCTTAAATTGATGGGTGGAGAAGTACAATTTTTCTCACTGTAAATGCTCTCTCATTGAGTATCTGTTCACAAATAGAAATATTGTTAAAAGCTAGGCCAGAAAAATAAGATCTGTTGGAGCTGCTTTGATTTTTTATTAAGGCATCACAAAGCTTTTCTTGGTTGTGAAGTCTGTTGCCTGGAGTTATACATTTTTCTGTGCTTTCGAGATAAGTTTTTACAAAATAAATAATGACATTGTAAAACTTTATGCCTTTTCCTTGGCTGAAGGTTGGTCAGATCGAAGAGGCTAATGAGAACCTGTTTGGTTTGGGTGAGGTGTGAAATATTATTGTCTACAACTACGTGAAGGGAGGCTGTAGCCAGGTGGGGTTGGTCTCTTCTGCCAGGCAACCAGCAACAGAAGAAGGGGACACAGTCTCAAGTTGTGCAGTCAGGGGAGGTCTAGGCTGGATGTTAGGAGGAAGTTATTGCCAGAGAGAGTGATTGGCATTGGAATGGGCTTCCCAGGGAGGTGGTGGAGTCGCCATCCCTGGAGGTGTTCAAGAAAAGCCTGGCTGAGGCACTTAGTGCCATGGTCTAGATGATTGGCCAGGGCTGTGTGCTAGGTTGGACTGGATGATCTTGGAGGTCTCTTCCAACCTGGTTGATTCTATGATTACTGTTTTACTTGAGTTCAAAACATTCTCAGCATTGGAGATGCTTTTGTAACAAAATTGCTTGTCAGTCTGTGAGCTCTTCTTCATAAATCTGTGGCTTGGTGGTTGCTGACCTGCAGCTCTTCTGATGGTGAACCAGGGATCTCAGAATTTGAGTCAACCGTGATAACCGATTTGTATTTCACCTTCAGCAAGGGCTGCCAGGGATCTGAGTCTCATACTCTCACACAGCTTCTGTAAATGCTCTTTTAATTTTATTTTTTGCCAAATATCTCCAGCAAGGATTCGCCATGATGATAGGAAGCATTGGAAACTCATCTTGCTTCTTTGTATAGAATAAGAATTCATTTTCAAAGGATGATGACATTTAGCTGTGTGAAGTCCATTATAACCCTGCCATCTTGTACACTGACAACTAGATTAACTGAGAGATATGTATAAATACATGACCACAAACTAGAAAAGGTGCAGAGTCAGTGAGTACCACACAATGAAAGTCTTGGGCAAGGAGTTCTAGCAAAAGGTGTGTCTACTTCACAGAAAGAGGACAAGTAGGAGTGTTTCATGCACCCACAAGCTGGTTGTTTCAGAACTAAATTCCTGTCTGTGAGAAATACCACAATTCTCATGTGAACTAGTGGGAACTGTGATATGAAAAATGTGCTTTATCAGGTAAATTTTGTTGTCACAGAGGAAATTTTGAAGTCTGAGGAAGAGGGAACAGCTAAGTTAAGTTGCATTTCATTTCATTTCATTTCATTGCAGAACAGACTTATTTTAGGGCCAACCTCAAATTCAATGTTGTTTTTTTTTTTTTTTCTTCTAAACTGAAGACCACAAACCCCATCTTTTTAAAAATCAGTTATTTGCATTTATAGATGCTAAACAAGCTCTATCTGTGTGTTTAAGCAGGTTCCAACAGGGAAAAAAAGGTGCAATGATAGCAAAAGTGAAGATTTTGTAAAACATTACTGTGTGGAACTTAATATACCCAGAGGATAAGTCAGAGAATCAACCTGGTTGGAAGAGATCTCCAAGCTCATCCAGTCCAACCTAGCACCCAGCCCTATCCAGTCAACTAGACCATGGCACTAAGTGCCTCAGCCAGGCTTTTCTTGAACACCTCCAGGGACGGCAACTCCACCACCTCCCTGGGCAGCCCATTCCAATGCCAGTCACTCTCTCTGTGAAGAACTTCCTCCTGACATCCAGCCTATGAAGTTAAACTTTCTTCCCTTATCTTGAAAGGTCAAATGTGAGCGAAGCAAATATTTTTGGCATCTGACAGCAACCTCAAACACATTTTGTGATCCTACGAAGGCACTGAATTTTCTTGGTTAAAAAATAAGAGAAAGCATGTCAAAGATGCAAACACATTGCTGCCTTTTAGCATTTCTGTAGGGCTAAATTGAGAATTACAAAGTACATTTTAGTAACTTGTCTATTTTCCAGACTTCTGTGATTTGAGATAGGAAAACACTGAGAAATACTCTGAAGGAATTGATGTTTTTTATCTGGTTTTGATCTGTACTGAGACAGTTTACTGCATCTTTTCTGGTGCAGATAAAATAGAATACATTTTTTTTTAGAAGTATTTTGTACTGCAGTAGCACTTGAAAGCAGTGGTCAGGTAGTGGGACTGTATTGTTAGGTGGTACAGAGATAGGCTGCTGCTATTTTGAGGAACAATGACAGTAATACAAACGAATATAAATGAACTTTCAGACTCAAATCAGAAGGGGTAGTAAGAAATCTTAACAGAGGTAGTTTCTCTACACAGTCTCCTAGGATTTCCTCATTCTCTGCCTGACTTCAGTCCATTGTGTATTGCTTAGCAATAAAAATCTAAGTAGGTAAAAGTGCGAAAATATCTTTTGGCTGAGGTAAGAAAAACTTTAGGATATATCCAGGTCCTTTGTGCTGTACGATAATTGGGAGCTGATGAGTTCTTCTTTTGCCAAGTTCAGGAATGAAGGAGTCAATTGGAGTTTTGCCATTGTCATCAGTGGGAACAGGATCATGCCTATTCTGCCTTAATCAGTTATGATAAGAGAGATTTATAGTTAGGAAGTATATACATGACAGTTTCCACTTGAGTGAGTTTGCACTTACAGCTATAAGATTTTTGGCTAATTCTCTGAAGTCCTCCCATCACATTTCTTCTCTTAGGTCAGCTGCATTAGATTCTCTGGGATCTTAAGTAGGAGAACAAAGTACCCCCCTATGGTGGCTTAATTGTTCTTAACACAAGATGAATTTAATTTATCAGCTTGAGTTTTTGAAAGGAACCATGGGACTGTTAGTACTGGTGCTGAAGCCTGCTATATACTAAGGAACCTATTTCCATGTTTTTGAGACACACAGTTTGTCAGACCTCTCCCATTCCACACAATAGGAATCCACTTTCTGCTTTGATATGTGCTGTCTCTTTACATTGAATAGCTGAGATTTAGTGTTGACAGTTTAGTAGTTGGATTTTGTAATTGGTATCTAACAGTAAGTTTTCTTCTAACAGCTTACTGAAAAATAGCTCAAAGAAAAATTTTCTGTCTCCAGGTGGAAGAAAAATCTACAAAGAAGCTTAACCATTGGGATGTTCATGCATCATATCCACAAATACTTACATACATTGAGAATTAAGTTTTAATAAGGGGTTTACCAACAAAAAAATGTGGTTAGCTTCTGTGACAACACCTAGAACATAATTTCCATATGCAATAGGTGATAGTATTTATTTTACCATTAAAAAAATGTAGGGGGAGAGTTGCAGTGACTGCTGGAATTCCTGAAGTCACAGATGATTTGTATTCACAAAATGTACAAGAATTTTGTGTGACACGGCTGACTCATTTTGAGTAAGAGCCGTTTGTAATGCTGATCACTTGGCTGGTTGTCTGATGTGTATTCCTGGGAGGTGAAGGACCTGAACCTTTCCATCTCATTGTCCAGTTAAATTCCCAGATCTCTATAATATTCCACAAAAGGTGGCTTGAGGCGTTGAGACAGGGTGAAAAAAAGGAAAAAAAAGACAATCCTGGTGGGTCTTGTAAGGAATTCAGAAATTTAAGCCATTTAGTTATATGTTGGGTACTCTCCTAGCATGCCACTGTGGTTGAGCTTTTGAGACAATGAGATACCCAGTTCATGATCCCAGTTGACTTTGTTTATAACTGGGGTGACTCTTCAATGTCTGCATATATATATATATATATATATATATATATATATATATGCATGTGTGTATGTAGTTGCCGTCCCTGGAGGTGTTCAAGAAAAGCCTGGCTGAGGCACTTAGTGCCATGGTCTAGTTGACTGGCTAGGGCTGGGGGACAGGTTGGACTGGATGAGCTTGGAGGTCTCTTCCAACCTGTTTGATCCTGATCTAGGGTAGGGTGTCCCTGCCCATGGCAGGGGGGTTGGAACTAGATGATCCTTGTGGTCCCTTCCAACCCTGACTGATTCTACGATTATATATATATGTGTGTGTGTGTGTGTGTGTGCAAATATATGTGTGTGTATATATATATAGACACCAGAAAAGGTAAAATAATCAAGCACATGAATTTGCACGGCTAGTTTCTGTTTTAGAGAAGTTCTCAGTTTAACAGGTTTTCAATTTACATTGAAATTCTGTCTAAATTGCCTCACAAGTTTTAAGTCAAATGCCTTGATAGGTTCTTAAATGCATTTCTGTTCTTTTCAGGGTGAATATTGTAGTGATTGTTCGAAGCCTGGTTCTGTTAAAAATATTCCTGATACAAGGGTAGTGTGGGAAGACTTCTGTTTTCTCATAGTACTTTTTTTTTTGTCTAAAAGGAATGCAAAGGAAATATTATTTAAATCAGTTAAGGTGATTAGGAAATTATTATCAAGAGTAACTGTGTTATGTATCTGGCATTTTTTTTCTTACCCTTCTATTGAATGATTATACTGAATTCAAGTTACTCGATGGCTGTGATTGGTGTAGATTTTTTTCACTTAAAAAAAACAAAACCCTTGAAAATATTTTTAGTTCCTTTTATTTTAAGCATTTTTGTTGTTTTCCCTGCCCAGGGCTATTTACATCTTGAAATCGAAGTAGATATTTCTTATGTCACTCATTTTAACCACAAGCATTTGCTTTTATCATGTTGTTAGTCTTGGTCACTTGTAGTTAATTAAGATTTCAGATGTAGAGTTGCCAATCAACATACTAAATGTACCTCTCTCCTCTGTTTTCACAAGCAGGCACCAGGAGATTCAACACAGTAGTTGATAGCTGGTATGTGATATCTGTCTCCTGGTTTATAGCCTGGTACAATAATGTCATTGCCCCATGTGGCAAATGGTGTAAGCTATTGTAAAACTGTTTGTCTATGTGATTAAGACATTGCAGCAGTGTGCAGCACCAGCCAATTACTTTTTTAATTTAATTATAGTAGAAAAAAGAGAATAGCATAATAGAAATTCTTGTCATAGGGAATATGTAAAATGTAAATTGAAGAGCCATGAAAATTTCATGCATTGGCAGGCCGATTTCTTCTTATTTTCAACTTGTTATGAAGACCGAGTTTCTTAAATGCAATAAAACAAGACATAGCAGTGTTTAGTAATTACTTAGTTCTACATCAAAATAATTATATACAGTATGTGTTTGCAACCCACTCTGCTGCGTGTGAATGTAAAAATGAACACTTCAGGGCCCATATCAATTTTGTCTTTTAGACAGTGTAAATAAAGCTGAATCTTCAACTTTCAAATTAAAACTGATAACCTTGGGCAATCAGGGCTTTTATAAAGAAGGGGAAAAAAAAACTTTAGCTTGCCTCAGAACAGGTTGTGTCTCTGGAATGCTTCTGGGACTAAGGAGATCAATTAAGTGTGTATAAACAAACAGTTGGAAAAAAGCTACTAAAACAACAGAGGAGAAAGCTCTCTATTGGGCTCCAGGGGCCTGGGGGAGCGAAGTTTCATTAACTGGATCTGAAGTCCTATGGCCTTCTATAAACAGGCATTAATTAAAGAATGTAAAAAATAAAGTTTCAGACCTTGCAATATGTTAATGATCATATGATTCAGGGCCTGGGAAGGAGAGGAGCAGCAGAGGTCATAAAATAAGCATGAAGCATTTAATATGAGTGCTTGGCAGGGATTTCTGCAAATTAGTTGGTTATTTGCTGGTCCAAAGCAAATTAAGGTGATTTTGCTTCACTTGCTAATTTTTTATGTGCATGCTTGGCAAAATGTTTTTCACAAATGGATGAAGGTTATTGTTAATGGCATAATGAGAAATATTAACATATTTAAATAAACCAGTGTATTCTGACACAGGCCACAAGCACTCGCTTTTACATGTGTATTTAAATAGATCTTCTTCTGTAGCGCAGCAAAAGCGTTTTGAATCAAGTTGGTAAAACACCTTATGTCATTTATAATATCTTGGGTTTGTGTTATTTAAATCCAGCTAACACCTGAAACTTTCTGTTTCTGTTAAAGGACATTATTTTTCTGAAACACAGAAACATTCTGATTGGAAAAGGCCCTCAGGATTGCCAAGTCTAACCGTTATTCCTACTCCACGAAGTTCACCCTTAAACCATATCCTCAATGACCACATCCAAATGACCTTTAAACACATCCAGGGTTGGTGACTCAACCACCTCTCTGGGAAGCCCATTCCAATGCCTGACCACTCTCGCTGTGAAAGAGTATTTCCTAATATGCAGTCTAAACCTGTCTGCCACTCTCCATCATTTTTGGTTAAAATTCATGTGATAAATACAAACTTTTTTTTTTCATGTTAAGAAAATCTATAAATATAAATCTTAATTATAATAATGAACTATTTTGAGTTCACTGCCTGTGATGTTGGTTTTCTGTATCACTTCCTGGTTTTGAAATGCTTTGTTAAGCTTTTTATTTTTAAATATAATTCTAAGAAAGACTCTCTTCAAGGCTGCAAAGTCAAATCAGGACCAAATGTAATTCTAAGAAAGTCTCTTTTCAGAGCTGTTAAGTCAAATCAGAACCTGTATCTTCTGTATTAGGAGTGTAGTCAAAGTGATGGTTGCTCACTTCATGCAGCATCTACTGTCTAAAAACAAAGTGCAACCCAAAAAGTCCAAGAGAAATGACAGCAGTTGGTTATTCTTAATTCTGAGTAGTGAGATTCTGGCTCTAACTTGTTCAAGCAGGACATTTTTCTTGTCACTTGTTGGTATTCTTTCATTTCTTCTGTTCAGTCACATGCACTGCTAGTTTCTTACTTTTGGCATCTAATTGTTTGCTTTATTTGCCTTTTTTAGTTTCCATTACCCAATGAATTAGGAAAAGGTACTGCTTGAGGAACTGTTTGACATAGAGGTGGAAGAAGCCCTATGTCTTTAAATTCTGTAAAGTTAAGTAGATGTGGGAAGTAGTGTGTAGTAGAGGGAGGTAGTGTGAGTAGGAAGCTACTATTGACATTGCTCTGTTGCAGCAATTTTAGATGGACAAATTGCAGTTGAGAAAATTTCATGACTCGGTAAAATGAGCAATGATGACATCTGTGGATGCAGGTCTGTTCATATCTTTGCAGAGCCTTTAGGGAAATAAATATCTCGGAACATTCGGTGAAGTGAAGCTCACTCAATAAATCAACCTGACACAATAACACTTCTGGCACATGAGCTCTACTTCTCCTCAGCACCACCTACCCCTCTGTGTTCCTGTGCTACCAAATGGTGTCTCCCCACAGGCCTCTAAATCAAATCAGAGCACACAAATACAGTGAGAATTTATTGGGAATTGGTTTTGTTCGGCAAAAACATTACTTATTAGATGAATTGAAATGATAAATTTTGACCCTTTAAGCACTGATAAGTTCAGACACCTTTCTTAAGTAGAAAAGAGAAGATAAACTTTCTGCTAACTTAGAGGAGATAAATAAACAGGACAATAAGTTTACAGTCTGGCTCGTAAAAGGGAATTAAGTTCCTCAAACGAGACAATGTAGCTTTTGAACTTCTTAATGAGTTGCTTTGGTTGGAAGTACAATTAGAAACTACAAAGTTCTGTTGGTGGGAATAACAAACATGCCACCTTGCTGCACTGGGGCAGTCCAACAGGAAGTGTCCCATCCATTTCACAGGTAGATGCTATTCTTACATGATAACATTTAAACACATCATTTCCATGAACCACAGTTTGAATCTGTGGAACAGTGTGTCCTGTCCAATCGGTTATTGGAAGCAGATGGCAAAAGGGAAGAGTTCACCTCCTTTTCTCTCACACTTTAGAGAGTTGAAGCAGAAACATTTAGAATAAAGGAAGAGACCTGGGCTTAAGTAAGGGCTCAGTTAGTAGTTTAGATAGAAGTGTGTCACTTGGCTGGAGAAAAAGAAGTCTGAGATAACTTAAATCTTTGTTTTATTCTGAAAAGAAAGAGTACTTTAAAAAAAAAATCAGAGGTGTTTCCAGGAGAAGTTATACAATGACTTTTTCATGACCTTAAGCATATATATATATATATATATATATATATATATATATATATATGTAGAAGTGCCTAAAATTATACACATATAAATATTCTCTATATCTAAAAACCCCACATAAAAGAGTTCAGGAGGATTGCTTTGCCATTAGGAGTTGTCTCAACAGATAACTTTCTTATTCCACTCTGATTAGCATGTTAAACTCTCAGTGATTTTAGAAGTAAACTGATGTTCGAAGGAGCAGTTACTTAAAATGGCAGGAAAAGATGGAACTGTATTGTGCTGCTGTTTTGCCCTCCATCTAAAAAATCTAATATCCTTTTAGATGATGATCTAATTAATAAGATTTCTTTCTAATTAGGTTGAAATTGTAACTTTTCGTGAATGTTCCCCTTACTAAGCAAGACACTTCTTAGAATACCTGCTCTTTGGGGAACATGAAATACCTTTTCCTGAGGGAATTTTAGCAATCTTAAGATTGTTAAACTGGAACAGCTGATGGATTTCTGATTGAAATGCCATATGCTACTTTACAGAAGTGGATTTAAATCTGAACAGTATTTTACATCCTATCAAGTTAAGAAAATACGGTGATGGTCTAAGTCTAATTTTTTTTCTTCTTTTATATTTCATTTTGAACCCAGGAGAGTAAGCTAAGGGACTTGCTCTCTTTATTTTCCTGAGGATCTTAAGGTCTGATACTTCACTTGTTCAGACTGACCCAGAAGCTGTTTATAGTGAGTGTGTATTTTAATAAATTACGATATCTCTCTCCCCTTTTTATTGGAAAGGAAATTTTAAGGAAGAGAAACACTAAAAAAATTGGGTGTTATATTTCACCACAGTTCTGACAGGACACATACATTAGTTGTCCCACTTGAAATGTAATAAAGTAAGAGGAGTTGTGAAACTCACCGAGTGGAATGTGGTTGTGTTGTTTGTACTGTTAGAGTCTGTTTCTGTATCTGGAGAAGTACAGTGATAACTAAGGCTCATCTGTCCCAGACAGTTCTGTTACTTGAGGATAATTTTGCAACTGTTGTGCATTTTGAATGCAGCTGCATTGGTGTGAAGATGAGAAAGTGATCTGAACCACTGTTCTTTTGCCAGTGTGAATTCCTGCATCGAATTGAGATTGGTGTCTAAACTTGAACGTGCTGCTATTTTGGGTGCAAAGTTAAGGTAAAAATAGATACCTTGCATTATTGTGTAGATATATTCTTGAGAAACGCTAACCTGATCAGTGATGATTTTGTGAGCATGTGCCAGGTAGAGTAGGCTTTTAATAACATTTTGGTGAGGAACAGGAGAAATTCTACCTGTAACCAATGCCCTTGTACATTTGTGCCAAACTGATGAATGAACGTTCACCTTGAGATTGTTCAGTTTTACCTTTTTGTCCTGGAAGAGAAAAGAGAGGCTGTAGTATTGAGAAGCATAGGAGTGCATAAACAAATTATAACTATGTAGAAACAAACTGTTATGGCAACTCCTTACGAGGGTAAGGAGCTGGTCTGTCATCCATGATTTGGTCTATTGGCTTCCCTCATGTCACACATTCCCTGATGCAGGAGGGCACAAAGTCAAATACTATGGAAGGTTGATTAAAAGGTCTGAGAAACTGTGTGACAACAGTAGCATTTGTAGTCATGCATGCTGAAATGCAGACAGTCCGATCCCATGCTTCAGGGTATAAAATTATGATGAGGATTCTGGAAGGAATTTCTCCCCTCCATGGTGGTTACACAACTGACTGCACTTGATGAGTTACTGATGATTGTTGGGGGACCTGGGAATTTACTGGGTTCGGTGTGGTTACATTTCATAGACTAGCTACATTTGATAGACCAATCAGCTGAAAGCTGCTGAGGACTTTCCTACTGTGATGCATAGAATCATAGAATCGAGGAGGTTGGAAGAGGCCTTCAAGCTCATCCAGTCCAACCTATCACCCAGCCCCATCCAGTCAACTAGACCATGGCACTAAGTGACTCATCCAGTCTTTTCTTGACTTGATAGTCATCTGCCTATCTGTATCAACTACTGTTTGATCTAAGTTGGCACAACTTGGTAGTGCTGCGGTCAGTAGAGGTTTGACCAGAGGGCATCTAGGAGTAATTTCTGATGTTAATAATTCAGAATTGCATGATTCCGGTGGATGGTTTTGAGTTGTTTTTTTTTCCCCTCCAGTATATAGCATAATGGCCATAAAAATGCAATATCATGAAAAATGGAAATTCCCAAAGCAATCAGATAACAGCATAATTTCTAAAAAACTTTATTCTCCCCTGTTTCTTTCTTTTCCATCTTTCAAGTACATGACTGTGCTTCGTAGAATCATAGAATGATCTAGGTTGGAAGGGACCTCAAGTATCATCCACCTCCAACCCCCCGCCATAGGCAGGGACACCTCCCACTAGAGCAGGTTGCTCAAGGCCTCATCCAACCTGGCCTTGCACTCCTCCAGGGAGGAAGCAGCCACAGCCTCCCTGGGCAACCCATTCCAGTGTCTCACCATCCTCACTGTAAAGAACTTCCTCCTAACATCCAGTCTAAATCTCCCCTCTTCCAGTTTAAACCCATTACCTCTCATCCTGTCATTACAAGACCTTGTCAGTATTCCCTCCCCAGGCTTCCTGTAGGCCCCCTTCATATACTGGAAGGCTACTACAAGGTCTCCTCAAAGCCTTCTCTTCTCCATACTGAAGAGCCCCAACTCTTGTAGCCTGTCCTCACAGCAGAGCTGCTGCAGCCCTCTGAGCATCCTCGTGGCCCTCCTCTGGACTTACTCCAACATTCCATGTCCCTCTTGTGTTGGGGGCTCCAGAACTGCACACAGTACTCCAGGTGGGTCTGACGAGAGCTGAGTAAAGGGGGAGAGTCCCCTCCCTTACCCTGCTGGCCACACTTCTCTTGATGCACCCCAGCACACAGTTGCTGTCTGGGCTGCGTATGCACATTGTCAGCTCATGTTGAGCTTTCATCAACCCAGATCCCCAGGGGCCTTTTCCTCAGGGCTGCTCTCAGCCATTCTCCACCATCTTCTTGCTTCCTAAACTGTTCTGCTGTATTGGTCATTTGACTAAACTTCTTACTGAGACAACTTTGGCTTTTAAAATTAAGTAAATTTTTCATTGTTTACTACATTTTCTTTGTGGACCGTCACATACACATAGGGAGAAATTAATTCCCCCCCTTTGGAAAGAACATCTTAGCACATTTTTATAGAATTACAAAGTTGCCATTTCTTCCTGTGCCTTTGAGGATGTCCTGTTGCCATTTTTGCATCTGAGACAAGGAGCAATGGGTGTAAGTTGCAGCAAAAATGGTTCTGCCCCAACACAAGGGGGAACTTCTTTACTGTAAGTGTCCCAGAGCACTGGCACAGGCTTCCCAGAGAGGTTGTGGAGTCTCCTTCTCTGGAGCCTTTCAAGGCCTGTTTGGATGTGTTCCTCTGTGATCTGTGTTAGGTAGTATTGTCCTGCTCTGGCAGGGGGGTTGGACTCGATGATCTCCTTGGGTCCCTTCCAACCCCTTACATCCTGACATCCTGTGATCTTGTGACATAAACTTGGTCAGCTCCTATCATTCTAAGAGAGTTCTTAGGTGTGAAATAAAAACTACCTTCAGAACTGACTAAAAAGTATAGCCTCAACTAGGAGCTCCATTTGTTTTTCTTTTTGCACTGGTTAAAAAAATACCAAACGTGCACACACACACAGAGAGAAAGAAGGTCTGTTTCAAATCCTATTTGTCCCTTATCTCTGTTTGTTCAGTTGTTTTTAATATCACGTACTGAAAGAATTTCAATAGCTGTTTCACCATGAAGTCATTTGTTATCCTTCAGCAGGCCTTTGCCTGCTGAATTGTAAAGCAGCCTCGACTATTTGCATCCTCCAGATGGAGCAGCATATAAACACTCCCAGATATTTCTGGTAAGTATGAAAAAATATCTTATTTGTCCTTTCTGTGAATAAATAAGAGAATGTCAAATTTTATAGACTAATAAATTTGTATTCTGGCACTGACATTGAATCTCTCATGGCCTGCAATGTCACAGACCCTGAGAAACATAATTTTTTTGTTTTCAAATGTATACTAAGTCAAATAGAAGCTCAATAAAAAGCCAGGGAATTTGATTGCATTGTTTATGTCTGCCCAGTAGTCTAATTCAGTTGCAATTTGCTATGAGGAAATACAATTTACATTTTTCCCAGGCTTATTGCATCAGCAATCACTCATATACATGCATGCGTGTATGTCAAGGAGAACTCAAATAATGGGTTAAAGTGTCATTTAATAATATATCCTAATGTCTGGGTTTATAGTGAACAAAAAACTTTGTATGTATCACAGTTCATTCACCTAGCTACCAAAAATTAGTTCAAATCTTACCATTATTAATACTTTTTATTCCTCTCGATTACAACGTATTCCAAATCTCAGCTGTTTCGTGACATGAATGTTTGTATCAAGTATCAGAAGATGCAGGAGGTTTCTCTTTTTACTAATACTTTTTATTCCTCTCAATTACAACATATTCCAAATCTCAGTTGTTTTGTGATATGAATGTATGTATCAAGTATCAGGTATGAATGTATGTGTCAAGTGTCAGGAGATGCAGGAGGTTCCAGACATCACTGTAAGTCTCCACTGTAAATTCTGTTTTTAGCTTCTGAAATTAATCTCAATGAGAATTTTAATTTATGTATTTCTAATTCTAAACAGAACACGCAATAGAATAACTTATAATGCTCATGCTCATCTAAATAATGAAGTCTGACAGTATCCTCTGTGGTTGAGTAATAGGCTTTTTATATTTGCTAGTTTTCATAGTTTGTTTTTCAGTTTCTTTCTAAATGAGATCCAGACTTCCTGCAACAGAATAAAAAATATACATAGGACATAAAAGTCAATGAATGTATAAATTGTTAGGGATTGAATTTAATTCAGTGTATTTACACACGATAAAATACTTGATTGAATGCCTGCTGATTATTTTTTGAACTGTTTGATTTTCAAAACAGAGTTATAATAAGTTGCATGCAATATTTATCTTCTTTCATTAGTGCTGTTAAATGGAAATTAGTGCGATTTACTTGCTTTTTCCAGCAGCAGTCTAATTCCTTGGAAATTAACTTTACTTAGTAGGTTTTCATCTAACTGAAGTAAAATGTTTAAAATCAATATTTGAGTGTTTTTTGAAATAGTGCTCAGTAGCAGCAGCAGCTCATCAGAGGAGATGGAGAGGACACTGCTCTCTGCTAAGAATAAGTGTACTTCCTGTAATGGATCCTGGGCAGCTTTTTAATTCAGGACATGCTGTTAGCTGTTTTTCTGCAAGAAAGATGCAGAAGACATGCAGTTTGTGTGTATCAATCTAAAACAGACTTTAATTTGTCATGTAATTCCGTTTTCTTTCATAGTGGTAGCTGCTTTGCCATGATTTAGGTCATGACTCGTTTGTTTCAGTTGCGTGTGTGCTCATCTAAAGAGAAAGCAAATAAGCTACATAGAAAAAGGTCAGACCTGAAGTCTGTCTTAAAGGGCTTTCACATGAAGCTGAGTGGAGACCTACAGATCTTGTAAGTCTGTTTGCAGATAAAACTCCCATTTACTTAAATATTTTTCCCAAAGCAACAACTGAAGTATTTGCTTTATCATCATTATAAGATAACATTATTGTTGTTCGATAACGAGAGATATGATACAAAACACAACATTATCTGGCACTTCTTTTTCTCCCCCCCTTTGGTATTAGCAGGTTTTTTTAAACACAATGTGCTCTTTACTTGAGGAAAAGTGAAATTTTTACAAATAGTAGAAAAAAGGGAGGCTAGAAAGAAGCAGACAAGATTGGAATTTGGCACATTCTGCTGTACTAGGACTGCAGCTGAAAAAAAATGGGGTGCTTTGAGGATGTGACTGAAGAGAGAAATGAATTGTTTGATTTAGGGGATCGCTTTCCAGTGACACTGTAAAACATCTATGTAGATGGAATCTGATTTTAATGTCCCAAACAATGTTACCTTCCAGTTTCAGCAGAATTGGTAGCAGATCTGGATAGAGACCCTGGCAGTACTGCTATTGTGAGAATTACTCTGCTCACTATCACCCAGAATAGTCCGATAGTGGGATTTGTCTCACTAACTTTAGTCATCTAGAAAGCAGTCATCTAGTCTCAGCTAGGCATCTGGATTCTCTGAGGTCATGGACTCTGTCTTTAATGGAGAGAGTCACAGAGGTTGTTTTAAGACAGTTGTGATAAATTGCTCTCTGAGGGTGCTTGTCTTTGTCTCCTCTCTATCTGTTGACTGTAGAAGGAGCTTAGATGACTAACTTGAACCAAATGCTTTGGATTCTCATGGATTCTGCCCTAAGCATCTAGTGGAAGCTGGCTGGCTGAGTAGAGATAAGTCATCATCCTGGGTGCCTGTCCATTGAGTTGAAAGGAAGTGCAAGCAGATAACTTAATGGGGTAAAATAAAAAATTCTGAAAATAGATATAATGAATATTACATCAGGCACACAACTCTCACTGGGCGCATTTATCCACAGCCTCAACTTTCTAATGGAGTCAAAACTAAGCAAAGAATCGCTGTGCGAGTTATGGCTTACAAACATCTTTAAGATTTCTCACTGGAACAAAACATTTCCTGTTTCCAAAGTTGTTTTTTATGTTACTTGAAGTGTGAATGATTCACTTCAGTACTTTCACTGAAGCTTCATCTTCCTTTCTTTTCTCCGCATACAAGTTTGTTTTTTTTTCCAGATCATGCACAATCACTGTTTAATTCACATAGATCCCATCAAAATGAGTAAAGACTTTTATGACATTTGTTACAAAGAGCCACTTAAAAAACATCAAGCAATGCTCTGTACTTGTCATTGCTTTCCCAGGTTCTGTATTAAAACTAGGAAAGCCTCAGAGATTCGAGGATGGGCACTATGTGCTAGTTTTCAGGCAGAGAGAATGGTTAACACAGATGACTCGAGGTAAAGAAGGGCTACTGCTTTTCCGAGTGATTGGTGTCCTCACAGAAGATGGAATTAATAGAGGATTGTGCTGGCCTGCACGGGGAGTGGATGGATTGAAAATTGTATGTTTTTTTCATGCCCGTCTTGAAACCGACCTAATTATCCATGCCATTAACATGTGTTTATTTAAATTAGGACAGGGGTGAGGAAAAACTAAATGTGTGGATTGAAAGTAGGCCAGAATACATTTTTTTCCCTTTTTCTTAACATGAGTAGTTAAACTTCCCTTGACTTCAGCGAGATCAGGAATAGTTGCATTCGAACTAAATACGCGAGATAGCAATTAACATGTTTTTTGTGTTATGCATTTGAACACATAACTTGCTTGCATGTCTCTGTTGCTAAAACGTCAGCGTGCTAGATTCTTATCACTGTGCTTAGAGTTCTTAGTTTTATGTTTCTGAAAATGTCATCTATTCCTTCAATCACTTGTAAGCCCCCTGTAATCTCTTTTTAATGTAAGCGCGCTGGAGTTTTCCCTTTTGTTTGCTGCCCTTGCATTATTTACTTTGATCCGCTGTGAGAAAATCTGAAAGTGTGTTGTCCTAAATGCTAGCATCTCACCAACAAGATTTGAGGCCTTGTACTTCACATTGAAGAAAAAGGCTCTTGTGTGAAGACGCAGGTTTTGTTTAGTTCTCTGTCCCTGGTGGGAGCCTTAATTGCATTTTCTCTCTCACACAGTGGCTGGCTAAGGAGTGCCTGCCTTCCCTGCTGATGCTGGAGTTTTCAAGCTCTATTACTCTGTGACAGAGAAAATTCCTTGGTCCAAGAAGAAAAGACTCAGATTTAAAAAAAAAAAAAAAAAAAGGGGAGAAAAAGCAGGAGGGGGAGTGGGGGAAAAAGTGTGTTTTAAGTATTGTCAGTTTACCCTGCGTGGTAAACAAAACAAACAATAGGCTTGGCTTAACCTTCCTCCCCACCCTCTGAGATTTCTCTACAAGTTTTGTATGACCTACTTTATAGAAATCACATCATATTTAGAATGTTAAATATTATGGAAAGTATAATTCCCAAGGGCAAATAAATTAGAGTTCTTGGGGAAAAGTGGTAAACAGAAAATTAGAAATGCTTTGTGTTCTCTTAATCTGTGCCAGCCCATTCTAATGCATATTTTATAACCTTTAACTGGAGTTAAAACAAAGCAAAAGTGCTCAATTCGTTTTTAAATTGTATTTCACTTACACTGGGAAAATCTTTGAGATATCAGATGTTGCAAATAAATATTTAATATTAGAGCATGGCTGTGAAAGAGCTTTTGATAAAGTAAAGAGATGCTTTACAACAGATTTAAGATTGCTGTTAGGACTCATTTACGCCGTGTATCTTCTCAGATGCTGTGTGCTGTGCCGCACACTGCACTGGACAGGGCTCCCTAGAATAGCTGGAAATAATGTGAAGAATTAAGGGCTATGTCTTTTTCACTTGTGTGAACATGCTGCTGGATGGAAGCATGCTAATATTCAAGCGAGCTTGTATATTTTTAGTAGTCTTCTGCTGGCATGTATCTATGACAGCTTGGTGATTTTTGCACTTTGATCTGTGAATTCATGCTCCACTTAAAAATTCCATATTTTGGAAGGCAAAACCCCTCCTTCTTTTGGCAGGGGGAAAAAATGCTTCATCTATTTTTCTTTCTCTTTTTTTTCCCCCCTGAAGTTTTGGCATGTTCTTCATTGATCTGTGGTTGCTAATGGTGAAACAATGATGTCATAGGTAGAAGATTATTTTTTTCCATTAGTGTTCAGCTGTAAAACCTTTTTATCTGGAAGTAGCTTTTGCCTCACATGTCCATGTTCTCCTTCTCTCAGGATTAGTGTCTGCAGAAATTAAATTCTGGAATGATTAAAATAAGTACTTATACTTTTAATCCTGGTGATTCTGCACTTAACAAATCATCAAAACCTTTGAGCAAAACTGTATTCAAATTTTGAATAGCAAATTTGAACTTTGGGTAGCCCAAAATACCTTGTTAATTAAGTTTGTGGTGCTGTACAGGTAACACGCTTCGCTTTGAACTTCTCACTGATGGGCTTTTGTTGCCTCATCATTTTTCCAAGATGCTCTAATTGATGATTTACTTTAACATGCTTACTTATCTTAAATAATTATCTCACTTACTGTACCTCTTGAAAATAGAAATCACCCAAGATCTCTACTTTCCTTGAGGCTGTTGAAAGGAGGACTTGGGGAGGAGGAAGAAGGGCCAAGCTGTGGAGTTCACTGCTGTGATTAGTTCACAGAATTTGTTGGGCACCTTACAAGATCTACCTGTGTACTAAAGTTCTTCTGGAAGGAAGAAGCATTCAAAGGCAACTTGCTACAAGGATGCTGGGAAGAATCCCAGAAGAATGCACTTTTGGAAGTAGTTTTGAAGTAGCAGAATAATTGCATTTCATATTCCTACTTGGAGGATGGATAAACAGAGAATCATAGAATTGTTTAGGTTCTCAAAAGATTTGTAAGATCCCAGAATCACAGAAACATCCAGGCTGGGAAAGACCCTCAGGATCACCAAGTCCAACCTATAACCTTAAACCTTATCCCTAAGCACCACATCCAAATGACCCTTAAACACATCCAGGGTGGGTGACTCAACCACCTCCCTGGGCAGCTCATTCCAGTGCCTGACCACTCTCTCTGTGAAAAACTTTTTCCTAATGTCCAATATAAACCTACCCAGTCTCAGCTTGAAGCCATTCCCCCTTGTGCTATCTCCAGTTACCTGTGAGATCATTGAGTACAACTCTTAACCTATCCCTGCCAAATCCACCACTAAACCACGTCCCTAAGTGCCACATCCATATGTCTTTACCTCGAGGGATGGTGATTCCACTCCTTCCCTGGGCAGCCTGTTCTAATGCTTGACATACCTTTTGGCAAAGAAGTTTTTCCTAATATCCAATCTAAACATTGATACAACCCAAGGCCATTTCTTGTTGTTGTGTCGCTTGTTACTTGGGAGACTGGCCCCCATCTCACTACAGCCTTCTTTAAAGTAGTTGTGGAGAACAATAACATCTTCCCTGAGCCTCCTTTTCTCCAGGCTAAACAGTCCCACTTCCTTCAGCCTCTCCTCATAAGACTATTTCCAGACCTTTGAGCTTTGTTGCCCTTCTTTGGACACACTCCAGCATCTTGTGAGGGGCCCAAACCCAAGCCCATTATTCCACATGTAGCCTAACCACGGCTAACTGGGGAACAATTGCTTGTGTAGCCCTACTGATCACACTATTTCTGATACAAGTCAAGAGGCTGTTTGCCTTCTTGGTCACCCGAGCACACTGCAGATTCCTTACTCAGATGGCTGTTGACCAACACCTCCAGGTCTTTTTTTGTCAGGCAACTTTCCAGCCACTCTTCCCTGAGCCTTTAGCATTGTAGGGGGTTGTGACCCAAGTGCAGGACCTGGCACTTGGTCTTGTTGAGTCTCACACAGTTGGCCATGGCCCATCAGTCCAGCCTGTCACAATCCTTCTGTAGAGCCTTCCTTCTCTCAAGCAGGTCAACACTCCCTCACAACTTGTTGCCATCTGCAAACTTGGCTAAGGGTGCACTCAATCCCCTCATCCAGATCATTGATAAGATACTGAGCAGAACTGGCCCAAATACAGAACAGCATTTGTGACCAGCCACCAACTAGGCTTAACTCCACTTACTACAACTCTTTGGATTGATCTATCCGGACAATTTTTACCTAGTGACTTGTATGTCTATCCAAGTCACAAGCAACCAGTATTTCCAAAAGAATGCTATGGGAAAGGATGTCAAAGGCTTGGTCAAAGTCTAGGTAGACAACATCCACTCAGTGGGCACCCTGTCATAAAAGGAGATCAAGTTAAGTCAGGCAGGACATGTCTTTAATAAGCCCATGCTCACTGGGTCTGATCACCTGGTTGTCCTGTACCTGCCACATGATGACACTCTGGATAATCTGCTCTTGACCTGCTTTGCCAAGGAGTTTGGAGTTTTCTTATTCACACAGATATCTGTTGTTAGAAAGGTCTCACTGCAAATATTACAACTTGATAAACATTTTGATAACTTGCCTTTTTTTTCCCATGTAACATTCAGAGGATACTTAAGACAGTTGTCTGCTCTGTTTACTGAAAATATATTGGAACAGATCAAAATACTGTCTTCTTCATGTTTTTAGAACATATAGAAAGACCAATTGAATAGCTTCCCATTAGGAAAAAACAATCTTCTGTAGTAATTGAAGCCATTGTGAAATCATAGAATCATAGAATCAACCAGGTTGGAAGAGACCTCCAAGCTCATCCAATCCAACCTATCACCCAGCCCTATCCAATCAACTACATCATGGCACTAAGTACCCCATCCAGGCTTTAAATGAACACCTCCAGGGACAGCAACATCACCACCTCCCTTGGCAGCCCACTGCAATGCCAGTCACTCTCTCTGGCAAGAACTTTCTCCTGACATCCATCTTAGACCTCCCCTGGTACAACTTGAGACCGTGTCCCCTTGTTCTGTTGCTATACACATAACAGAAGAATTATATATTTAGGTATTTCCTCAGTCTCAAAGACTATGCAGTTCTTCAATCTTCATCTGCCCCCATCACATAATGCTTGTATCTGTTCCCATTATACCAGGCATTTATCCCAGACCTCAGTGACCATGTAACATGCTGGTAGATTGTGAAGATTGTGAACATTTTCACTGAGACGTTAAATTGGTTGTAAGATGGTAGTACAAATAGGTTATTATGTAGATCCTTTTGTCTTCCCAAAGTCTGACTGAAGGGAGATGCCTTTCTGTTGTATGAAGTATTTCTTAATGAAATACAAAAAAGAGGTTTCTTCACATCTATGCTTTTAGAAGACAACCAGCAGCTTGATGCTCTTTCTCCCAGTTAAGTGATTTTGAAATAGAAACATAAAAAAGAAAAGCAGATTTTTGTTAGTATTAATATCCCTTGTAGGCATTGCTAAGGTTTATAAGTTCCCCAGAAATGTGCCTTGTGTAGATAGGAAAAAGTGTGTTACATAAAAGGAATCCTGTTTCTCAGGTGAATCACTTGTGTTTCCATTAATTCTTCTATTTTTTTAGGTCTGAATGGTACAACTGTAATTTTTCTGTTACATTAGCAAACACTGTAGCTTAGCTTCCTCTTGTCAGATGGAAATTGCACTTGATCATTGTCTAGAGACCTCTTCCACTCTTGTAATGCTGATAATTTCCATCTTTTTCTTTGTTCAGAGCCTATTATCTGAAGGTGATGTCCAAATCTGAACTATACCTGTAATATTTTTTTTCCATTTCCATATGGAAAGGAAGGACATGAATCTTAGGAGGACATACTCCCTTTCCTTACACTTCCATTCAGTTGTATTTCTGTTACTCCATTTAGATGTAGTTCAAGTTTTTATGTATTATAGTGTTATAGGTAAGACATTTTAAACTGAAGGAGCAATAATGAGATCAAAAGAATGATCAGCCACAGGTCTGCAATGCTGACGTGGAGAATGCTGCATAGAATCTGCCTATAAACCAATGAGCACTCTCATAGTGTGCTGAGGCATCTTACAGCTTCTGTGTTTATTCTTTTGTTAAATGTAGATGAGTCTTCGTGTTCATTACCTTCAACAAAAGCAACTATCCCCAGATTAACTGAAGCATTCAAATAGAAAGCAATAATATTTTAGGAAGCACCTAACATTGAAGACAAAGTAGCTTTCATGAGCAACTCAGCACTTAGAATCATAGAATCAGTCAGGGTTGGAAGGGACCACAAGGATCATCTAGTTCCAAACCCCCTGCCATGGGCAGGGACACCCTACCCTAGATCATTCTGGCCACAGCCTCATCCAGCCTGGCCTTAAACACCTCCAGGCATGGGGCCTCAACCACCTCCCTGGGCAACCCAGTCCAGGCTCTCACCACTCTCATGCTGAAAACCTTCCTCCTCACAGCCACTCTGAATGTCCTCACCTCCAGCTTTGCTCCATTCTCCCTAGTCCTGTTACTCCCTGAGAGCCTAAAAAGTCCCTCCCCAGCGTTTTTGTAGGCCCCCTTCAGATCCTGCAAGGCCACAAGAAGGTCACCTGGGAGCCTCCTCTTCTGCAGACTGAACAGTCCCAGCTCTTTCAGTCTGTCCTCATAGCAGAGCTGCTCCAGCCCTCTGAGCGTCTTTGTGGCCCTTCTCTGGACACGCTCCAGCATCTCCACATCTCTCTTGTAATAGGGGCTCCAGAACTGGATGCAGTACTCCAGGTGGGGTCTCAGCAGAGTGGAGTAGAGAGGGAGAATCACCTCCCTCACCCTGCTGGCCATACTTCTCCTGATGCAGCCCAGGCTCTGCTTGGCTGTCTGGGCTGCAAGTGCACACTGCTGGCTCAAAAATCTACTTAAACATAGTTTTAAGAATTCTGGGCATGTATTTTGAGAAATGTAGATATGGAAACCTTTTTTATAAGAGATGTGGCACTAAGGGAATAGTTCAAGTTGAATTTTTTCCATCCCAGCTTTACCAAAATAATCCCGGAGCAGTTGGGTCAATATGGGATATCTGATAAGCCTGTGCTTACAATAATAATGAAAATAATAGTAATGTTTTGAGTCAGTAACTCTTGCCTGTTTACTTGTAAGCAAGTGACTAACTCAATCTCAGTTTCGCTCTCCCTTTATATAATTACTTGTTGGAAGGGCTATAATTTGGTAAGAAGAGAAAAAGACGTGACTTGACACCACTCCTCATAAAGATGGGTGGAACTGAGACTCAGGGCAAATACCTGTTACTCTTTTTTTTTTTTTTCTTGGGCTACCTTATTTTGATTCTCATTTTAAGCTTTAACCTTTGAAGACTACCTTTGCTGAGATCATCTGTTTGTTTCTGCTGAGTTAGTCTAGCAGCTTATAAAATGTATGTGTACAGAACCTCATGTAACCAGAGGCGCCGTTCTGTACTAACCGAATTCAGGGACAGAGCTCTTAACGATTGGATTAGTTGGTTGAACTGTATAAAACTTCATCTTCCACTTTGTGTAAAATACACTTTTGCAACTCTCTTCTTTTTCTGCTTGGTTTGGCACCTTGCATCTATCTAAGGAAAGATGGCACATTCACATAGTAATATGCAATAGGACTTGATTGTCTGTGTCCAGCAGGATATTTTTCCCATGGATTATGAGTAGATATAACATCTAGTCAGCTTTTGTATAGGTAGATTACAAGTCTTTGAGGGGAGAATGTTTGTCATAAGTATGTAAAAGGCCTTTATAGCTGAACTGCAGTACCTGCTTTAAACAGTGTATCAAAATCCATGGCTAAAGGAGTAATGATTTTAATCCGTCTCTTGTCGAAATACATGACTTGATTTCCTAGGCCATTTTGAAATGTTTGTGTGATCCATTTAATACAAACTGATGCAACAGAAGTACTTTAAAATATGTTAAGTTTTCTGAATGTCTCCAAAAAATGACCCCTACATGTATAAATACACAAAAGAAGAATACATTAAGTTCAGATTGTAGGACTGAAATCAGTGTTTTCTCCCTCTGTTTTTTCTGATCTGTAAGCTGCATTATAAAAAATACTACAGAATGAATTTCATCCGTTACCTAAGAATGTGGAGGCCTGCATTAAGTTAAAATCTTAGTCTATAGCTGATTTTGTAGGATGCAAGGAAAATCGGTGGGATGTGCTTTGTGGACTTTACTGTAAGGGTCACAGAACACTGGAACACACTCCCCAGAGGGGCTGTGGAGTCTCCTTCTCTGGAGACTTTCAAGGCCCATCTGGATGCATTCCTCTGTGACCTAAGCTAGATTGTATGGTCCTGCTCTGGCAGGGGAGTGGGACTGGATGATGTCTTTGGGACCCTTCCAACCCCTGACACCTGTGATCCTGTGATCCTGTGACTTAGGGGTCACTGTTGCAGGAGATACTCCCTTTTGGTAATTACTTGACCTTGAGTTGATATAAGCTTCTTGGATAACCATATGTTTAGATCCTGCTATTTTAAATACATCCATAATAATCCTTACTCTAATACAGTTGTAGAGTTTCTCATTAAATCTATCATGCAGTGAGAAATTTGGAGTTTGTTAAATTAAATTCTATTTTCAGTCTGCCTTACCACTTCATTCCAGAGTTGGCTGTCAAATAAACTTAGGAAACTAAAGAAAAAATGCTACAACAACTGTTAAGTTATTGTAGAGGCATCACATTATGTGATTGAGAGGATGTTCACAGAACCACAAGATCACAGGATGTTAGGGGTTGGAAGGCACCCAAGGAGATCATCGAGTCCAACCTCCCTGCCACAGCAGGACAACACTATCTAACACAGATCACAGAGGAACATGTCCAGACAGGCCTTGAAAGGCTCCAGAGAAGGAGACCCCACAACCTCTCTGGGAAGCCTATTCCAGTACTCTGGGACCCTTACCCTCTTGTGCTGCAATTTACACCCATTGCTCCTTGTCCTATCCCAAGGAGCAAGTGAGCAGAGCCTGTCCCCCTGCTCCTGGCCAACATTCAGATACTTATAAACATTTATTAAGTCCCCTCTAAGTCTTCTCTTCTCCAGACTAAAAAGTCCCAAGTGTCTCAGCCTCTCCTGATAAGCCATGCCCTCCAGTCCCCTCATCGTCCTTGTAGCCCTCTGCTGGACCCTTTCCAGCAGATCCCTGTTCCTCTTCAACTGGAGAGCTCAAATCTGAACATAGTATTCAAGATGAGGTCTCAGCAGGGCAGAGTAGAGGGGGAGGAGAACCTCCCTTGATCTGCTGGACACACTCTTCCTAATACACCCCAGGATGCCATTGGCCTTCTTGGCCACAAGGGCACATTGCTGTGCCACGGGTAACTTGTTATCCACCAGGACCCCCAGGTCCCTCTCCACAGGGCTGCTCTCCAGCAGATCACCTCCCAGTCTGTACTGGTGGAGTTTATTATTCCTCCCCAGGTGCAGGACTCTGCACTTGTCCTTGTTGAACTTCATCTGGTTCCTCTGTGCCCAGCTCTCCAGTCTGTCCAGGTCTCTCTGGATGGCCACACATCCTTCGGCTGGATCAGCCAAGCCTCCCAGCTTGGTGTCATCAGCAGACCTGCTGAGCAGACTCTGTCTGTGCCCTCATCAGTGTCACTGATGAAGATGTTGAACAGGACTGGCCCCAGCACTGATCCCTGGGGGACACCACTAGTCACAGCTCTCCAGCTGCACCTAGCACCATTGATCACCACTCTCTGAACTCTGTCTTGTAACCAGTTCTTAATCCACCTCACTGTCTGCTTTTCCATCCCACACTTCCTCAACTTGATCACTAAGATGTCATGGGAGATGGTGTAAAGGCCTTGCTAAGGTCAAAGTAGACCACATCCACTGGTTTCCCTGAATCTATCCATTCAGTTATGGCACCATAAAATGCTATCAGGTTAGTTAAGCATGTCTTCCCCTTGGTAAATCCATGCTGACTACTCCTGATAACCTTCTTCTCTTCCACGAATGTTAGCTCTAACTAGTGAAAAATCTATTTTTTACCATAACATTGCTTTACACTCATAGGTGTCTTTGATGGTATTAGTTTCAACGTAAGAGGAAGTCATGGTCCTGTGAGATACTCATATTATATAGTTGACTCGGCAGCTCAGAATGTAACATTCATTTTGATCTCTTTTAAAGTTCATGAACATTGAATGTTTTAAAATACTGAATATCAATTTTCAGGAAAATGTTTTAAAAAATGTGTCATAGTATGATGATGCTTAGAACCTTGCAGTATTTGACATCTTGCACTCCTGGCAACATACTTAAGCTCTTTGTGGAGAACTCGGTGATGCTTGCTGTACTGATCCTAAACGTAAACTTGTCTGAAAACAAGGTGGTTTCATTTGCAGTCAGATCAGTGCGATTTTTATCACTGTATTTTATGTGTTACAGACTGCTTAATTCTCTCAAGAAAATCTTGTGTTAAATTGTTAAGAACCTTTTGCATTTTGAGCATTGTGACAGGCACTGAATGTTTTGTGCAAAGGAAATTGGGAAGTCAAAGAAATGCTTCCTCTTATTGATGGAATAGATAAGAGAAATGCTTTTGAAACATACTGTCTTTCCTTCGTGTTGCTTGGTGTTGCTCCAGAAAATTCTGTCAGTCGGCTAAAACAATTTTGTTTTGACAACCCTAATATAGGGCTGGTAGAGGATTAGGAAAAAAATGAATAGAATCATAGAATCATAGAATCATAGAATCAAGCAGGTTGGAAGAGACCTCCAAGATCATCCAGTCCAACCTATCACCCAGCCCTATCCAATCAACTAGACCATGGCACTAAGTGCCTCATCCAGGCTTTGCTTGAAGACCCCCAGGGATGGTGCCTCCACCACCTCCCTGGGCAGCCCATTCCAATGGGAAATCACTCTCTCTGTGAAGAACTTCTTCCTAATATCCAGCCTATACCTACCCTGGCACAACTTGAGACTGTGTCCCCTTGTTCTATTGCTGGTCACCTGGGAGAACAGTCCACTCCCCACCTGGCTACAATGCCCCTTCAGGTAGTTGTAGACAGTAATAAGATCACCCCCGAAGAAAAGCAGAAAAGGATCCTCATGGCAAATCATCATAAGTGTGTGGACCCAAGAGGTCCAGCTCTGCCATCTTTGAAGGGAATCTCCAGAGGAGAGAAATAGCAGAGGACAGGATGAACAGACCTTTTTATAGCCTGGATCAGGCAGAGCTAGTCTCATGGCCCAAATAACTCATTTCAGCTCCTGCAACCTTCTGCTGCCTTTTTGAAGATTATATTCAGTAACTTAGTATTTCATGAAATGAATGTGAATTAGTCTAAATAATCAATTAACTCTGATGTACTGTAAATCAAGATTGGAGTATGTGTGTATATGATCTGGATTACAAAGTCCTGAGAAGTCCTCAGCAGCCAACTTTGGTTGCCTCTGGAACATTGACACTAAGTTATTACTAAGATACAGTTTTTAATTTATGTATCATATGTTATATTTTATTTAGCATCCCTTGTCTATTTTAGTGCAGAGGATGGTTGTTTATAGGAACTTTGGCACATTTTCTGCAGGAACTGGAACAAATTAGAGACTGCAAAAAGAAGACGCTTTTGTGACCGAGTCGAGAAAAAGACACTGGCAAACCCAGTTTTGTCCCTGTTTCTGTCACAGCCTGTCTGCGTGATGCTGAGCAACTCAATTAAAACATTTGGCAGATGGCCACTAACTGCATATAATTCATTTTCAGGGTGCTCAGCTTGAGATATGAGGGCTCTTACTTACAGCAGTTGTTATTCTCCTTACAGCCGCTGAAATCAATGGAAGCAGTAGCTGCTCAGCGTGTTTGTTAGCGCAGCAAAAGGAATGTGCACGTGGGGAAAGTTCAAGTTCCTGAAGCCTGGTGCCATTTTTCTTACTGATTCTCTCTGCCAAGATAGGGAGACCTCCCTACGCTGGATTACCAATGGTTACTGCATGCTGTGTGTGAAACAGTACATACGGGAATCCATTGGGAAAATAATCTTTTAAGTTGAAATCCAAGGTTTATAATGATCATCATCAGTAAGTTTGCAGATGACACCAAGCTGGGAGCAGGTGTCGATCTCTTGGAAGGTAGAAGAGCCCTGCAGAGGGACCTGGACAGGCTGGATGTGTGGGCAGAGGCCAATGGGATGCAATTTAATGAGGCCAAGTGCAGGGTTCTACACTTTGGCCACAACAACCCCAAGCAGTGCTAGAGGCTGGGGACAGAGCGTCTGGAGAGCAGCCAGGAAGAAAGGGATCTCGGGATGCTTGTAGACAGTAGCTGAGTATCAGCCAGCAAGTAGCCTGTATCAGGAACAGTGTGGCCAGTTGTTCTTCCCCTGTACTGAACACTGGTCAGGCCACACCATGAGTGCAGTGTCCAGTTGTGGGATACTCAATTCAAGAGAGATGTTGAGATACTGGAACGTGTCCAGAGAAGGGCAGTGAAGCTGGTGAGAGGCCTGGAGCACAGCCCTATAAAGAGAGGCTGAGGGAGCTGGGGTGTTTAGCCTGGCGAAGAGGAGGCTCAGGGGTGACCTCATTTCTGTGTATAACTACCTGAAGAGAGGCTGTAGCCAGGTGGGGTTGGTCCCTTCTGCCATGCAACCAGGAAGAGAACAAGGGGACACAGTCTCAGATTGTGCCAGGGAAGGTCTAGGCTGGATGTTATGTGGAAGTTGTTGGCAGAGAGAGTGATTGGCATTGGAATGGGCTGCCCAGGGAGGTGGTGGAGTTGCCGTCCCTGGAGGTGTTTAAGAAAAGTGTGGCTGAGACACTTAGTGCCATGGTCTGGTTGATTGGAGAGGGTTGGGTGATAGGGTGGGCTGGATGATCTTGGAGGTCTCTTCCAACCTGGTTGATTCTATGGCTCTATGGTCATCTTGCAAAAGAGCACAAGAAACTTGATTACTTTTGTATTTCTTGCTTGATAGACTGTGAATGAGGTGTGGTCTGCTAGCTGGATGATGAATACAAATTCAGTGAATAACTGCCCCATTTCCTGATGGCAGCCTATCCAGAGCATGAGCTAAACCATAGCAACTTTAGGAAGAATATACCATGTGATCACATAGTTGAGAAATAATTATATAATGCAACATGTACAAGGAGGTAGAATTCGGATTACATCAGAAGCCATCTTCTGATATTTCGCAGTTTCAAAATGCTTGATTTGACAATTCAAATATTGTCCTGAGTAATGTTAATAAATAGAATGGGAAATTAAAGTATGGCTGCACAGCTACACATACAATTCATAGGCTAAAACAGACTCCTCTTAGCGTTGCAACTGAGAGATAGAAATCAGTTCATAAATCTGAAATGACTTGTCTGCTGGAGGTTTTGCAGAATCGAGGCCTAATTAGCAAAAGGCACGTTCTTGTGAAATACCGGGCTGGGAGCTGTAGTTGCACCTTCTAGGACCGGGCCCTACCTTGAAATGTTTATAACTATATGTCTATTTATAGCTAAAGAAAAATGTAAAAGAAGTATTTGTTTTATTTCTGTAGCATTTTCATTGGTTTACCCTAAAGATATGCGCTAGATGATAATAAAGTAATAAAAGATTGTTTTCGCAGCTGTTTGTCTTTGATTACATATTTCTTTGAAGTATTGCAATAAGACAGACTTTGAACCTGGAAAGAGATCAAATAATGAATTGTTCTGCTTTGTGAAGCTTAAGAAGGGATTTTGTTGTTGAAACATATAGTGCAACATAATTTTTTTTTCTCTTCTAACAGTTAAATAGTGGTTGAAAGTACTATGAGATCATTACAGATGGACTAGATTAAAGAGCTTGGGGCCAAACATTAGGAATTGTGTTAGTACTAAGTAAAATAATTTCTTAGAGTTCTGTCATTACCAATTTATTTTTGTTAGCTTTCTTTTTGAATCGAAATAGAATGTCAAATAAAGTGTTTTAAATCTCTTAATTACCCGTTTACTTAAAGCAAAGGATGGCAGGAACCTTAATAAATGTACGAATCCTGCGGGATTCTGTTTCTAATATGGACCATTTGGCCACACTTTGTACTGTGGGTAATACATTTACTGTTCAACTGGAGTAAAAGTCGTAGAGCTGTGAATAAACTTTGTAGGGTTTTCAAAAGCAGAAAGGATTACAGCCTTTTAAATGTGTCTGAGGAGGTTGAAGTAAAATATTCAATCCAAAATTTGAATGCTTTTTATACTGCTGTTGATCAAAACAATATTACATATGACATTAATTTCACCATTTCCCCCTCTGAAATTCATCTTGAAAGGGAGTAAGTGGCAAATACCTAAGTGACAAAGAAAGATACTTAGTTTATTCTTTTCAAGGCCGGTCAACAATAAAACATCAAATAATGCAGGTCAGCATTTCACATGATGTATTTGCGTTCTGACTGGTTTCTCTTTACAAAAAATAACAGCAATTTTACGATCATATATATCTTGGATCTACAAAAATGTTAAGCTGTATATTTTTTAAGTCCCTGAAATGTTTGTGCTCTCCGCATCCGTTGACTGAAATTAGTTGTGTTGGTATTTAGAACAAACTTTTGCCACTGTGGCAGGGAGAAACCTTTCAAATGATAATTTCAATGGAAACATTAGACAAAGGAATATTGTAACTTTAGAGATTTTTATGATGAAGGTGTGTTTAAGAGATGTCACTTTGATATTTTTACATTATGTCCTACATTTGTCAGCTAAAACCAGGATATTGCCTCAATGAGAAAAAGCATGTTCTGCACTTGTCAAAAGGCAGTAAGTAATGATTAAAATAGCAGTGTGAAACGCTGGGAGATTAAAGTGATGCTAATGATAAGTGAGAGAAGAAAAGGGCAAGCTATATTTTAATCCCTGAGAGAATGGTTAATGACTTCTATTGCCTGAGATTAAACTAAACCTGTCTCATCAGCTTTTTCTGCCTGGTGAAAAAAAGCTCTCTGCACTTTAATTTATTAAAGTCTTTTAAGGAAGCACATTGATCCACAGAGGTTAAACTTTAAAAAATTGTGCAAAATACACACTAAAAATGCTTTAACAAAAGTGTGACTTTGTTGCTTTAGGCAAGCTCACAGTTTTATAAAGAATTCATTGTCTATGGCTTGGTGAATTTAATTAAGGAATATTAATTACTTAAAGTGGGAGGTTTGTTCCTTTTTAAACCAGAACATTTTTTTTGCAGTACTAGTGTAGGAAAGGTAGCTAGTATGTTTTAGAAGATACCAGCAGAAAAGGACAGACTAAGTTATGGCTGATACTGCAGTATGAGCTGTTATGATAGTGATACTGAAAAGCCATTTAAAAAATGCTTCTCAAAATATACATACTAGTTGGTATAATGTCACGAGTGCACATTTTTATACTGGGTTCCTGGTAATCTAGTTCTTTCAATAATTCTGATGACTGCAAGACAGTGTAATAAAATCATCTATATTGAGATTGTTGCCTAGTCTAGCATTGCCTTTTCAAAAAGCATATAAACTCTTTACATTAGAAAGGGGTGGCAGGAAAATTGTTAATTAGACTCTTTTTTAAATGCATGTGATAACATTGTCAAGTCTGAGTTCTGAGGATAAACTACAGCACTGCAGCACGCTTAGAAAAATGACATTTTCCTCTCAGGCAGCTTTGCAGGCTTTTGTCACTTTTAACCTCCATCCTTTCATTACACTTATTTCACATAGCATGTGTATCCTCAGCCTACAGGACAGACAATAGGTTTAGAAGCAGAAAATGGAAAATATTCAAGCAAATATGCATAGTTTGCCTAAGCCTTATTCAAATTCTTACTTAATTTACTTTTTTTCCTTCTTCTTTTTTCTCTATCTCTCTAAGTGGGAACACTGGAAGTAAACAATGTGCTTTTGTCCCCTTTTTGTTAAGTTCAGTATCCACAGTGTCTTCCTGGCTTCCTACTAGCAAACTGCAACATGTGTCCCAGTTCAAGGAATAAATCCTATGCTGGTGGATATTAGCAGTTCTGCTCTGTATCCTTTTCCTCCTGCCTCATCATGGAAAACATTTTCCTTTTTCAAACCTTCGAACCTTTGTAAATAAGGAACCCATTTAGCGACTATCTTACGTGATGGTTGTAATCCAGGTTATTTTTGAAAGCTATTTTTTTAAGTATAACTTGTTTGGTAAGTGAGTTTAAACTTGATTCATGCTTTGATGTTAATGAAACACCAATTTATCGGAAGGCCCTGCAGCCCTAATGAGCAGTTTCTTTAAAAAGAACATTTAATCAAGGTTTATTTTTAACTTGTTTAAACAGATCTAATAGTTTGTGCTGATTTCATTTCAGTATAATAATTGCTAGCAATCCTATTAGCAAGTCGTGGTACATGGAAGTTAACACAAATTCCATTCTAATGAGTGTAGTGTAACAGCAAAACCCTTGTAGTCGAGGAAAGGTTCATGTTTGAGAGGAGGGACAGAGGCACCAGGACGTTTTGCTGACAGCAGATTATTTTTGTTTTTATACAGCTGTCAGGCGTGACTTGCTAGTTTTGAAATGAGTTTTGTTATTTTTGAGAGGTGAAGCATTTTCATATTAAAATATTTTTAAGGTGAAAGGAGCCACTTAACTTCCTGATGTTAGGAAAGGTACTTCAGTCTGCTAGTCTAACTTGTATTTGTCTTTATACTTTACCGATACGTGAAGATTTAGCTGTAATATGACATTTTATGAGGATGAAGTTTCACAATCTAAAAATACAACTTGTGGCATTTGTTTTAATGAATATAAAATCTTGGAGGCAATTTGGTGTGAAAAGCAAATGAAATTTCAGTGCTCAATTTATAGTTAAGAAAAATCTCTAAAAGCGCAGATGAAGCTGAAAAATGTGTGATCATCTGAAATACTATTTTTTATGATTAGCTTACAGCTGCATCTGTACGTTCCAGAGATCGCATTTTCATTGCGACTAAAGTCTTCAGTCTGAATTCTCCCTTGATGGCAAAAAAAAAAAAAGAAGAAAAATAGTTATTCTTTAATTTGAAAATATAAATATCCTATCAGTGTTTTCAGCCTTAAATACAGCGTTCCTGTGTTACTGGTTGAGTTCAGTTATTAGCTTTTAAACTTTTTATTACTTAGTCTGACACCATGACATTTAAAATATGAGGACATTTGGAGATAAATAATCTGGAGTGATTTAGGATTTTAGAGCCATACTAAAAAGCATTCTGATGCACTGAAGGGCATTTGTAAGTTACACGTTGTTTATAGGTTTCTGGGTTTCTGATTAGAATCCAGGAGCCCCATGTTTTATGAGCTTTGGAGCTGGGGCAGAAGAAAATATCTGGAGAGAACACTGATAATTACATTTCGGTTGTGTAAGAAGGAGTCTTGCAAGTCTTTACAGACTCATTGGTCCACCCAAATACACAGCTTGTAGGGTCAGTACTGGAATACTTGCATCCTTGTTACTTGCATCAGCATCTTACTGGGAAATTATTCAGTGGGATTCTTCTGTCTCTAGGGCAGAGAAGGAGGAATATCTGCATTTATATCTCAGTTCTGTCTTTCTTTTGTGACAGTAGTATCCTTGTTTTGAAAGAAGTCAGAATGCAACAGTAATAATCCTCTCATAGTATATAGGCTCTGTTTTCTTTCTTCGGTTCTCTGCTTATAGGATAAATAACCTGATGTGGTCATAGTACTTATGTGTGCGACTGCAATTGCATGCTGTCCATATTGTTTAGAAAATGTCATGGCTACAAGAAGTAACACAATTGCTTTGTGACGATATAGGACAGGTCATCTGACACTGATGTTTAAGGACTTTTTCTCCAAGATCAAATTTTCCTCTGCCCAGCAGACTGCCACTTATATGACCTGGTCAGTGCTGGCAATAGGATGTGGTACTGGTTTTCTTGGAGATAGAATAGTTGTAATATTTATACATCTTCTCAATGTCATCTCCTTCCTAGCATAAAACCTGTGAATGTACAGTGTGTGTCAAGAATTACCATGACTGGCACATCTTTGCTGTTTACAGGGAGTTGATGCTTGAGAAACCACGTCTGAATCTTGCCAGTAGAGTCCCTTGTTACAGAATCACAGAAACATTCAGGTTGGAAAAGACCCTCAGGATCACAAAGTCCAACCGATAACCCTACTCTATGAGGCTGACCCACAACCATATCCCTATGAGCCACATCCAAAAGACTTTTAAACACATTGAGGGTGGGTGACTCAACCACCAACCTGGGCAGCCCATTCCAATGCCTCACCACTCCTTCTGTGAAAAAAAAAATTCCTAATACCTAGTCCAAACCTACCCAAATCACAGGTTGAGGCCTTTCCCTCTTATTCTACCACTGTTTACCTGTGAGAAGAGGCCAGCATCAACCATCATTGAGCTCTGTGGTAAAGGGTTGGACTTGATGATCTGTGAGGTCTCTTCCAACCCTGATGATACTATGATACTAACCCCTCCACAACATCCTTTCAGGTAGTTCTAGACAGTGATGAGGTCTCTGCTCAGCCTCCTCTCCCTCAACCTAAACAGTTCCAGCTCTCTGTGTGCCTCTTTGTAAGATTTATTCTTAGACTCACCCTGGCTCAGCATTTTTTTCTTGCTCTCCTCAGCCTGGCACAATCTTGCTCTCTGAGAAAGTGGAGTGGACTGTCCTGGTGAGATGTAGCAGGACGGTCTTGATGTGAGAAGTGTTGCTGAGTCCTTCTCACAGTTCTTCTCAGGGAGCAAGAGGCCTGGCCTCGATCATGGCAAAATTCAGGTGCTCAAAGGTCTTGGGTGTTCAGCATGATATGGAACAATTGTCTCTTGTGTTGAATGGGTGAATAAAAGCCGGACACCTCCACAATTTAATTTTATGGTGGTATTTAAAAAAAAGAAGGAAGATACTGGAATACATAGATAGTATTTGAGGATTTTATTTTTGTGACCTGTTAGCAAAAAAGCTAACACCAGATGGTTGTGGGAATCAAAGCATAACATCAGCTCAAAGACTGCTGCATTAAGCTTATTAGTCACATGGATTTTTGAATGTGAATAATACTGCATATGTTGAAATAATTCAAGTTAAAAATACTCAATCCAAAACTAAGGTGAGGAAATGACTCCATCCTGAGTTTGTGACAAACTTTTTAAAGAGAATGCCAGTTCCCTTCTATGTACTCTTCTAATGGAAGTTTAGAGACTTCTTTAAAGATGAGGGAAATAAACTGGAGCTCATCTGTTCATTGATGAACGTATGCTCTGATGAATCATGTCATCTCACTTCAGTCCTTCTCCTGCCTTACTAAAAAACAAACTCATGCTATTTGTACTTAATGCTGATATACACTGCACCCTGAATACTAAATTGGAATGTACCTACAAATGTGAAAGAACCTATGGTTCTTTCATGCATCAGGTTGTCATAGAAACTAATTAACTTTCATTTCTGTGTCAGGGAAAAGTAGTGTGATGCAGATGTAAATTGCAGTTCAGAAATCACCTCAATGAAACCAGAGAGAAAGAAAACATCAAAACCTTCAGACTTTCTTCAGGACATCAGGAATGAAGAGTATGTGATAGGAAGTTACAGTGTTAAATTCTTCATTTCAGCAGGTCTTTTTGCATAGTCTGATGTTTCAGAAGTGTTTAGAATGTTGCTAAACTAACAAACCAGTATAGTTTATACATAATAAGTACATGTATGATGTGTCCAGGAAGTGTGTATATGTGCACAGAGTACTGAAATTCTGCTCAGAAGCAGTGTCTAAAATATACAGCGATTACAGACCACTAACTGCTAGAAAACCTGTGCCCAGGTGGCCAAGAGAGCCAGTGGCATCCTGGCCTGCATCAGGAATGGTGTGGTCAGCAGGAGCAGGGAGGTCATTCTGCCCCTGTACTCTGCACTGGTCAGACCACACCTCGAGTACTGCGTTCAGTTCTGGGCCCCCCAGTTTAGGAAGGACACTGAGATGCTCGAGCGTGTCCAGAGAAGGGCGACGAGGCTGGTGAGAGGCCTTGAGCACAGCCCTACGAGGAGAGGCTGAGTGAGCTGGGGTTGTTTAGCCTGGAGAAGAGGAGGCTCAGGGGTGACCTTATTGCTGTCTACAACTACCTGAAGGGTGGTTGTGGCCAGGAGGAGGTTGCTCTCTTCTCTCAGGTGGCCAGCGCCAGAACAAGAGGACACAGCCTCAGGCTGCGCCAGGGGAAATTTCATCTCGAGGTGAGGAGAAAGTTCTTCACTGAGAGAGTCATTGGACACTGGAATGGGCTGCCTGGGGAGGTGGTGGAGTTGTCGTCCCTGGGGCAGTTCAAGGCAAGGTTGGATGTGGCACTTGGTGCCATGGTCTAGCCTTGGGCACTGTGGTAAAGGGTTGGACTTGATGATCTGTGAGGTCTCTTCCAACCTTGGTGATACTGTGATACCTTAAAAAACTTACAAGACAGTCTTTGCTTTCTCAAATTAAGCTGATTTCTCTCCAGTTAGTTTCTATTGAGTTATTATAATGTTATGTGAAATGTGAATACATTAATATTTTAACTGTGAGAGGTATACTTTGACTGGCTTAAGTGGTAAAGGAATATGATTACAAGATGATTTATTGAAAGTCATTTAAAATGATTTATTAAGAGTAAAATGTTGTGTTACTAACTGTTACTAACTGTTTTTTTTTTCTTCTGCTGAAGATGGGGTTAGTTGTCATGATGCTTTCTTCAGAAGAGGAAAATGGCCTGGAAAGAATCAGGGAATCTGATGGGTTATTGGCATGAATAATCAGAATGGCCATCTTGCTTTTGCACCAGAGACTTAGTGGACCTTGTCCTTCAGAGCTGATTGACTCTTAACAGGCCCCAGTCTTATGGGGAAAACTCTGCAGGTAGCCCAACCAGCAGGGCTGGGCAGCAATTTCACACACACTTCCAAGAGCAATGACTAGCATGCACCACTTTTGTTCCTGTGCTGTTTGCTCAATTTTATGTGCTACCACTGTTTGTGGGGCTGCATTGTGAATCACATTAGTAATTGATCCAGACTTAAATATCTTTTCCACCCCACTTCTTCCTTTTCCCTGCTGCTTCTCCCCCACAGCTGCCAGCCCAATTCTGAGGAGGGCCATAGAAATAATGAGTTGGAGGGAAAGGATGGGCTTTTGGTGACTGTAAAAGCAATGGCTTTCTTTAGATGACATTTCTCAGATGGGGAATGGAAGAAAAGAAACACAGATCTGTATGGGAGTGGGTGCGCAATTTATACATTCACAAATAGAAGACTTCTTGCTCTCGCATCTTATCTATTCTGGAGTGTGAACTTCAAACAGAGTTGCTAATATTTCTCTTAGAAGGAAAAAGATATATAGAGCAAGATGTGCAATTATGCAGTTTTCCTATAGTCAATTCCTTTGCACTAGAAGAAAGGGGAAAATATTTTTATAAATGAGAATCATAGCAGAGCTAAAAATAGAGTTTGATTATTTTTCAGCTAAGGCAAAAAATTATGCAAATGGAAGGTACATGAATACCCCACCCCAACAAAGTAAGAAAGAAAGAGGGACAAAATGTTGGGGGATTGGTGATGTATTATCTATTTTCTGCTCACTTCATTTGCTAAGTGAGATTTTTTTTTTCTCCTTTCTGGCCACTCTGCAGATTCTTGTTCTTATGAATAGCTTTATTTCATTGTTTTGAACGCAATGTACATTTCTTTTGAAATATGATGTAAAATGAGCTAGAGGAGAAACAATCTATAAAGTATGTATGTAATGGGTTAGGGTGGATCCCTCCCCTAATAGACTAAATTCGCCACAACTCAGAATTTGGAAAATTGGAAAAAATGAAATTGTAATTTTTTTTACAGTTTAAATCATAGAATCTTAGAATCAGTCAGGGTTGGAAGGGACCACAAGGATCATCTAGTTCCATCCCCTCTGCCATGTGCAAATACAACAATATAAAGAGAATAAACTACTACAGAATATAATAACCTTCAAGAAAATGGGGATGGGGTCAAGCAGCAGCAAAGCGGCAAAGCAGCAGCCAAAACAGCAGTGGGGGAAGATAACAGTGAGGTACAGAAGCAGCAGAAGCAGCAAAGAGGCAGATAAGAGCTGTGCTTCCAGACATAAAGCTTTTGATGCTCCAATGAAATTATATTAACTTATCCATTGCTGCCATTTTATGGCCTGTCCCTGGAATGTTCACCTCTCCACTCCGAGACTCCAGTACTCTTCCACTTCTAAGTTTCTCTGTTCCAAATTTCTAAATGTCTGAGCTAGAAATCTAGCTCAAATGGCCACAATGTATTTCTCCAATCTCCTTTCATTGTCTGTATATATATATATATATATGTATGTTTCTGTATTCAGGAAAGTCATTGGCAACTCTCCAGTTGACTTTAGCAGGACAGGGCCTGGTAATTAGGCATGTATTATTAAGTGGGGGAGTTGATGTGTCATGGAAGAGTAATATGTCGTTTGCTGTAGATGTTGCACAAGAAAGGGTAGTAGGCAAAGAGATTTAAAGGAACAGCAGGCTAGATCTGTTTACCAGCATGACAGTCAAGGAATAGCTAATGGCAAGCATTGCTTCCAGTCAGAGTCTTGAACTTGATCTAATCCTGTCTGTTCCATCAAACAAATGGCACATCCTCTCCTACCAGCAGGCCCCAACTTCTTCATCTATGTATATGGATACAAAAATGGCTTAACTCTTGTGCCAAGTACTAAGGGATTCCTGAACCCAAGGTGTTGTATTCCCTGGGACTCCACCTGAGTATTCCCTGTAGTCTCCACCTGAGACTACAGCTTACGTAAATATTCAAGAGGAGATCTAAATGAGTTTATTACCATTACAGAGCTTTAGGGATGTCCAGTAAAGGACCACTGCAGTTCGACAAACAGATTCTCTTCCATGTGTTTGTTCTGTGTGGAAGGAACATCCAGGGTGGCACTGATGGTGATTGGGTCTTACAAAGCCATCAGATGCAGCAGAAACTGAGGCAGAGAGGAGGAATAAGTTTTATCTGTAAAGAAACTTTCATTGTAGGGTAACATGGTAATTGAGAGGTGAGGGCAGCTGTCTTCAACATCTCTCTCACAGCAGTATTGGCTGCCATAAAATCTAGCCAGGCAAGGCACTGGTTACATATCAGAGAATATAAAAGCTGCATGGTCTCTATTTGGCATCTCTTTTTTATTATTCTTCAGCAAACTAAGGGGTTCTTCAATAACCTTTGTTCTCCTTCCTGCTATCCAGAGCAAATTAGATAGTTAAGGGCTAACTGGATAACTCCAAGGCATCTGCAGGAAATTCACATTACTATCAAATGAAAGATTAATAAAAAAAAGTCCTTTATAAGGACAGTTATGAGTGAATATGGTTTGATAGTGGGCACAAGCACTTGGTGGTATGTTGAATCTTCCCAAAAGGCCATTTTACATAATTTATTAACAAGATCATTTTACTTTCTGATTTAAAAGATTTGTAACTCTAAGCTCCTGTGTTTTCCCTGAACAAGTCACACAATGCACACAGTAGGCAAAGTGTTAAAGGGCTAGGAAAATATTATTTCATCACTCCTGTTCCATTAGAATTCACTTGGGTGGCTGAGAAAATGGTTTATGGATTAGAGAGAGAAGAACAAGCTAAAACATTTCATACCTTCATCTCTGATAAATTCCCCAAACTCATTCTTCGCATCTGAGCCATAAATAACAACCATGCTTTTTGCTAAAAAGAGCTTTTTTCCTGTACTAGGTCTTTTGTCTTGGAGATGAATGCTATAATAAATTTGAAGTCTTAGGGGGGGCATTGTTTGAACTATGACATTATGGTTTACAACTGTTGCTTCTATTATGAGGAGGATAAAAAGCGACTATGAAGCTTGATCTCTGTCATAGAAACAGATTAATATTTCAGCCTTCAGCTTGGGTCAAGTGTATGATTTTTCCCAAAAGCACCTTAGCAATTAATTATTATTCTGTTTGCATTTAAAATCTTACCCCTTTAACCACCTTTCAACTGTATCCAGATTTTATGCTTACTTTAATTCTATACTGAGTGGGTTTTTTTAATTAAAAATTAAGCTGTAGATCAATGCACAGAGAAAAGTTATAGAGGGAACTATTTTTAGAAAACAAAGATTCATCAAAAGGCACTAATTTCTTGAGGTACTCTTTCCTTATAATTGGACAACATTTGTTCAAATTTAAGATTACACTTAATCATTTCGGTTGTTTTCCCCAGAAGATAAATGCAAACAACTTGAATGTTTGCATTAATAAGCAAGCAAATCATACTTGTAACTATGTATTAGAATCATGAAAATTACTGTACCCATAAGCTTTAACTTTCAGAGGTTCTGATCAAGTGAAAGATTGGTAATAAGAAAATAGCTTGGCTTCTGTTTGAGTTTGTTGTGTATGTTCTCTGCACAAGCTGAACTGCTTGAATTCTTAAATTTGAATAAGCTGGGTTTGGTACACCAAGGAAAATTAGGATCCCACTTAACTACCTTGCTCAGATACTGGCACTAAATCTGCAGTAGTGAAGAAACAGTTCCTCTCATTAGCAGGAGACTTTGTATGCCTGTTTGATTCTGATTTTTCCCAACACCTCTAAGTTTATTTTTTCTTTTGGCTGTAAGATCCACATTTTCTAGTTACCTTTGCTATAAGATGTCACATTTTCTAATCACCTCATCTGGATATAACCTTAAGGATATAAGCTGGCAGTGTACTAGTGGTCACTTGAGGGAAAACTAGGCACAGTTTTGATGAAACTGCGGGAGTTGGACCATGTTGAGTAGCTCAACTTTCGTCAGTGCCGAGGAGAATCATGTTTGAACAAGAGACTGAAGACATACAGACTGGATGAATGTATGGAGAGATAGAGAATGCTGCTTACATCATGTAATAATGTCAATAATGTCAAGTATTTTTCAAAAGTGTAACCAGTTTTAACTGCAGATTGTAAGACTTCAAACCCCATCTCTTTTCTACATACTTAATTGTATTGATCCTCTGTGACCTGAGCTAGATTGTATGATCCTGCTCTGGCAGGGAGGTTGGACTCAATGATCTCTTTGGGTCCCTTCCAACCCCTGACATCCTGTGATCCTGTGAGTATGTGCAGCTTTAGTATTACTTGCCTAACCCTGAACACTCTTATTCAAGCATTCATCCTTGAAATACCCATCTGCATAGATCTAAGGACTTTCTTACTTACCCAACTGCGTAGATCTAAGGACTTTCTTACCATTTGACCACATGGAGACCCCTATCTTTATCCACATGTTACTTCTTGGGTGTCTCAAAATGGTTTACTGCAAATTTTATTTGGCTGCAAACATAAAGTTATCAAGAAGTAAGAAAAAAATACCTATTGACATAACCAAACCTGATATTCATATTATACAAAGACAGATAGCTCCAGCTTGGAGCACAATGAAGGGAATAACATGTGAAAAGCCATACTGATGACATGTTTCAAGAAATAATAATTAGCTACAGCATGCAAACATTTTGCATTCCTTGGTGAGATGTTCTACACTTGTATATTGTTTCATGTATGAAAGTTTTCAAAAGCAATGCAATATAACCAGTCAAATTCGTGCTTAAGAAAAGACATCAAAAGAAAATGAAACAAAACAGGATTTTTCCAAACACATTCAAAGGAATTTAAAAATCAGTAAAATACAGTTAAGTAATTATGGTTATTTTATTTTTTTTCTCAATGTGTTTTTTTTTTGTTTCTTCCTATGTTAGTAAATAGTTTTGTATGTTAAGTTTTTAAAGAAGTGCTACAAATATATGGAGTATGGCAATAGAAACTATTAAAATCACATTAATTTGGAGAAAAGTAGGCAAATTTAAAACAAGAGGCTAGCCTGACTTTGATATGCTGTCCACTGCATGGACTCTGTGGGTTACAGTTGGTTTTTTCCCCCTCACTTTGCTCACAGAGTAGACTGGGAACAGTGTGGATCCGTATCTGTCGCAAATGCGCTTCTGAAGAGCTTTCTCTTCTGCGTGGGGAGAGACTTCCATTCCTCTATTTATTCATTTATCAAAATAAAATAAATGTAAAATGAAATCCAATATTTTTGATCACCTAACTTACTAAATCTGTTTTTAGACTCTTAATGCATCCTATATGATAACTTAACTTACTCTTCTTAAATCAGAAATAGCATTTTAGATTTACCAGGGAAGAACACTTGCTGATTTAAAGAAATGTGCTTTCTATACTCAGGAAGTCTAAAACTGTGAGGTCTTTACTAATTTATCTAATACATTTTATGAAAGAACAATGGTAAGTCTCTTAGTGTATAATTGTGTAAAACTTAATTGTGTTAATTTGAACAAAGTAAAAACATCCTTTATTTATATCAGAGTACACAATATATACCTAAAGTTTTAATCATACCTTAACTTGAAGTTCATTGAAGGAGTTATGTTGAAATGAAGGGGCTGTAGTCCATTCTTTAGTTTTGTTTTAGGTCACAAATTATAATTTTCCTAGCATAGTCTTTTATAGCAGCAGTAGGAAGAGGAAAATAGGAACTCTGGATTTTCTCATCACACAATTTTAGAGTAAATATTATCTTCAGTTGACAAATCGTAATGTTTTTCTCAGTGAAAATTCTGCTTTTATCTAAAAGATAGGCACGTTAAAAAACAGTGTGTCAGGAACCAAAAAAAAACACCCAACAAATAAACCCTTAAAATGCCCTTTTACCTAGACTTGAGCTAATGGTTACTGTTATGTTTCAATATTCATATTTAAGATAAGGAAATTATGTTTAGCACTTTAAAGGATTCAAGATTTGTTTCATCATTGAACAGTCAAGATGTTGAGGGAACTGTGCCTTGACTAAAATCAGACTCTTGGTGTAAATCTTGTGACTTAGAAACAGTGAATTTGCTTTGTTTATTTTTTCTTTTCCATCGGAAAAGCTGTAAATGTATGAATCATAGTTAAGCACTGAATTGAAAATAAAAAAAGTGAAAAGTAATTTTGATATACAGAGTAACTGAAGAAATAAAGACAGTGTAATCTTTGGGCAAGTACTCTGTGGTAAATGATTTCTTTCCTCTAATTCCTGTAGTGTATCCTTACTGATTGACATCTGAATGGCAGTAATTTGGGGTAATGGGTAGCTACTAATTGAGGGTGAGCTTCACTACTTTGCAGAAGAACATTCTCAAGACCTTCCAGTATAACACTCAAATCCTGTCTGAGTGCATAAATTGGTATAGGATTTTATGTTAGCCTTCTCTGTACGGGTTAATTTTATCAGGCCCCGCTTATGACAGGCGCTAAAGTGTGCTTGAAGGATGTCTGTATACATATGGTAATTTGTTACTTGTGGCTCTCTTTTCTGTATCTAGGCAGCATAGTTATCTACCAGCATTATGGCCAAAGATACATTATATTGTACTGTTCTGTCTGTTTCTGTGACTATTCAGTTCTGAGAGTTTTGGATGGATGTTCTTAACCATAGAACTGCATGGTTGCAACTAGTTACATGTCTATGATTGCACAGATAAGCGAGTTACATACGTGTAAAAGACATTATTGGGAGATAATACCGCTTCTTTTTTCAACACAGTTCTCAAGTAGTTGACTTACTAAAGCTAACCTACTTAAAATACACCTCACTGAAATGGAATTTCTGAAATACTGTCTTTTTTTTTTTCCCTTTTTCTTTGTGCCAGTTGATTGTAGGTGATGATGTATGAGGCAGAAATCGGCTAGTTTAATTCCTGGTGTTTAGCTGATTCTGCAAGGCAACTGAACAGGGCCCAGAATAGTGCCTTGCAGGGGTTATTTTTAGCATGAAACCCTGAGTTAGTGTTAGGATATGTGGATGACATGGGAATGTGAGCAGGACCTAAGGAGACTACTCGGTGAATATTTACTCTAGAGGGTTTTAAATTTTACATGCCGACATACAACTCTCTGCACTGAGACCTCAGCATTTCTTATATTTCTGGGTGTCTTCTCTGTGAACAGCTGATAAGAGCCCATTTCATTTGTGTCAGAAAGAGAGGGAATGACAAAGACTAGCCCCCTCCCAAGCTGAATGGGGAATGTGCGTGTGTGAAGAAAAGTAGGAGGGGAGTGGGAAAGTCCTCCAGGAGATGAGGGCAGGACGAAGAGGAAATATGTAAAAATAGTCTGAAAAAAAGTTGCAAGACAGAACATTAGAGTAGTGCTCTCCCTGTTGTAAAAACTGCTGATAAAAGAGCCTGGCTACTTTAAAGGCAACCCAAGTTAATCAAAGTTTATAGAAGGGATTTTATGATGTGCTTGCCTAAAATAGCAGGGAATAATAGTGCTGCTACATGCCTGCAAAGTATGTTGGGTATATTTGACTCATCTGAACTGGGAAGAGGTTTGGGGTCCTGAAAGGACTGCTGCACATAATAACCTATTACCTATCATTACCTGTCTTGGAGGGTTGTAGAGGTGCTGACATCTTCCCATAAAAGTATCCCCCAGTGCAAAACTCTAGGGTTAAAAAAAGAAAGGAAAAGATAAAAGAAAATAAGGCATTTTTGTGGAGATATGTTCGTTTAGTTTCTTTTCATTTTTTTTCCCCTTAATGATATCAGATGTATTAAAATAGTGTTAAGTTGATGAAACTACCAAGTCTCGTTATTGAAAGACGACAGGGAGCTGTGGCAGGATGCTAAATTTCAGTGTGAGTTGTGGACGTGGAGTGTCTCAACTAAGTACCAGGCAAGTACCAGGATCGAGCCCACTGCAGAAGCAGTAATCGATAAGAAAACGAAAGGGTTTTTCATGATGGAAGAATATTTGGAAAGACAAAAAGGTCAGCGTGAGTAATAATAACCCCCCCCTATCTGGTGGATCTGCTCGGGAGCCGTTTTTTAAACGTTATTAGCAGGCAGGCCTGTGTCCTTTCCTTTGATGATGGTAACAAGTTCTATGACATTGCCACTTTGAGTTCTTGCTTCATTAGATTGGGTGACTGTTTATTTGAAATTGTAATGAAATATTTACTTTATAGAGCTATAAGGATTAGCGGCGATAATTGAGTGAGGCTGATCCGGAGCTTTCAGTGTAATAGGGCCCCCTTGTTTGAATACAGAGCGCGGGGAGAATGGAGGGGCGAGGGAGCGTGTTTCTGCCTGTCACTTTCTCTCTACATGTTGCTTTTTCTCCCGGAGATAAGTGGGCCTAATGCTGAACAAATACTGGAAATCAGAAGCCACTGAGAATCATTCGCCTCTCGCTTTCCCATGGCAGCGTGATAGACGCCCGCTCAAAAGAGCCTCCCCCCCCCCCGCTCCTCCTCTCCGGCCGGCGACAATTTTGTCACCGCCAGCAAATCCAATTGAGGAGTCCCCGGGCCGGCGGGGCCGGCGGGGCGAGCGGGGCCTGTCAGCGGCCGCCACCCGCCTGAAAGGGGCCGGGCGGGGGAGCGGGGCACCTGGTGCCGCCGGCGGCGGCGGCCGTGATAGGCCGCCGCATTGTGCCGCGGAGACATGCGGCCATTTGCAGATATAATGGGAGAAATTAATGCAAATGAGTGAATGGAACGAAACGTATTTTCATGCAGATCGGAGGGGCTCGCGCGGGCTGCTTGATAACAAGTCGCGGGGAGAAAAGGCCGACATTGTGGAGACTCATTTTTTCCCCATTTCTTCTCACTAGTGCCTCATAAGGGCCCTTTGTTCTCTAAGTAACTCTTTCTAAACTATTGACATTGCTCATTTATGTGAATTTCGGATTTTTTTTTTTCTCCCCCAACCCTCCTCCCAAAGTAGCCTTGGGTGATCTGGGAAAGCGTTAATTGCAAGAGGACAAGGAAACTGGCTGAAACAAGAAATGCAATCATTAAGTGTAATGTTGCAGTTGTCCATGCCTCATTATAACACGCATACAAGGCAATAAAATGCGTGTTTCACAAACAAATCTTTTAACAAGTGCAGTTCAAGAGCCTCCAGCTGGCCAGATTTACACCTATTTATTTTTATTTCCTTTTTTTCTTTTTTTTTAAAGTTTAAAAAGTTCCCCCCCCCCCTTCTATTTCGTAACTCATTACGGCAAATAAACTTTGTGCTGTTTTTAGAGAAGATGCATTTCTACAACAGGCTTCCTGCGTTCAGAAGCATCTTTTCGCTGCTTTTTCGTTGTCAGCTAGAACAAAAAAAGTATGTGCTGTTTCAGGTTTCCCCAAGAAGCCCAATTGCCCTAAAGAAAACAAACTCTTCCCCAGTCCTTTCCATAAATACTCCGTGTCTTTAGCTTTGTGCTTAATACATGGAATGTGCCTTTCGCAGCAGTGAAACCTGTGATTTCCTTAAGCAACTGCAACTCATTTTATGCATTTATTTCTGAACCAACCGAAAAAATCCAAACAACAACAACGACAACAGGAAAAAAAAAAAAAAGAAAAAGAGGAAAAGCACCTACATAGTCAGATGTAAAGGTCATCAAGTGTAAGTACGGCTTGGAACCGGTGAACTATCGGACCCAAGAGTAAAGCAGCCAGAAAAAAAAATAAAAGGTAACAGATTCAGCATTGTCCAAAAGTTCCAGACCAGTGATTAATGTGCAAGATAATGGACTTGGGAAATGAGTAAACACTCCCGTGCTCCCTGCTTTGTGCTTGAATGACTTGATGACAAGGGCAGAGCAAGGTGAGAATTTAAACAGGACTACAGGAAAAGAGACAAAGACTGGCGACAGCAGCCTGTGAGGGGGAGTCCGCTGGGTTGCCCTGTTGCAGCGCAGCGGAGCGCCTAGGCCTTGGGACAGAGGCCCCAAATGGAGCAGTTTCAACTTTCTGGTTGGGTTTTGGGTGTGTTTTGGTTTGGTTTTTGGTTTGTTTTTTTTTTTTTCCTTAATTTTTACTTTTTAAAGCAGCAATAATTGGGAAGCAGTTTTTAAAGAAGCTGCCTGTGGACTAAACCCAAAAAGTTTGAACTGAGAAGATACGTTTTAAAACCTAAGCTAGAACTAGTCGGTTTCTCTGCATTATGCCCTTTGATATATTTCACTTTAGATACATGAAGAACTTCTAAATGGCGTTTTAACTTAAGCAGTTTGATGAGGCATTATTAGATATTACGATAAAAAATAGACTTTGAACTTATGTGCAGCTGTGGCATAGTGCATTCTATGAACTTTCTGACTGTACTCCTCTTTAGGCATCATTGAAGGCACAGAAATTGACTCAGTACAAAGCATTACTTGATAGCAATCGTAGTGATTAACGTATCTTGGACTTCTGTCTCGGATTGAGTTTACTGCTATTAATGAGGGCGGAGTCCCTCTTTTTCCTCATGTTTTTTCTTCAGTACCTCTCAGTTCATCCCAGTCATTTAAGTGATTTAAGATTCAGATCTTAAATTGCTTATTTTCCAGTGCTGATGTAGCTAATAACCTGCTTGATTTTTTTCAACTATAGTTACTTAGGAAAAAAAAGATCTAAGAAAATGGATTTTTTTTTTGGTGTCATGTAATTTTGTTAGGTGATTATATTTCAGGGCCTTTCTGCAACATAGATTAATTTTAAGACAAAAAAGTTTAATGAAAATTCGAGTAAGAATTTCAACAGTTTGGGCCTCACAAATGTGTCACATTCGCTCAGAGGTATTACGACATTGACTTGTCCTCAGAGTGCCACAAAACCACAGTGATAGGTCTGAGTATACTAAGGACTGTGCAAAACCTTAAATAGTGAAAGGGTAAATTCCTGACCAGTTAAATGTGTTTTTATTTCCTTTTTAATATCTAACACTGTGTTCTGACTAGTGCTACACAGAATTTGCACATCTTCTATGAAGTATCGCTTGTTTGAAGGGTCCATGTTAACTTAGCCATACGTACTGTGCTTATGGAGGAGTTCTCATCATTTCTTGTTAAGCAAGTATTGAGGTATTTTGAACAGTATAGGACAAAGGAGAGTTCTATTAGAGTAGTTAAGCTACACAACCCATGTTAAGCAGTTAGTGCTTTTTAAAAGTACAATACAAAATTCCTGTCTCATAATGTGGGTTTTGCAGTCTATAGAACAATAACTTCACTCCAAATTTTTCATTCATTGTCTTGTCTTTGAGCTGAGTATGTCTGAATTTGATCTCAGAATGGTTGAATGGAAAATATGTGTTCGTCATTAAACATTTTTCCTTCATTTTCTTCAGTCTTTGAGCTGAATATGCCTAAATTTGATCTCAGAATGGTTGAATGGAAAATATGTGTTCATCATTAAATGTTTCTCATTCTTTAAGAGTTTATTCCACTTTTACATGTTTTTTTTCTCATTCTTGAAGAGTTTACTTTTTTTACTACGGTTATTCACTATTGGAAGTTTAGTTTAGAGGATGAACAAATGACAGATTTTAATATGATATTGTAGAACACAGAGTTATTGGTCCCTTCCTCACTAGTGTTTAACGACATCTTAGCTCACTAGTGCTAGCATGTGAATATAACTTTTAGTGGTCTTGTCAAGTTCGATGGTCTTATTTATAGCTATATATATGTTTTTGTAAAGCTCCAGCTTGATTTTTTCACATCCTTTTTATCTTCTATATAACAGCCCCACCATCTTCCCCTTCACGAGGAGAACATTCCAGTTTGAGCAGCACCTGGAACTTGGGCTACACCCTATTGTAAAACAGAAAAGAGCCACTGTATAGTTAGGGTTTTGGTCCCATATATGGTGTTGTGCCGTGAAATATGGTTTCCCTGCTGCAAATTGTGAAGATAAAATTTGAGGTAGCCTAGGAAATGGACTGTTGGAGGTAACTTTGTGCTTTTTCATGGGCTAGATTTCTTGGGTACTACCAATAAAAAGCAGACATGGTAGAAATCAGTGAATGACTTGAAGCAAGGTTGCTAGCCTGGTCAGGCACAAGTTGGTATAACGTCAGATAGTTACTTGTATGTCAGCAAATAATCGCTGTCTTAGTGAGAGTGTATTTACCTGTTGATATACTTTGGCATTACATTCATGTGCAGTTTATTCCTTAATATGAATTCAAATGTCATTGCTTTGCACATTTTACCAATTACTTCTTTTGTCATGCATTTCTTACCTGCTTAAGACTTCCTGATTAAGACTTCCACACAGAGCATTAATTTGTTGCTTCTTTGCCTTTTAAGTAGTGCATACACAAAGTAGATGCAGAGATAGCGAGTCTGGGCTCCTACTTGATCATTATCTGCCTCATTTGTGTGTCCAGAAGGTTAATGAAAGAGGGACCAGCACTGTGAATATGTTATCACTCTCATGTCTTTCACCCAGTAGGTAACTTTTATGCTTTGAATCACATCAAGGGAAACCAAAACAAAGCCCAAGAAGTACTTTTGTTCAGGTATTTTTTTTTCGTGTATGAATTCTCTTGTGACTTTGTTGTAGTTTTCTTTCTTGAGTTTTTGAAATGTTGTAATTGTTTTCCATGAAACTCACTGACAGGGACTCTTGTCATCGTTGCGTCCTCCTGGCTTGGAGAGACAGCTGAAAAGTTGGAGTTGTAAAACTGAATTTTCTTATTAATTCTGAACTCTATACTTCACAGTCCATCTGGATTTAGTCCAATTTCATATGAGAGTTGATTTGAGATACTTTCCTGTAGGAGAACTCAGGTGCTTGATATTGTTTGCCACAGTTATTGCTCTGGTGATGGTCTGTGGTATGTAGTTATGTATCTGTAAGCCAGTGATGGAGCTGCACAGTGTGGCCCTGTTTTGTTCTTGCTGTAATGAAATGTTCAGCTTCTCTTTCAACTTACCATACTGTAGTTTATTTTCACAAAGTTCTCATAACTACATGCTAGGAATGATACATCATTAACTAAACAAACAATTTTATATACGTTGTAATTTCCACTTTTCCTTCAAGATACTCTGTTCTTTAAGCATTGTTACCTTTGGAAAAATAAGCCAAAGGGAAAAGAGAGAGGGTGAAAAGAGATGTAAAATGTCACATAAACTGTAGATGTTCCTGAATGTGACAGAATTTTAGCCTGAATTTTGATTTCTATAGTTTGTATTGGAAGGGAGAGCAATCCGTAGTAATTAAAGACAGCTGCCAAACAACAAAATTACTTAATTTGATAATCTGTGTTATCATTCACATTCTAAGAGGGAAAAATAGCTATATTATTTTACCTCTTCAACTCTACCCCTTAGATTATGTACAAGACAGGCATGCATGACATTATCAGAGTGGAATAAAGTACAGTATTATTATTCAGAACAGATAAATGTTTTTTTCCTCTTAGTTTCCTTCTGAGAATACTGTGGAAGGTGGAAAGCAAACACTTATTCTGATAATAACTGTTTCATAGTTTCTTTCTTCTAGCCTTAAATACATTATTTTTACCAAAGGCATCATATTTGTTTTCTATTTTGAAAGCTACAGTAGTTGCTATAAAAAGGTTAAATTTGCAAGCACTTATCACACAGCAGTAACTGAGATCTCCCACTCATTTCCTATTTGAAGTACAGGGGAAAAAAAAAGCCTGTGATTGCTGTTGGCAAATGGAGACTTTTAAGACGGGTACCCACTGTAGCTTCAGTTAGAAATGTTCTTATGTCTTCATAGAAAAAGGGTAGAGAAGGGACACACTGACTTGCTAAGAAATGTTTGATTAATATGTAAACTAATCTGTTCCTGAAGAAAGCTATTCCTGAAGGAATGGTGCAGCATACATAAATCCTGTTAGTTCTCTGTCTCCAGATATGTTTATCATTGTGTTTCTGGTACACATAGGTAGATTAATAGATACATACATAGAATCCTACGTACTTACTGCTTTAAGCTATATCATGTTCAAACAGATGTTGAAGCCAAGATTAGCCTTTTTTTGCATGTGCTAGTAGTGTGCAAACCTTTTAAAGGCATCTATGAATTATTGCTTTGGTTCAGCATGAGTGCAGTAAGAAGAAATGTACCTCATCTGTAATACACTGTGTAGACTAATATCAGCTTCTTTTTTTCTTATATTGCAGTGAGATATTGATCTGGTAAAATGGTACCATATTGGAGCTGTCTGTTGTGGTATTCATCATGCTGTCACATCCCTAGTGCCTTGGAGTTATTGAAAAGCGGAACTGAGGGAGTTCTGTCATTGTGTGTTGCAATCCATTCATAAGAAAGTTCACTAAAACATCTGAAGTATTACTCTTGCTTATTTATTTATTTACCTCTGGCGAGAGCTGCTTCACTTTCTGGAAGCCTTAGAACCCTCTAATTTCAGGCACAGGGATGTTATTAGGCTTACCTCTTCTCAGACGTCTTTTTCTTGTATAACATTTGTTCTTTAGTCAAAGCTCACACCTGCTGTCTTTAGTAATGCTGATGCATTTGGGTTCTGTCCTTTGGGAGTAATATATCTGAGAGCTGTGACTTCATTGCCCTTATGCTTTTATCTGATAGCTGTGAGAAGGTAAAGATGAACTTTTATATGTAGAAAGCTTTTAGTTTCTTCCCACACTAAAGTATCAGCTAATGTTAAAAGAGCTTTCAAAAAAATATAAAGATACTGTCAATCTGCACTGAGTAGATTAAACAGTTTGAATGAATTATTTTTGTTTTGGAGTCTGCCTGGCAACCTGATGATGAATTTAGAAGGATGTCATGTTTTCTGTAAGGCCATGATGAAAGAGGGATTTATTTATACATATAAGCAACAATCATACTGTTTAACCCAGCTGTATTAAAGGTCTACTCTGCAGCTACAACCCCTGACTTGTATATAGATTTAAAATCACCCCCAATGTAAATTTCATGTATAATAATAGATAAGCAGAAGGGGAATTCATTTATCATTTGCGGATTTCAAAAGTTACAAAGGGAATGTAGTAAAAATAAAGAAGTTACAAGTTGACTTATCTTGCAAGGTTCTAAGGACGTCTTGTGACTCTCGGAGGGCTCATAACTCCAGTCACATACACTGGGAACTAGTCATGTTCATCAGCTTTCTGAACTGGTCACAAAATTCTTCACAACTAGATCAAATATGTCTATTTCTTATATTGAGATATTTCTCAGCTGGTCACAGAATTCTTTGTAACTAGATCAAGTATTCTTATATTCAGATATTTTAAGAAAGACATTCTGTATACTGTAGTCAATGTTGCAGTTCCTAGATCTGTAAGATTATATTGGTGTTACTGGAATTAAAATAGGCATTTTTACTTTCATCTTTTAATAAGAATTTATAATGTGCTTTGATGTTGATGCAAAACTAACTGTATTATGGATCTACAACAGTCAAGTGTGCTCTATTTTTATTACACAGCCGCAGCATGCTTTACATTTACCCATAAGGAGCCTTCTGTGCTGTTAGAATGTACTACATGAATGCATATTAAGATTTATCCATGTTCTGAGTAATATTCCTAAGATATCCAGTAGCTTTAAGAAGTTAATGGAATGCTTAGAATTCCAAGAACATCATTACCACTTACTAACATATTTTCTCCTTTTTTCCCTGTTAGAAAACTGGCTCGTTAGGTGTGAAAATCAAAACAGAAACTTGGCTTTTAAAACCTACAAAGAAAATGAAATTTAGGACTTAAAGTACAATCTTGAGGCAAGCCATCTATGGATGGATGACGCTTCAGATGATGTAACTTTCATATGTGGCTTTGTTGGTTGAGACAGCTCAACTGGTTGTGGAGTTGGAAGAATCACCAGTTGAGCTGCTGTGAACTCTTACATTACCTTTCTGTTGAATGTGTGTAGGATTTCCTTATATTCTCTTGAATTCTCCTTGGTTCTACTACTTGGGAGAGAAATGTTTAGCACCTCAGTGCTATTGTGGACCTCTTTTAATCAGTATTACTTAGTAATTTGTTTTCTTAGGCAAACCTTTTACTGGGTAGTGTGCAATCTATGTCACTTCTCTGCTTCCTTGCTCTATGTCTTGCTGCCTCTTATACCTTACCCAGAACATTTCTCATGCTGCAGCATTATGAATTCTTTAGAGGAGACTTCCTTTGCTTGGCTCTGTCAGTTTTCTTGGAGCAGCACAGTGAGCATTTCTAGTAATTTTCATGTAGTTGAGGGAGTTTTCCCTGCAGTATAGAAAAAAAGCACTTGCAGGAAGTCTGCCCTGTGATGTATTTCAGGTTATTCAGAATATGGCTGTCATATATGGCCATGCAAGTCTTCTCTTTGAACCCCACCTCCTCCAACATATCAAGCTAATCTAGTTTCAGATTTCCTTCAAGGACCTACCTAACTTCCCTTGGCTCCGTGTTTGTAGATATCTTTCATCCTACCATCTTCCATGGTTTTAGTTTTCAACACCTATCACCCAGAACTGCCTTCACACCGCTCCATGTCTGCATGGTCTTCAAAGCCCAGTGTTTCTTGTGTGAAGTTTCTACAGCTACAGTCCAATGAGAGCATGCTTGTGGTTCCCTAGAACCCTTCTCTTCATTTCAGTGGTCTGTGTGAATGCTTATTTGTCTGTGGGAAGTAGAGGACTGAATACTGTCATTGAGGAGAAGAAAGGACAGTTTGACAGCACCTGGAAGTTAATGAGAAAGATAAAAAGACTGAACAGTGAGAGGATAAGCTAAGGGGAACTCATCATTATAAACCTCAAAGGTGGAAAAGCCTCTGTCCCTCAAAATAAAACAGAGGCTTATAAGGCCCGTGTTTCTCCATATTGCGACCTTTTTGTGGAGATCTTATTCTTTTCTCCCCCTTCCCCTGCTTCATCTGTCATTGTCTTTTTATATGTACGCTGTCCGGAAATGTGTCTTCATCTGTGTTTGGAAAACATCTAGCATACTGTGGGGTGTTATCACAGTGTAAAAAATAACTCCCAAGACAAGATTCTATTGCTGTATTTATAACTGATTTCAGGAGAAGGAGGATCAGGTTCATTCTTTACGGCTTTCTCACAATGCCTGTATATTGAAGACATTGGATTTACTTAACATATGGCCGAGCGAACTGTTGGGCATATTGGGAAAAATATGTGAAGCTACTTTGAAATGTTGCAAATGTGTTTGGAGACCTTCGTGTCACACTGAGGGTTTCTGTTGTTATTCAATTACTCTGTTTTTTGGGGTTTCCCCCCCCACCTTGTTTCTTTTCATTTTAAACACTGGATAACGACTTGGGTTGTTTTTTTTCTTTTAGTCTTACCAAATGTATTGGTACACTTAACAAAACATTTCTCTACTTAGCATCAGAGAATCATAGAATTGTTTTAGTTGGAAAAGACCTCTAAGATCATTGAGTCCAGCTGTCAACCTAACACGACCATGGCCATTAAACCATGTTCCTAAGTGCTATGTACATGTTTCTTGAACACCTTCAGAGATGGTGATTCCACCACCTCCTTGGGCAACTTCTTTCAAAACCTGACCGTTCTTTTCCATAAGGAATTTTTTACCACTATCCAATCTAAGCCTCCACAGCATAATTTCAGGCCATTTCCTCTCATCATGTCAGCTGATACTGGACAGAAGAGACCAATCCCCGCCTTGCTACAACCTCCTTGCAGGTAGCTGTAGACAGCAATGAGCGCTCTTTTCTCCTCATTAAATAATCCCAGTTCCCTCTGCTGCTCCTTGTAAAACATATTCTCTAGACCAGCTTTGTTGCCCTTCTCTGGGTGATTTGTTGAGTGATGCTAGTTCATATCTCTCTAGCTTATCTACCCGCCTTCCAAGTTCTCTCTCTTACCCAGTGAAAATGTGTATGCTGCTGTAATGAAATCATTGCCATGTCCTATAGAGTATTTAGATCAACAAGACCTTCACTTATTAGAAAGGGCAGAGTAGTAATGCTTTTGGCAAAGCCATTATTGTGGTATTGGTATTCACTAGAAAGGACAGAAATAGAACAACACTGGCCTCCATAAACAATTTCAGTTTGATCTGTGTACATGATAAAATCTTGGCTTCTCAATGCATTTAGGTGCTGTCATAGCTGTTGTTGCCAAATAAGAATGCACTGTGATGTTATTATAGTAAACAGCACTTAAGCACAGCTGGCAGAATTGATCAGGGCCACATTAGAGTGAACTTCAGCAGATGACTGACGCAGCAGAAACAATAACTGAATATGCAAACAGTTCTTGCAGTGAATGCTCTGGGGATCAGGCACCATTATTTTTGACTTTGAACAGGGAAAAGGGGCAGATTTGTAACCTCCTTCCACACAAAAGGGTTGTGGGTATTCTGTAAACATCTAACTGCTGTTTATAATAGTAGCTAGTTACAAAGCAAAACTCTAGACTCCCTTGACTATTTACATTTCATTAATTATTAAAGAAAAAAACATAAATATCAGATAAGTTTGTTTAATGTTTCACACAGGATTCTTCTTCTTTTTTTTCCTTGCTAGAAAAGGCTTTTCTCAATTAATGTTAATCATTGAGGACTTCCTGTTTAAATTGCACAGAAATGTGTGTTTGCCTCAGCGAGGGCTTTTTTCCCCTTCTAATTATTGTAAGAGCTAATTATGTGACCACATATTGCTATTCTTTTATTATAATAATTTAGATTAGTAAAAATAAACAAAGGATAAATAATGTATGAACTTCATTCTTTCACAATGTAAATCAGGACTTCTCTTCATATCTTGGTAATTTAATTTGTACACTGCACATTACTAAAATATTTAAAATCCATGTAAACAGCTATTCATGATTGTACTTTCACATTGTACAGTGTCATCTTTTGATTTATTTGACCATTAATGCAAAACAAAAAGCCCAACAGTACAAACCAAGACAATAGAAAACTTCTTGACTGAGTTTGTCTGTTCATATAATGAAATTATTTATTTATTTCCCTCCCCCGGAGGAAATACACTTTAAAAATGAATGTGATGAAAATAGAGGGAAACAGAAAGGCCTTGTGAAATATCTTAACTTTTTTACTGGCTGTCCTTAAGGAATGTTGATGGAAGCTGTGCCGGGAATTTCATGCAAGGATTGCGTGATATGTAAAATGTTAGAATCATAGAATCAGCCAGGTTGGAAGAGACCTCCAAGATCATCCAGTCGAACCTAGCACCAAGCCTTGTCCAGTCAACTAGACCATGGCACTAAGTGCATCAGACAGGCTTTCCTCAAACACCTCCAGGGACAGTGACTCCACCACCTCCCTGGGCAGCCCATTCCAATGCCAATCACCCTTTCTATTAAGAACTTCCACGTAACATCCAGCCTAGACCTCCCCTGGCACAACTTGAGACTGTGTCCCCTAAATCCAGCTTCATAGCCTGGTGGCATCAAATTCTGTTCTGAGAGGTATCAAGAAGCTGTCATTGCCAAAACTAGGATAGGACACATACTGGGGCCTCAGAGAGTGCTTGTGAATTTCTTGTAACAGTTGAGTTATCCTGTTTATTCATTAACATCATCTTACAGTCAGCATGGGCCCTCACTTCTTGATTTTGAGAGCAGAAATAAATAGATTTGAAAATGTATGTATCAATGTTTGATTTTACTTCAACTTTCTATTTTACTGTATTCCTCTGACTTTACAGAAGTCATAGAGATTCATAGAGAAACTGGAGTTTCTCTTCCAATTTCTCATGTCAGATATGGGATTCACTATAAATCACACAAAGCTTGCTCCAGTATAGATGCTTATGATTTTGCCATCATTTTATGGCTTCTTCTTACCCAAACTAATTTCGTCTATTTCCCCAAAAGCAGTTTTACACAAATGCAGTATTTTTATTAATCATGGCAAGACACTTGAGTCAACCTTCTGACCATTGTCACATTTTGCAGTGTTTCTTAAAACTTCTAGAATCAACTGTATGATGCTGAGCTGTGATGCAACAATGCCATGTGCCCTTAAAAAAGCCACGCCCCATCACTCTCATACCCATCACTGGAGAATATGCTTTATTGTGGCTATCATAGCATCATAGAATCAACCAGGTTGGAAGAGACCTCCAAGATCATCCAGTCCAATCTAGCACCCAGCCCTATCCAGTCAGCTAGACCATGGCACTAAGTGCCTTATCCAGGCTCTTCTTCAACACGTCCAGGGACAGCAACTCTACCACCTCCCTGGTCAGCCCAATCCAGTGGCAAATCACTCTCTCTGGCAAGAACTTCCTCCTCACATACAGCCTAGACCTCCCCCAACAGAACTTGAGACTGTGTCCCCTTGTTCTGTTGTTGGTTGCCTGGCTACAACACCACCTGGCTACAACCTCCTTTCAGGTAGTTTTAGACAGCAATGAGGTCACCCCTGAGCCTTCTCTTCTCCAGGCTGCACACCCCCAGTTCTTTCAGTTTCTCCTGACAGGGTTTGTGTTCCAGGCCTTTCACCAGCTTCGTTGCCCTTCTCTGGACACCTTCCAGTTTCTCACCATTTCTCCAGACCCATCACCAGCTCACAGCCCAAGAAGAGATGATCACTTCAGAGTGATTATATATTCATCCAATTTAAAACAGGCAGACAACAAATATGTTTTGAGTCTTTTAGGCTATGGTGGTGTTTTTTTTGGTTGTTTGGGGTTTGGGCTTTTTTTGTGTTTTGTGGGTTTTTTGGGTTTTTTGATGTATGGGATGGTAAAAATTCTGAATAGATGCAGCCAGTCATGTGGAAATAGATACAAATTTACCAAGACTGTAATTCACAGGATGCTTTACTTCAGGTTTGCATGTCTTGTGAGATTGTGGAAAAACAGGGTGGTCAGTACTAAAGTTGTACTCCAGATTGAAGGGGAGGAAGAAAAAATAATTCAGAAAATGTTAAACGGGCTAAAGTGTGAGTGAGCTTCCTGGTCCTCTGTCTGATATACGTAGTGGAGATATGTGATGGTCTGGGTGTTACCTGCCCCCTTCCCCCCCCCCAACTTAAGAAAATCGCCCAGACTAGACTCAGATGAGCTGGGAATTAAGAATGAAGCTTTATATTTACAGTTTAGCAGAATATACAAGCATATATATATATATATATACAAGTTTAAAAGATGATACAGAAACACAACAGCCCTCCCAGAAACCAGAGACCCCAGAAGGGACTCTCAACCACCCTTTCCCCTTCTTCCCACCTCTCTACATTACCCCAGACTTTGACTTACATTCAAGGTGAGTTTGGAGAATCAGCCACGGGAGTTAAGAAGCAGATGGATTAGTCAGGCAGCAAGTTAGGTTAGAGAGAGAAGTTCATGCAGCTCCAGAGCCAGAGAGCAGCTCTGCTATTTATATGTTCTTGTTATTATGCATCTCAGCAAGCCTATGAGTGCATCAGACATAACCATTGTTTCCTTTCCACAGCCTACAATCTAATTCTTCTCACAAATATCCCAGCTAGGCTCAAACTAGCACAAAGTATTATACTAAATAGTTCTCCCCATACTCATAACCAGAATTCATGAAATACTGAAACAAAAAGTGTTTTATGAGCATTCATCATACAGGTGCTCCTAAATCGTTTGCTTGGAACTATTGTAATCTGGAGACATGCAGTCATTTGGGAAGAAGTGTCTTGTAGATTGCTTTCTAATGCTATAGAGAATAAAGTCTTTGAAGTTTCTGTTCCATGACAATGACAATTTTTTCAACATATGAGATTCCATGCTAGATCGCTTAATCACTAAAAAAATAAGGTTTTTGATAAGTGGCATGTGCGTTCACACATAGAATCATAGGGTTGGAAGGGACCACAAGGATCATCTAGTTCCAACCCTCCTGCTGTGGGAACGGAAACCCCACCCTACCCTAGATCAGGCTGGCCAGAGCCCCATCCAGTGTGGCTTTAAACACCTCCAGCCATGGGGCCTCAACCACCTCCCTGGGCAACCCAGTCCAGCCTCTTACCACTCTCATGCTGAACAGCTTCCTCCTCATGTCCAGCCTGGAGTTGCCCATCTCCAGCTTTGCTCCATTCCCCCTAGTCCTGTCACTCCCTGATATCCTGAAAAGTCCCTCTCCAGGTTTTTTGTAGACCCCCTTAAGATCCTGAAAGGCTACAAGAAAGTCACCTGGGAGCCTCATCTTCTGTAGACTGAACAGCCCCAACTCTTTCAGTCTCTCCTCACAACAGAGCTGCTGCAGCCCTCTGATCATCTTTGTGGCCCTTCTCTGGACACACTCCAGCATCTCCACATCCTTCTTGTAATGGGCGCTCCAGAACTGGATGCAGTACTCCAGGTGGGGTCTCAGCAGAGCAGATGAGAGGGAGAGAATTACCTGCCTCAACATGTATGTATAGATATGTATACATACATATGTAGAGTTACTCTAATCTTGAAACACCTTTTTCCCACATTGGAGAAGCCCTTTAGTTGCAAAATCCTGTACATTGACCTGTTTCCCCTTGCATAGAATTTTTCTCAGCGTGTGAGAAGGTTATCCTGTCCCTGAGAGAGCATCTGTAATCTTCTGGAGCTTTTGTTGACAGGAGCAGTGCATAGATTTTTGTTTATGCTGAGCTCTTTTTTATTAAGTGAAGCAAATAACCATTCAACAAGCACAGAATTATAGCATTATATTACACAGGTGTTCACACACAGAAAAAATGGCTGAAAGTTTTTTCTTGTCTCTCAATTCTCTATGGGAACCAAATGTCCAGTTTTAGTCATTAAAAGAATAAGTCATACTTACGTGCATCGGTATTTATCATCAGCTGGCTAACTTCTACTAACCTTCTGCATTTATTTGTCTCTCAAGGGTGGACTGATTAACCATCTGAAATTTTAGGTTCTTGTTGGCTGAAAATGACCACAACTGTGCTTTTTAACTTGAAATAGTCAAGTAGATGTAAGTTTGAACTAGTAGTACTGTGGATATTCTAGTTATCAGTAACAGCGGTGGACTGGTGTTAAACTTCAAAGGTACACCAGTCAGTCTGTTTGTCTTAGGATTTCTTTATAGCATTAGAGATATTTTCCTTTTATATGATGAATGTGAATGTTGCCAGTTTTACTAATCTGACACAACCATGAGTTTTTCTGGTGTGACCTAAAAGTGAGATGGAGAGTGCTGAAACTCTGTAGAGTGCCCAAATTCTGTATGGTTTGAGAACCTTTCCAAAATCTCATCTGAGTGTTTCTGCTTTGCACTGACATTTGTCGATACCTTCCACTGACATTTAATCCAGAGAAAAACCAAGCTGACCTACACTGGCAAAAGGGAATTTTTTGTGGCTGGACTGGGACATTGATTTGTCCTTAATGTAAAGGCAGGAAGCAATGCGTTTTCCTGGTTTAACTTGCATGTTTTGTTTCTCACTGAAAGGGTCCAGCACTCATGTTACAAGTTCAACATTGGTATCATTTGCTTTTTTTGGCAGGTCCTGTAATGACAGCTGACAGTTGAAAGCTTAACTGGGTAAAAGTACTAATCTCTTCAGTAGTTCAAGTTCCCATAAATATTAAGTTAGTCAATTTTATCTGCCTTTCCTTCATTATTGGATCTATGATCAAATTAAAGCAATAAAATCCATGTCCATTATGCTATTTTGTGGTCTAATTTTGATTGCCAGTATAGATACAACTCACATAGACAAGCATTTATGAAAGTCGAAGTGAAATACTTGGCTTTGTTTTTCTGAAAATGTGTTTCTTTTATTTTCTCCCTCCCCTCATTTTTGGATGGCTTACATTGTAGAAAACAGACTGAACACAAAAAAATCTTTTTCACCCCACTCCTTTTATTTATACCAATGATAATTACAGAATTTCTTAGATTGGAAAAGACCTTCAAGATCATCAAGTCCAATCTTTAGTTTCACATTGACAAGTTCTTGACTAACCCAAATCCCTCAGCACAACATCTAATCACTATGAATCACTATGTCTGGAAAGGACCACCAGCATCATACAGTCCAAAAAATAATGTCAGTGAAGTGAGCAGTTGCCTTAAGTTGCAACAAAAAAACGAATTGAATAACTGTATTGTTATGATCAATGAGAATATTTATCTCTGATCTGGTAGAGGAATGAGAATATTTATCACTGATCTGGTAGAGGGCAAACTGAGCTCTGCATTTGAAGATACAGCTTTAGGATCTAGGCATAAAGATCATCCATTTCGAAAGTACAGTATGAGACATGAACAGTTACAACTTTTCTGTGTAATGTCACTTTATATAAAAAACAACAAACAAACCTGCGTTTACTTGTAATGAACATTATGGAAAAAAGCTTTTTTGTATGTTTTTTTAAACTTAAAAATTAAGTAAAGAAACACCATGTCCTCTCCTTTACCCCTCTTGAATAATGACATGATTACTGTCCGTACAATTCTGGGAGTTCAATGAGTGGTATTTTCAATCTGGTTTTGCAACATGAGTGGAAAGAGTTGTCTGAAAAAAACCCAGATATTTTAGGAACATATCTATGACTTTGTTTGTTTTTCTGCTGCAACATTTCCATACAAACGGGAGCTGGTATGTATGACATATTGGAACACAATGATGCAAAAAAACTAGATAATGTAAGATGTAATAATTTCAGAAATGCATATTTAGATAATAGGCTATGACAGCTGCTGTTGCTATGGTCTCTCCTGTCAGTCTCAGAAGTACCTGGATGTATCAGGAAATAGTTTTATTATATTTTTAATGTATTTTTTAAATGTTCTCTGATACACATGATAACTTAGTTCAGCTGCCATTAAAACATAAGCACTTTATATCTGCTTTTAATTTTTCCCCACATAGTCATTCTCTATGCATAAGTTAGATCATTGCAATATATTGTGATGCTAGTGAATAAAAATCATGTGTCCATGTGATACAGGACTGTTGTCTTTGCATTTAATAGAGGAAATTCTCTGTTTATAGAGGCCAAAGTATCAAAATTTTACATTTTGTGTTATTATATGTATTGTATATTTTTTTATGTCCTGCTTTAATATATTGGTCTTGATCTTAGAATAGGCTGCAACAATACATTTTTATGTAGAGAAACTTTTATGTAGAAAAAAATAAAAGAAAGAAATTGTTTAAATAGAATCATAGAATCATAGAATCAGTCAGGCTTGGAAGGGACCACAAGGATCATCTAGTTCCAACCTCCCTGCCATGGGCAGGGACACCCTACCCTAGAGCAGGCTGGCCACAGCCTCATCCACCCTAACCTTAAACACCTCCAGGCATGGGGCCTCAACCACCTCTCTGGGCAACCCATTCCAGGGTCTCACCACTCTCCTGCTCAACAGCTTCCTCCTCACCTCCACTCTGAACCTACCCACCTCCAGCTTTGCTCCATTCCCCCTAGTCCTGTCACTCCCTGAGAGCCTATAAAGTCCCTCCCCAGCTTTTTTGTAGCTTCCCTTCAGATACTGAAAGGCTACAAGAAAGTCACCTGGGAGCCTCCTCTTTTGCAGTCTGAACAGCCCCAACTCACTCTGTCCTCACAGCAAAGCTGCTCCAGCCGTCTGAGCATCCTCATGGCCCTTCTCTGAACATGCTCCAGCACATCCACATCCTTCTTGTAATGGGGCCTCCAGAAGTATGTTCTCATCTTTGTTTGAAGATGTAGGAAGTACATACAGCTGGATGAGAGCTTCTGCTTAAAAATGCTGATAAGAAACCTTTAACTCATTCATCAGATTAACAGATAATAATCTAAAATTAAACTATGAAATAGTACAGATTAATCTTGTGCGAGCTAAATCTAGAATCATGCATTCCTAGTATACTTAGCAAATCTGCTTCCCTGTGTCCTTATAGTGCCTTATGCAGTCACGGAGAAAACTTTTCTGAATTAAACAGCCAGTATTTCTGGTGGGTGGAAACTAAACATTTTTTGGGTTGAATTATCAAGTCTAATGGTTTGGGTGTTACCTGCCCCCCAGCTGTTGTGAAGTCACTCAGACTAGACTCAGCTGAGCTGGAAATTAGAATGAAGCTTTATATTTACAACTTAACACAGTATACAAGCAGGTATTTACAATAGATACAGCTGTACATAGACATACAAAAGCTAAAAAGGTAATACAGAAACACAGCATCCCTCTCAGAAACCACAGTCCCCAGGAGGGGCTCCCAACCACCCTTCCTCCTCCTTTCCAGCCCTCTACCTTATCCCAGACTTCTCCTTATGTTCCAGGTGAGTTTGGAGTATCAGCCGGGGGCGGGGGTTAGGAAGCAGAAGGTTTAGTTAGACAGCAGGTTAGGGAGAGAAATGCGTGCAGCCAGCGCCAAACCGCAATTCAGTTATCTATATTTATGTTGTTTTTATACATCTCAGCAAGCCTATGAGTGCAGCAGACATCACCATTGTTTCCTTTTCACAGCCTATCATCCAATTCTTCTCACCAAAATATTCCAGCTAGTTTAAAATTAGCACACCACATTTTTTTGCAGAGCAGCTCATTCCTGTCTTCCATTATTATCTTTTAAAAGGAAGGACAGAGTTTTATCTAATCTATTATCCTTTCTGCCGTATATGCCAGTCGAGTACACAGGATATAGATCTTTCCACGTTTGCACACATTATATTCAAGCAGTCAGTAATTTGTGAATTTCTAGTGTCCTGAATTGGATCTTGACTCTCTTTCTTAGTTGAGTTTAAACTGTCTGATCTCTTTTTGAGCAGAATTGTCTGTCAAAGCATCATCAGATGTTGACTTCCGTGTGTTTGTGAAAAGAAATGTGTTCAATTTATTCCAGGCTTGTTGCCTGATGTTTTCAATAGGTACTCTCAAATTCTTGTGAAAAATTAAGAACAAGTAATATAGATCACCTCACTTATGGTTTTATGACCTCTTGTCTTTCCTCATTTATTTATCTCTGAGTTGTGGTTGCTGATTTTTGCATCTTCTGTAGTTCTACCACACTGCTTAAAAAGTGGAATACTCAGAACTGCATAATGCTGATGCGTAACCTTGTTACCTGCTCTCTGTTTATATTATAAATGCCATAATATGGATTTGACAACCTTGTTTCTCAGTGGTATGGGTTATGGAAGGGCTTCTATATATAAAACCAAATTCCATCCCTCCCACCACCCCCTTCATGCTTCTCTAAGTAAACTTTGCAAACCTGAACTGACTGAATAGTGAATCATTAAGGATGCAGGGATGAATAGAAACCCAGTAAAAGTCTTACAGTCTTACTATAGTTTACTGTCCAAATTTAAGATTATGGTCTTTGAAGGTTTGTTAATATTGCCGAAGATGAGTTGTCCATATGAGACAAATTTCTTGGTACAGGCTTCACATGCCCCAAAGGACAGTTCTTGTCTCAGCACAGAGGAGACATATTGCTAGACAAATATATATGCAATTGTAGCTGTACAGAAGGGAGAAGTGAACATGACCCTTGAGGGAAAAAAAACCTTTCCTGTGCCACGTAAAAGTTTCACAGTTTCTGCTCTATAAATATCAAAAGTATTGGAGTGAAGGAAAACTACTGGAAAAGTTAGAATCATAGAATCAACCAGGTTGGAAGAGAACTCCAACATCATCCAGTCCAACCTAGCACCCAGCCCTATCCAGTCGACTAGACCATGGCACTAGTGCCTCAGTCGGGTTTTTCTTGAACACCTCCAGGGGTGGTGACCTCACCACCTCCCTGGACAGCCCATTCCAATGCCAGTCACTCTCTCTGGCAACAACTTCCTCCTAACATCCAGCCTAGACCTCCCTTCGGCATAACTCGAGACTGTGTCAGAGCAATTTCTGTTATTTAGTTTTCTAAGGTAATTAGGCTGTTGGAGATTTCCTGTTGATTGAAGGAGCTGCCCATCTTACTCCAAAGCATTTGGTAGCAGTAGCTTTACTTTCATGTGCCTCTCAGTTGATTTACTTTGTGTTTTAGTTAATCTGAAATTCTTCTTTCAGTCAAAGCTCAAATTTAAGCATTTAGAAATTAATAGAAAAGAATAGTTGCCTGTATGTCATTGTCAGAATCAGCCATAGTTGAAATCCCCTAGAACTCAGGAGAAACGTAAGAAAATCCAAAAGGCTATACCAGTTCCAGAAATTAGTTTTCCTATGTCTAATGTTAAAAGCTCAGTTCAGTTAAACTCAACTCTGATGCATGTGTAGAACTCTATGCACATTTGTAAACCCGGTGGGACCTCAGCATATGGCCAAGTGATTTGCTAAATTGGGACCTAATTAAGGACAATTGTAAAAGTAGCTGCTATTTAAGCAATTACAGAAGATTCAGTTAGATTTTCAGCGAAACTCTGAAGTTAACAGCAAAGTCTTCTAAAATTAACATTTAATATCTATTTTTTTTAAAATCAAAAGACTAAGTAAACCATGTTATTATTAGCTCTGCATTATTAGCTCTGCACAATTTACAACATTATGCACTTCTAAAGAATTCCACAGGTATTTATTTTAAGAAGTGAATATCAAGAAAAGTACTTCCTAACAGTAAAAGGCAAAAAAAAAGGGTAGAGGGATGGCAAAAATTATGGTGATGTCTGCTCTTTGGATCACTAGTGTAAAGCTATGAGTCCTTAAACTGTTAACATTTCAAAGGTTTATGTGATGGTTTGGGTGTTACCTACCCCCACACACACACACTTTGCCTAGACTCAGCGGCTCTGGAAATTGAATGAAGCTTTATATTTACAGCTTAGCACAATATCCAAGCAGGTATTTACAATACATATAGCTATAGACAGAAATAGACAAGTTAAAAAAGTAATAGAGAAACACAACAGCCCTCCCAGAAACCTGAATACCCAGGAGAGGCTCACAACCTCCCTTCCACCTTCTCCCACCCCTCTCCACCTTACCCCAGATGTTGCCTTATGCCCAAGGAAGAATGGAGAGTCGGACGGTGGGGTTAGGAAGCAGGTGGATTAGAAACAAAGACAGCAAGTTAGGCTAGAGAGAGAAATGCAGTCCACAGAGCTCAGAGAGTGTCTGTCTTATCTGTGTTTTTGTTCTTGTTCTTATACATCTCAGCAAGCCTATGAGTGAAGTAGACATCACTCTTTCACACCCTGTAATCTCGTTCTTCTCACCAAAACATTCTAGCTAGGCTCAAACTAGCACAGTTTAATGTATTCCAGTTCTCTGAGGTACTTAGAGTGTGATGCTGTCACTTACCTATCAAACACACAGATATCAAAGTGATAGAATTTAAGCAAAAATACATTCTCACCATGTGAAAGAATCATAGAATCATAAGATCAACCAGGTTGGAATACTTTAAAACTTCTAGGGCTTAAAAATATTTAGAGTCAAGGAGTTTTAATCTTAGAATCATCATAGAGTCATCATAGAATCTACCAAGTTGGAAGAGACCTCCAAGATCATCCAGTCCAACCTAGCACCCAGCCCTATCCAGTCAACCAAACCATGGCACTAAGTGCTTCAGCCAGGCTTTTCTTGAACACCTCCAGGCACAGTGACTCCACCACCTCCCTGGGCAGCCCATTCCAATGCCAATCACTCTCTCTGCCAACAACTTCCTCCTAACATCCAGCCTAGACCTCCCTCGGCACAACTTGTGACTGTGTCCCCTTGTTCTGTTGCTGGTTGCCTGGCAGAAGAAACCAACCCCCACCTTACAGCCTCTCCTCAGGTAGTTGTAGACAGCAATGAGGTCACCCCTGAGCCTTCTTCAGGCTAAAAATCCCCAGCTCCCTTCAGCCTCTCCATGTAGCGTTTGTGTTCCAGGCCCCTCACCCGCTTTGACACCCTTCTCTGGACATGTTCCAGCACTTCAGCATCTCTCTTGAATTGAGGGGCCCTTTTGTTTTTCTTATTTCTGATTTATATATTTTTTTCAGAATAACTTTTTAAATAAAGCAGTTCAACATATTTTTTTATCATATTCTGAAGTCATCTGTAATATGTAGGTTGTCCACAGCATAGATTTCTCTTATATTATGGGAGTATTGAAGCAACTGCATATTGCAGAAATGCAGATGAAAGTAACAGTTTCTCCTAGTTTATCGTAGTGTGTGATACTAAATTAAGGTGTAATGTCTGGACTGCTTGTCCTAGTTTTGCAGCCTTGGAAGCAACACATATCCCATTAGTAGCTTTTCCTTTTACATGCTTTCTAAAAATGTCTTTTAGTTGAACCTACTTCATCTTCTAATTAAAAAAGTGTATCCATAGACCATTTTGGTAGGCATGGCATAAAATCTCATCAGGTAAGAGTAAATAATGAAAAAAAGAAATAGATAGATAACTTTTATTCCTGACTCTTCATGTTTTACTTCCTCATTGCTACTCAATCAGAGTTACATGGTCCTATACCTAACAACTAGGTGTATCACCAGTGTGACCTTTCCTGATGCTTTCTTAGTCACTCATGATGTGGGAACTCTGCAGTGTAAGCCTTCCTCAACCATTTTAATTATTGGCAAAATTGTATATTAAAGTTGTTTGGTTTTCTCTTCTCCATGGCCAGTAGCACCAATAGCTTTGTGAGAGCTGGCACAGAACTAGTTGGATCAGTAATTTTCACTAGAGCGCTGCTTTGCAATACTGTGACTCAGAACAGCCTTCAGTTGCTGTCTGCATCTCAGTCTTCTCTTATAAATCACAGAATCACACAATCTGTAATGGTAGCATTTGGAAGGGACTTGAAAGGGCCAGTGCAATCCCCCTGGTGTAGTAGGATCACCTAGAGTAGGTCACGCAGAGATGTGTCCAGGCAGGTTTTGAATGTCTCCAGAGGAGACTGCACAGCCTCTCTGGGCAACTTGTTCCTGTGCTGTAAGCCTCAGTGAAAAAGTTTTTTCTTATGTTTAGGCAGAACCTCCTATTCTCTATCTTGCACCCATTGCCCCTTGTCCTGTTATTGGTTATCACTGAGAAAAGCCTGGCTCCATCCTCTTGGCACTCACCCTCCACGTATTTATAAGAATCAGTGAGGTCACCCCTCAGACTCCTCCAAGCTGAAGAGCCCCAGTTCCCTCAGCCGTTCCTCAGAAGTGAGATGTTCCAATCCCTTAATCGTCTTTGTGGCTCTGCACTGGACTCTTTCAGGCGGATCCCTGTCATTCTAGAACTGAGTGGCTGAGAACTGAACATAATATTCCAGATGTGACCTCACCAGGGCAGAGTACAGGGGGAGGAAAGTATCTCTCAACCTACTAACTACATGCTTTCTAATACACCAGAGAATGCTGTTGACCTTCTTGGCCGTGCGCATTGCTGGCTCATGGTCATCCTTCTCCATCCATCAGATGTTTCCTGTGTTGTGAAAGAGAAGAATTACATGCCACCTCAGCCTTTACTTGTTCCAGTGCTAGGAAAGTCAGCGTTTTTCTCCTTCTTTTGGAAGCCTCCCCATTCTTTGATCAAGCTTGCAGTGCTTCTCTAGACCTAGTTGTCATCCTATTTTTCTGAAGATGTTTGGCTAAAATTATACAGGCAAAATATGCCACTGGTGTGGGATATGTCAACTGCAGTTTGTGGTCTACCTTGCATGTTTATACTGATGTTTAGTAATGATATTTGTCTGTTTCATTCTTGTGTCTTATTCCTTATTAGCCAGGGATCAGTTAATAAACCCAGCTATTTCTTCTTGGTTATTCCCAACTTAGTAGTTCTTGGCATACAGCAGCTACTCTTATTTATGATCCCCAAGTGAGTGACCTTGCACTTTTATCCATTAAAATGCATCATTTTTCCACAAGACCATCCAGTTAGTTCAGTGTGATGCTCAATCTGCTTCCAACTTTGTGTCATCAGCACGTGTGTTGGATATTGGTTAAATTATTGCACAAGAGAGATACGAAAACTCATTCCTGAGGAACTCTGATACTAGTTTCTCTCCTCTCTGACATTTGTGCTTTCCAAGAAGAAGATACTTTTCACTCTTTGTTTACTTACCTTTAAAATGATTATCTTTATAAAAATTTACTGCTGAATAAATGTCTTTACCATGCTTGCATAGAGTGCATAGAATGCAAGCTGGCCCTTCAGATCTGACAGCATAAGAGGGAATAATTTTTAAAACCAGAGATAATTTTGAGAAAGCAGTTGCTGCTTTGTTGCCTTCGTTGTGTATTCACTCAATCTATTTTTATCAGCTATGGCCATGATTTTGACGTTATATGCATTCTTTTATGCAGATCTAATATTTTCATTTCAGTAATGTAGTGTGGTTCCTCTTTCCTGCTTCCTTAGAGATACCATGATTTATTCCAGTAGTCATGAAACAGAAAGATCCATGGAAGTCAGTAGTTGGTAAGATGCTAGGGAAAATGACAAAAATGACATCTTTATAGCTGGACAAGACCAGTCATGACTAGAGAGAACCTGGCCTAGCATGTTGGCTAATAGAGAATGGATCTACTTAAAAATAGTAAAGGGCCAAATACACACTGGTGGGACATCAAATAACAAGTCAAGAGAATTTGTGACACTAAGACTAATTTAGTATAATAATAATAATAATAATAATAATAATAATAATAATAATAATAATTTAATACAATTAAATGCATTATAACATTGCTATTAGTAATTATTATTAATAATAAATAATAATTAAAAGACAATCTCTAGCTCCATCTGGGGAGATGGAGCTGGGAACAGAGTGGCTGGAGAGCAGCCAGGCAGAAAGGGACGTGGAGGGGTTAGTGGTAGACAGTAGGCTGGAAACATGAGCCAGCAGTGTGCCCAGGTGGGCAAGAGAGCCAATGGCATCCTGGCCTGAATGAGGAACAGTGTGGCCAGTAGGACACGGGAGGTTATTCTGCTCCTGTACTCAACACTGGACAAGCCACATCTTGAGTACTGAGTCCAGTTCTGGGCTCCTGAATTCAAGAGAGATGTTGAGATACTGGAACATGTCCAGAGAAGGGCAACGAAGCTGGTGAGAGGCCTGGAACACAGCCCTGTGAGGAGACGCTGAGGGAGCTGGAGGTGTGCAGCCTGCAGAAGAGGAGGTTCAGGGGTGACCTCATTGCTCTCTACAGCTACCGAAGGGAGGTTGTAGCCAGGCAGGATTGGTCTCTTCTGCCAGGCAACCAGCACCAGAACAAGGGGACACAGTCTCAAGTTGTGTCGAAGGGAGGTCTAGGCTGGATGTTAGGAGGAAGTTGTTGCCAGAGAGAGTGATTGGCATTGGAATGGGCTGCCCAGGGAGGTGGTGGAGTCGCTGTCCCTGGAGGTGTTCAAGAAAAGCCTGGCTGAGGCACTTAGTGCCATGGTCTAGTTGATTGGATAGGGCTGGGTGCTAGTTTGGCCTGGATGATCTTGGAGGTCTCTTCCAACCTGGTTGATTCTATGATTCTATAATCTGCCGTCAGACAGTCTTAAGATGAACAGTGACTGAAGGTCTATCTAAAACAAGCTATTCTTGTGTTTTGATATGGCAGTCATGCTACAAAAATCATAGTTTTGTTTCCTGGGAGTTGTGGTTTTGGTTTTTTTTTTTTTTTTTTTTGTAACTTGCATCTGCCTTGTGTGCTTTTAACAGAGAGAGTGCATTTTTGAGTGTTGAATTGACCTACGCTTAAGAATGTCTGGTTCCAGCTCTTGAGATGTTTTGCTGGTCATTTTTGTTGGGTCAAAAGTTTAGCCAAATGGAATTTTGTTTGTTTACTGGAATCTGTAAAAACCACAAAACAATTAATTCAGAGTAACATTTGGTGAACTAAGTGAACCCAGAATTTTCTACCATTGTGTTAGCTGGAACTGCAAAACCTGACATTAGCTTCGTCCTCTGAAGTGCTCCTGTAAACCACTTGATTTTCTCCTGTTTGTTGCTTGAGAAATGTTTACATGTATGATACAAACAAATTCTAAGGCATGGTGTTCCATCAGTTTTCCCATATTGCAAGTGATTCCATGTTGTTGCTATAGCTGTGTACAGAAACAAAGAGAAAGGGACTGGTGGGAGATGTGGTGGTTGGAGGCTGCCTCAGGTCCAGTGACCATGAGATTAGAGATTTTTCAATGAATGGTGAAACCAGGAGGGGCATCAACAAAATCTCCACACTGGACTTTTGAAGGGCAGACTTTGACCTATCTAAGGAACTAACTCAGAAAGTTCCTTGGGAAACAGCTCTTAAAAAAAAAAAAGGGTCCAGGAATGAAAGCCCTGCAGAGGGACCTGACAGGCTGGATGAGTGGGCAGAGGTTAGTGGGATGAGATTTCACAAGGCCAAGTGCAGGGTCCTGCACTTTGGCCACAACAACCCCAAGCAGCACTACAGGCTGGGGACAGAGTGGCTGGAGAACAGCCAGGCAGAAAGGGATCTGGAGGTACAGGTAGGTAGTAGCTGAAGAGGAGGCAGCAGTGTGCCCAGGTGGGCAGGAGAGCCAATGGCATCTTGGAGGTCTCTTCCTACCTGGTTAATTCTATGATTCTAGGATTCTATGAACTGATTTATCTCTTAAACACATTGTTTTGTAAGCTAAGAATTGTAAAATCCACCCTGCATTATGATAGTTTATAACAAAATCTGAAATTATATGAAAATGATCTGAAAATAATTTTCATATCACTAAAAATCACTGTATGATAAATTATTTTCTGAATCACATTTCATGCTTTCTAATCTAAACATGCAGAAAATATATATAAGAAAGAGGAGTGCATGCCTACACTTGTGCATAGCTGGTCATGTCTGACAGAAGCATAGATGAGGTTAAACTTCCCAAGAGCATGATCTACTGACAGAGATGTGTGAAAAATAGAACATTGTCTGGCTTATTTTCTCTGAGTGAGATGCAAAGATAGACCAGGCTTTCAAGATGAAGGTTAGGTGTTTTTCTAGTGTGCTAGTGATTTAAAAAGGTGCAGATAATTTAAAACACACTGATAAATTTTAGCTTATTCTCTTTATGTTTCAGTGAACTTTCCTGGAGCTGTCTTTTACTCATTGTATATAAATTGCTATTGCTGCACTTCGGAGAAGCTGGAGGCTCATTTAGAAACAAAAGAGGGAAAAAAAAGTTAAATTTCCTTTAATTTAGCATGCAGTAGCTTTTCCTACCCCATCTTCTCCATTTAAGTTGGACCAGATTCAAAGCTGATTTAAAGGAAGTACATAATGGAATCATACTTACTCCAAGAACTCGAAGAAGTAGGTTTTTTATTCCTAACTGAAAGGCTACTCTGTGCAAGGCAAAGCGTCTTCAGATTCCACCAATTTTGACCCCCATTTGACTTTAGGCTGAAGTACAATTGGTGAATTCAGTTTTTTACAGAGCAAGGGTGATACTGAATCTGCTTAACCTCTGTAGTCTACAGTGTAATGTCTCTCAGCAGAGAGAAATTCTGCAGAGCAATTATATCATCCTCAGGTAGAATAGAATCATAGAATCAGTCAGGGTTGGAAGAGACAACAAGGATCATCTAGTTCCAACCCCCTGCCATGGGCAGGGACACCCTACCCTAGATCAAGCTGGCCACAGCCTCATCCAGCCTGGCCTTAAACACCTCCAGCAATGGGGCCTCAACCACCTCCCTGGGCAACCCATTCCTGCCTCTCACCACTCTCATTCTGAACAACTTCCTCCTCACATCCACTCTGAATCTCCCTACCTCCAGCTTTGCCCCATTCCACCCAGTCCTGTTAATCCCCGAGGTCTAAAAAGTCCCTCCTCAGCTGTTTCGTAGCCCCCTTCATATCCTGGCAGGCCACAATAAGGTCACCTGGGAGCCTCCTGCAGACTGAACAGCCCCAACTCTTTCAGTCTGTCCTCATAGGAGAGGTGCTGCAGACCTGTGATCAACCCAGTGGCCCTTCTCTGGACACGCTTCAGCATCTCCACATCCCTCTTGTAATGGGGGCTCCAGAACTGGATGCAGACAGACAGCAAGTGAAGTGAATTGTGACAAAGAAGTCCTTATTTCTCAACATGAATTACAAAAAGAGTGAGAAACTTAAATGGCAACATCTACATTTTACCTGTCTCTATATATATGGAAGATAAGAGGCCTTTTTATTGACCTGTGGGAATGAATTGTCTGCAATGTTTACTAAGAAGCATGCATACTTTTTTTCTGTATGTTGACTGTTAAAATATTTAAGATGTCATTGATGTTAAATATTAGCTGTATTTTCTAAACAGCTATAACAGTATTGAATCTTTGTTTTTAAAACAAAAAAACTAAAGCATTCACAAGGTTTTTATTTATCGATGGTTCAACTGGTAGATAGTTTACTGTCATAGTTTTGAGTTAAGGAATTTTTATTGCTGTATGTCTCCTGGGTCTCTAACACAAAATTTGTTCTCATTTCATTGCTTGAAATAGCAGCCATTCTTTCCTTTATAATAATTAATTTAGAAATGCATTATCTGAAGAACAGATGTTTCTGCAGAACTATCAGTGATTCAGTAGATAACTGGAAATTTTGCTTCATCTTGGACAAAGAGCAGAAGTTTTACACAAGCTACATTGCTGACCTTTCTGTGATCAGTAGAATATTTGCTTTTCACCAAGGGTCTCACTACTGCCTTGAAGTTCTCTTCAGGCTTGGGGCAGTAGGCTGCCGCACTATTTCAGGAGAAACCCAAAGGTCAGACCTCTCTATCTTAGTTGTAAGAGTAACTTAAATAACCAATGAAGGCAGGAATTGTGTGTTTAAACATAGAAATAGCTCTATGTTCATTTTTCTGTGCTTTGCTAGAGGAGAGGAGCCTACATGATGTGGTTGAAGGAACTTGAAAACAATTAACACCTTAAATTGTCTCATCCGGACAAGATCAGAGTCTTGTTATCTCAAACATTGCCATCACTAATTCTTTCCTTCAAGGAAATCTGTTTTGTGGCAGAGTAAGTCAAAGATACAACCTTGTTTCCTGTTGTCTGCAAGTGTTGTTCCTTTCTGTACAGCTCACGGGGAGAATTAAAGTTTAACCCTACTTGCTCTCTCCCAATACCCTGCGAAAAGCACAGTGTTAAGTGTGGCTCTGAATGCTCTGTGGTAAAAAAAAGAATAAATAGCAACCAAGTCATCAAAGTTCATGGGCCTGAGCTGTGCTTTTATTGAATACTTTTGATAAGTTCTTCTCAGTGGTTTCCTGTGGCTAAAGTCATTCATCTGTGTGCGTGTCACTGCACCAGACTATGTGGGAGTAGTATGAGTCTCTCCCTGGAGGTGTTCAAGAAAAGACTGAATGAGGCACTTAGTGCTATTGTCTAGTTGACTGAATAGGGCTGGGTGATAGGTTGGACTGGATGATCTTGGAGGTCTTTTCCAACCTGGTTGATTCTGTGATTCTGTGATTCTACTACAATACTGTCTCTCCTGTTTTGATTAGGTGCTACTTTGGCTGTTTCCAAAACCATAAGTATTGGGGAAATTACGAATTGCTCTTCAACTCAACATTAGTCTTTGAAAGTATAGAAACTGGAATTTAAAATGACCCTTCTAAACATTAGCATTAGTGGTTCTGAAAGTCAATTGACTTAACAGACACCGGTTTATAGCTGTGATTGAAAAGTTACTTGAGAGAGTAAAGCCAGTAGTGGAAACTCTGTAGATATGCGACTTGGAGTGGGACGTGTAGAGGAAGAGAAAAAAAATCAAAGTGGTGAATGGAGAATCTCTGTGATAGTTTTTGCTCACAATATCTTTTTCAAAATGTTATGTTCAAGATAGTACTTTTATGAAATTGCTTTTCTTGTGCACTGTGTGTTGTGCTATGTTTGAAGTCCCTACAGGGACTTCAGCTTAATAACTGCACTGTAGATCTTGTTCAATTCCTTATAACAAAATTCATTCAAATATTTGAGATAGTTGCTTTTGGTGGTTGCTGTTGCTGTGTTCAGTTCTGGTTCACACATGCGGAATTCAGAGATTTAAGTAGTTCATCTGTCTGTACTTTGGAGAAGACATTTGTTGCCTAAGAGGATACAGTTTAATGTACTTTGGGACTTTTTGGGCCCCTTGTGGTTTTTATTGTCTTTGCTTGTTAAAATTTCTTCCAAGATGGGCAGCTTCCACTTGGAGAGGATGGCAATTTGTGCTAGTTTGACGCTAGCTAGAATGTTTTGGTGAGAAGAATTAGATTACAGGCTGTGAAAGACAAACAGGGGTGATGTCTACTTCACTCATAGGCTTGCTGAGATGTATAAGAACAAGAATCCGAACATAGATAAGGCACTTCTTCTTGGAGCATTGTCTGAGCTGCACTTCTCTCTAGCCTGTCTGCTGTCTCTCTGAATAATGCACTTTGCTTCCTAACCCCCTGGCCGAGCCTCCATTCTTCCTTGGGACTGGGGTAAGGTTGAGAGAGGTGGGAGAAGGTGTAAGGGCAGTTGGGTGCCCCTTCTGGGGACTCAGGTTTCTGGGAGGGCTGTTGTGTTTCTGTGTTACCTTTTACCTTGTATATTTCTGTATATAACTGTATATACTGTAAATATCTGCTTGTATATTGTGCCAGATGTAAATATAAGCTTCATTCATATTTCCAGATCCGTCTGAGTCTAGTCTGGGTGATTTCCACAGTGTGGGGGCCAGGGAACACCCAAACCATCACATCCTTTATTTTAATGTCCAGCGTGGGGGGACATTCCACAGGTGGCCATGATAAAACCTTCAGCACTATGTAGTGTTCTGTGTTAGACTGTCACCTGATGAAATTTCCTCTGCAGATCATGTGTATCATCATAGCCTTATTTTATCATTTTAAAATTCAAGCAATCATCAATATCACAAAACTAACTTTTGAGTGTTTGAAGTCACAGAAGAGGAAAAGCTGTCCAGAAGTTCAGAATAATAAAACGACAGAATCACAGAATGCCAGGAGCTGGAAGGGACCTCAAAAGGTCATCTAGTCCAACCACCCTGCTAGAGCAGGATCACCTATACCAGGTCACACAGGAATGCATCCAGGCTGGTTTTGAATATCTCCAGAGAGGGAGACTCCACAACCACCCTGGGCAGCCTGTTCCAGTGTTCTGAAACCCTCACAGTGAAAAAAATCCTTCTCATGTTTACATTAAACTTCCTATGCCTCAACTTCTACCCATTGCCCCTTGTCCTGCCATCGAACATCAGTAAGAATGAACTGGTACTTGCCACGTTTGAAGATTACAACTACTGTTCTAAGATCCTTGTGCCTCATATGACTTACTGGTACCCATTTTGTTCTGCAATCTGTTTAACTGCTGTGGTTATAGAAGGACAGAGAGACTCATTTGTCTTCCATGACTGTTTTGGTTATTTCCAGGCATTCTTCTTAAAGCTTGTTGTTTTAGCAGTAATGCTAAACAACAATGTGCTTCCATGGATAGCACTTATCCTATCGTGTTTCATAATGCACAAATATGGCACCTGCATGTGCACATGCAGAAGCATTCATTTAATTTCCACTTTAGTACACTTTACTGCTTCTGTGGCTTAGAAATAAGGTCTTGGGGGAATTGAAATAATGCTTGACAGAAAAAAATCAATGTAAAGAAGCTTAATTTTTGGGAAGGAATCTGGTTTTACTAATTGTGACATGAATTGATACTTTATCCAGTCTACTACTAAGAGATTTAGTGTAATTCACTTAGGATTTAGTTGTGATACATTAATATCTGAGCAGCCATGTAGTAGTAGTAACATAATTTAATATCAAATGTTACTCTTTGAAGAATCAAGTAAAATAAGTTTGTCTTGTTCTTTGCAAAAATCACCATCTCTAGGGCAATTTTACATATGAGCAAACTTTTCTTTACCCCAGTAGCCCACTTACCTAATGTCCAAGTTCAAATGGTATTTATGTATATCATCATAAACTGTAAACTTGATAGTTCATTTATCTGCTAAAAAAATCATCTTTCATTACCTCTCCTATTTCAAATCTTCCCACTATTTTTAGTGAAACTCCATCATTTTATGAGTAGTTAAGTACCATTGAGTCAATCTTGTTTACTAGTAATATCTAATGAAGAATTAATGCCAGTGTGTAATTTGATTTCCTGTTCAGTTTCCATTTAGTTAGGGCTCCAGTAGAGTAAGAACAACAAAATGCCCGTGAAGAGAGAAAAGAGAAGGTAGCTGATGTGGAGGTGCTTATGATTTAGCACTTCCTCAAAGCATGCTAAAAAACCCCAATTCTTTCTGTGCAAGATGCATCTGGTCAGCCTTGGGGTATTTAAGCTACAAAGGAAGTTGAAGACCTTATTGTTACTAGTTTTTTGATTTTCATGATGAATTTGGAATCGTGGCCAGCAGGACAAGGGAGGTTATTCTTCCCTTGTACTCAACACTGGTATGGGGCATGGAGCACAGCCTTGTGAGGAGAGGCTGAGGGATCTGGGGGTGTTTAGGCTGGAGAATTGGAGGCTCAGGGGTGATCTCATTACTGTCTACAACTACCTGAAGGGAGGCTGTAGCCAGGTGGGTGTTGGTCTCTTCTGCCAGGCAAGCAGCAACAGAACAAGGGGACACAGTCTCCAGTTCTGGTGGGGGAGGTCTAGGCTGGATGTTAGGATGAAGTTCCTGCCAGAGAGAGTGATTGGCATTGGAATCCAGAGAGAGTGATTGGCATTGGAATGGGCTGCCCAGGATGGTGGAGTTGACATCCTTGGAGGTGTTCAAGAAGAGTCTGGCTGAGTGAGTTAGTGCCGTGATCTAGTTGACTGTATAGGGCTGGGTGCTATGTTGTCCTGGATGATCTTGAAGGTCTCTTCTAACCTGGTTGATTATATGATTTTATGATAATCAAGTTTTCATTCAGCATCTAGTATATGGAAAAATCGACTCTTAAGGTATCTGGGGCATTTTAGTCTGGAGAAGAGAAAACTGGGAGGGGATCTAATAAATGTTTGTAAGTATCTGTGTGGGCTGGGTGTCAGGAGGCAGGGGGCAGGCTCTGCTCACTTGCTCCCAGTAATAGGGCAAGGAGCAATGGATATAAGCTACATCACAAGAGGTTCTGCCTCAACACAAGGGGGAAGTTCTTTACTGTAAGGGTCACAGAGCACTGGCATAGGCTCCCCGGAGAGGTTGTGGAATCTCCTTCTCTGGAGACTTACAAGGCCTGTCTGGATGTGTTCCTCTGTGATCTGTGCTAGATCGTATTGTCCTGTCCTGGCAGTGGGGTTGGACTCAATGATCTCTTTGGGTCCATTACAACCTCTTACATCCTGTGATCCTATGATCTAAAATTTCTGTCTTTATGCAGTTGGCTGTGATGATGTGCTAGAATAATGCACAAATAGAGATGCAATTTCTTTTCTGATGAGAAACATGTTTCTTGGTGTTTTAGGCTCCTGTGGTGTATGTCGATGTATTTAAGTGGTGTTTCCAAATTCAGTTAAAATGGTAACTGTGAATGATGACTTCATTTATACTGTAATTGCACCTCTGTAAGTGGATTCCTTCAAAAGGCAGGCAGGTTTGCATAATCCTTGAGGAAGTATCTATGTATGTATTTTTGAGAATTTGAGGGTTAGATTAGGATTACATGTAAATTGTAACAGAATCATAGAATCATAGAATCAACCATGTTGGAAGAGACCTCCAACATCACCCAGTCCAACCTAGCACTCAGCCCTATCCAGTCAACCAGACCATGGCACTAGGTGCCCCATCCAGCTTTGCTTGAACACCTCCAAGGACGGTGACTACACCACCTCCCTGGGCAGCCCTTTCCAATGCCAGTCACTTTCTCTGGCAAGAACTTCCTCCTAACATCCAGCCTAGACCTCCCCTCACACAATTTGAGACTGTGTTCCCTTGTTCTGTTGCTGGTTTCCTGGCAGAAGAGATCAACCCCCACCTGGCTACAGCCTCTCTTCAGGTAGTTGTAGACAGCAATGAGGTCTGCCCTGAGCCTCCTCTTCTCCAGGCTGCACACCCCCAGCTCCCTCAGCCTCTCCTCATAGAGTTTGTGTTCCAGGCCTCTCACCAGCTTCGTTCCCCTTCTCTGGACACCTTCCAGCACCCCAATAATAAATAAATAAAAAATAAAGAAATAAATAACAGAGCAATGTATGGCATTGATAGCCAGGCTGTCCAATCTGCTTCTCAGATTCCAGCTCTTTATTTAAAGCATGTAGAGTTTTTGCAGGGAAATGATAATGTTTTGGTGAGGTTACAGGAACTCCCATGAAATGCATTTTCAATCCTAACTTGTTTTAATAAAAGATTGTATCTGAAAATTTCATAGGTGTTTGAACCAGCTCCAGCATTTAAATCTCACTGGCACTGGATTGGCATCCACAGGAGGAGTTTTGTGCTTCAGCAGGTATTATCAGACCAGAACTTCTGTCTTGCAGACATTCATGAGCTAATGAAAAGGAAGGAAGAAGGTGTTACATCTACACAGATTTGAAAATAATTAACAGGAATGGGAAAAAGGAAAAAGTGTGGGGTTTATTTTTTATTAGCAATCAAGGTGCCTATGTATCCTAGGTCTACTGCCTTTATGTGTAATGTGAAAAGATAATTTGGGTTTTTTTTCTATGTTGCTTGATCTAGATGGTTCAAGACAATTAATTTCCTGTTCCCTATATTCTCAGTGCTGTGTTTACCTTCCCCAGCCTCCTTCCATCATATTTACAGAAATGTATGAGGGAAAGGACTGATAAAATTAACAGTTAAGTAAGCTGACAATATACAAAGCAAAATGGCTATTTATTTACAAACCCATTTTATAACTACATATTCCTAGAGATTTCTTACTTCTCTTTTGTTAGATTAATACCATCCATAAGAATTTTCCTCTTCTCTCTCTTATGTCTTCAGAGGCATAAGCCTTGTTAGTGGTATGTTTTAAAACTGCTGTGATCGTGGAATTAGGTGGACTGATCTTATGCATAGGCAGACCTCTCTTCCCCAGATAGTCCGGAAAGGCTGAATGAGGCTTTTCCTCATTCCAAAAATCATGTATTTTGAGATGTTCATTTAAATGACAAAGTGAAAATATTGACAAATAGAGTGAAGTTTGAAAAGCTAACAGCCTAGAATAATTCTGAGAGCTCTCTTTTTATGCCATTGCTCTCATTCCTCCAAATTCAAGGCGAATTCAAGCCACACTTGATCTGTGATAATGTAAAATACAAACATTCAAAGAGATTTTGGAAGACAATCTATTTTATAGTGCTAGACAAAGTCCAGTATGAAGTTTGAAGTCATGTTTGTTCCAGGACACGGTGTTGTCTTTTATATCTCTTTGGCATGTAGTTTTTCACGTGAGCCATTTCTCATCATTGATATATGTACTTGTAGCAAACAAGTCTTGAAAATATCGTAATAAATTGATGTGTCCTGGGTTTGTTCTTTGAGACTTAGACAAAGTGAATACAGTTAATCTTAACAATTCCAAAGATATGGATGTTTAAAAGATGTTCTATAGTTGTTTGCATAGCAATTTATTGCTGTTTATGTAAAAATCTCTTTTAGAATTAAATTTAGAAATGTTTTGAGTAGTTTTGATATAAATAAGGAAGTCACTGGTAAGATCTGTTGAGAATTTTATGGAGTGAACCCCATCTGACCCTGGAAGCTACTATACAGGGGATGCTTTTTTATTGGGCTAAGTTTGAAGAAGTCACAGCTTTGTTCCAACTGCCTTTCATTTCTGCACAAATGTACTGAGGTAGTTGATTGCCTTACAAAGCTTTAAATAGAAAAAAAATGAACAGGTGGTTTGGGTTCAGGAAATAAAATTATCTGTATTATTGTAGACAGGGAAAATTCTTTTCTCATTACACACTGCTTGGATAGAATTAAGCAGACAGCTCATGCTGAGAAATTTGAAACTCAGAGAATGCAACAGTTAAAAAGAGACCATAAATGTGGTAGTTATGCAGGGATGGACCTAAACAGTGGAGCAGCTAACTCAAAATAAACAGTCCAAAATAACAAAACAACAACAAAATTCCTGTTATGTTATCTTTGACAATGGGAATCTACTTTATAAACCAAGCATAATGATGACTTCATTTCTCTGATTAAAGTTAGTCATCTGTTTATTTTTCCAGGGTTAGTTAACTTTATTCGCAGGGGATTTTGGTAGCAATTACATTTAGAATGAAACCTCTCTTCAGTTTTACACAGATTTCGGGGAGGAGAGAAGAGAAAAAAAATCTTTGTTTGCCACTCAGTAATCCAGTCCGAATGTTCAGCAGTCCTGCTGTGGCAAGAGGCAGCACATGACTTTTAAGATAGACTTGGTGCTGAACACATTTGAACAATAAAACCTTAAATCACTAATATTTGAAGTATTTATTTCTAATTTGCTCACCATCTGCTCCAGAGTTCTTTGGTTTATATTACCCCTTATTTAACGACCCCAATACTTTTTATACTTGTCCCGGGTTAGGTTGGATCCCTCCCTTGGTAGAATAAACTCACCATAACATGAATTTATTTGAAAAGTGAGGGGAAAACTAAATTGTATTTCTTCTAGTTTAAATATAACAGTATAAGGAGAAATAAACTACCAGAGAAATATAATAACCTTAGCAAAGATTGGGAACGGGTCAAGCAGCGAAAGCAGCAGCAGCCAAAACAGCGTCGGGGGAAGATAGCAACTGGGGCAGCTGAAGTGGCAGAAGCAGCAAGGGGAAGGTCCAAGCTGTGCTTCCAGACATAAAGCTCTTGATGATCCAATGAAATTACATTAACTTATCCACTGTTACCATTCTATGGCCTATCCCTAGAATGTTCACCTCTCCCCTCAGAGCTTCTACTTCTAAGTTTATCTGTTCTGAATATTCTTATGTCTGAGCTAGAAATCTTGCTCAAACGGCCACGGTACTGAAGTAAGGAAACATTATGGTAACTTGGTCTGAGAAGTAGCACTGCAAAGGAGGAAGGAGGTGACCTTATTGTGGCCTTTCCAGTATCTGAAGGGGGCCTACAAAAAAGCTGGGGAGGGGCTTTTGAGGCTATAAGGACTAGGGGAAATGGAGCAAGGCTGGAGATGGATAGGTTCAGAGTGGATGTGAGGAGGAAGTTGTTCAGCATGAGAGTGGTGAAAGCCTGGAATAGGTTGCCCAGGGAGGTGGCTGAGGCTCCATCACTGGAGGTGTTTAAAGCCAGGGTGGATGAAGCTCTCACCAGCCTGATCTAGGGTAGGGTGGGGTTTCCATTCCTATGGCAGGAGGGTTGGAGGTAGGTGATCGTTGTGGTCCCTTCCAACCATGACTGATTCTGTGATTCAAAGTGATATTTGTGCTTTCTAACAAAGTTCAGAAATGTCTTATGCTGGATTTTTGTTGTTTCATCTCTTATCCTTTTATTAAACAATGTTAGCAAAAGCGACAACATTATTTTTGAATATTTATGCTGCTTTTTTACTTGGTCATTAAAAACATACAATGAGCCAATAAATGGAGAGACAGCCTTAAGAGTAATTTTAGACAGTGCTGATACATTAGTATCTTCTAATTTAGAAACTCCCAGCCACGAATGAGTGTTACGCATTAAATTCAGTACCTGATGACTTGCGTCTTGGAAGATATCCAGAGACTGGGTGAGCAAAGGCTGCTACTTCCTAGTTGTGCCACTGAAATTAAGATTAACTCCCTTGAGAAGACAATTGAATTACACAGCATGTTTTACGTGCAAGAGCAAACCTAGCTGTGTCACTACTTCACCAACAACTTTGAGAAGTGCAGGCAGGTGCATGCTGCAGTGGCTGTGAATGAGATGATTTTTCTCATTAAACATTTGTTGTCTCTTCTAAATGATACTTTCATGTGAAATTTTAATGGTTTAGTTATGTGCAGATTAGTGTTACACAGAAATATTCTGTTTTAATGCTGGTGGTTGTTTCAAGTGATAGGTTTATATTTTGGCAGGGTTTTTTGCTCATCATTTAGTTCAGAGAATAACCAGGTTGGAAGAGACCTCCAAGCTCATCCAGTCCAGCCCTATCCAATCAACCAGACCATGGCACTAAGTGCCTCATCCAGTCTTTTCTTGAACACCTCCAGGGGCAGCAACTCCACCACCTCCCTGGGCAGCCCATTCCAATGCCAATCACTCTCTCTGAGAATTGTTTTTATTAAGCTCAGCTAAGCAAATTAGTGATGTTAAACAGAGAAAAAAAAACCAAAACAGCAAAATGAAAATACTAATCATTTTATTTTAACGCCAACGTGCGCATTATGCATTAATATAAAGAAAACATTCATGCCATATCATTAGCAAACAAATAATAATCAGTCAGACATGAAGCATTATTAAAAGACAAGAAGATTTTATGATGAAGACAGGAGAAATAATAGAAATTTGCAGAAGGGCTGTTGTTGTATCTTGTAAGGAATAGCTAGAAAATTAGATTAATCAAGGAGCAGACATTTGGAAGAAAGTTTGTGTGAATGCCTGACAGTCTTGCTCTTTCCCTCATTTCAAATGTTGGCAGGGTAGCATGCAGCTCCAAGGGAAATGTGCTCCTTTCATACTTGAGTAATTGATGAATTGTATGCAATATGCAAATGAGAATCCATAAATCTTATGAATGACAGCTTAATTTATGTGAGCCTTAATGAATGCAGGATTAGATTTTAATTAAATATCCTCAAAGGCACCCTGAGTAGTAGGTTTTTTTAGGCCTTGTTTTTTTTAAAGACTTGTTTCACATGCAGTGCATTTTATGAAAGAGGAAAATCAGGCAATGAACTTAGTAGAAACGTTCTTGTGTTTTAATGATAAGCATTGTTCTGTTTTGTGAAGCAAAACAGTACTTCAACTGGCCTGTATCAGGAACAGTGTGGCCAGTAGGACAAGAGAGGTTATTCTGTCCCTGTACTCAACACTGGTCAGGCCACACCTTGAATGCTGTGTCCAGTTCTGGGCCCCTCAATTCAAGAGAGATGTTGAGATGCTCAGAGGTGTCCAGAGAAGGGCAGTGAAGCTGCTGAGAGGCCTGGAGCACAGCCCTGTGAGGAGGGGCTGAGGGAGCTGGGGATGTGCAGCCTGGAGAAGAGGAGGCTCAGGGGTGACCTCATTGCTGTCTGCAGCTACCTGAAGGGAGGTTGTACCCAGGTGGGGTTGGTCTCTTCTGCCAGACAACCAGCACCAGAACAAGGGGACACAGTCTCAAGTTGTGCTGGCGGAGCACTAGGCTGGATGTTATGAGGAAGTTGTTGGGAGAGAGAGGGATTGGCATTGGAATGGGCTGCCCAAGGAGGTGGTGGAGTTACTGTCCCTGGAGGTGTTGAAGCAAAGCCTGGCTGAGGCACTTAGTGCCATGGTCTGGTTGATTGGCCAAGGCTGGGTGGTAGGTTGAACTGGATGATCTTGGAGTCTTTTCCAACCTGGTTGATTCTATGATTCTATGATTCTATGAACTGATAATAATCATTTAACAAAATATCCACAGACCTTTTTTTTTGCATTTCCTACACAATTTCCTAAATTTGATTGTCTTTAATTGCTTCTGGCTTCTGATATTGTATGTTATTTTTAATCACAGGAAAAGTTATTAAAACTTTTCAAAAAATAAACAGTATCTGCAGAAGAGTTCATTAAAGTTTGATTGACTATCTGAATGCTTTAAATGCAAAATCTAATTCCACTAAAAGAAGGTGTTCCCACCCCAGTTTGAAAATTGCATCTCTAGACAATACATAATGAGATGAAATGATAAATAACACAGAAGGTTGTAAATAACATTTAGGAAGCAGAATTGTAAAATAAAAGTGTTTTGAAACCGATCCTGCAATTCCCAGCTGTCTTTGGAGTAAGGGGACCAATCCTGTTCCTCTCACACCTGCTTTTAATTAGCCACTGAAAAATGTGTCTAGAATCTGCTTGAGTTGGGAGCGAAAGCTGAGCAAACTTAAGAAATGTTAGGAGGAAGTTGTTGCCAGAGAGAGTGATTTGCATTGGAATGGGCTGCCCAGGGAGGTGGTGGAATCACCATCCCTGGAGGTGTTCAGGAGAGGCCTGGATGGGGCACTTGGTGCCATGTTCTGGTTGATTGTCTGGGGCTGGGTGCTGGATTGGACTGAATGATCTTGGAGGTCTCTTCCAACCTGGCTGATTCTATGATTCTATGAAATGCAGGCACCAAAGTTGTGCAAGTTGTGATTCCTCAGCCTTGTTTCTCTAGCACTCTTTATGTGATAGTGGGCAGCATGACTTGCCAGAGAGAGTGATTGGCATTGGAATGGGCTGCCCAGGGAGGTGGTGGAGTTGCTGTCCCTGGAGGTGTTGAAAGAAAGCCTGGCTGAGGCACTTAGTGCCATGGTCTAGTTGACTGTATAGAGCTGGGTGCTTGGTTGGACTGGATGAGCTTGGCGATCTCTTCCAACCTGGTTGATTCTGTGATTCTGTGATTCCATGTACATAGCCAAACCACCTACATGAAGTCCTTGCATGTAATTTTTCACTGGTTTATATGTGATTCTTGACTTCTGATAAGATTATTTTTATTTATTGGCAAGATCTGATATTTTTCTTTTTTTGCTGATCCTTGTATCTGTCATCTGTGAAAATTGTCTGTTTCAAAGAAAAAAAAACCAGCTTTTTCAGTTGACAATTGTAAACTTCCTGTGAAATTCAACAGTTTCATAAAAAACTCAGAAACTCAGTATTTTTCTTTTCAATTACAGCAGTTTATTAGTAACTCCTTTTCTAACTTCAAGTAGTTAAGGTTCTTCCTTCTCAGTATCTCATGGGTGCAGCTCTTCAAAGCTTTTCTCCATGGTGTGGCTGTGGTAATGGCAACTGAAGTGATCTTACTGTTTCTTTTAGCTGAAGTAGTAGCAAGGATGTGGAAATGGGTAAAGAAGAGTTATTGCTTTCTAGTTACTCAGGAGTAGATCACACAATCAACCAGGTTGGAAGAGACCTCCAAGATCATCCAGTCCAACCCAACACCCAGCCCTGTCCAATCAAGTAGACCATGGCACTAAGTGCCTCAGCCATGCTTTTCTTCAACACCTCCAGGGACAGTGACTCCACCACCTCCCTGGGCAGCCCATTCCAATGCCAATCACTCTCTCTGCCAACAACTTCCTCCTAACATCCAGCCTAGTGCTCCACCAGCACAATTTGAGGCGCTGTCCCCTTGTTCTGTTGATGGTTGCCTGGCAGAAGAGACCAACTCCACCTACCTATGGCCTCCGTTCAGGTAGTTGTAGACAGCAATGAGGTCACCCCTGAGCCTCCTCTTCTCCAGGCTAAACATCCACATCCTGTCATCTTAGAGAGAGACCTCTTCAAAGTAGCTGTTAAGCATGGAGAGCCTAAGGGAGATGCAGAGTTTGTCACAGCTCAGCAGTGCTTACTTCCTCAGGATGTTTTGGTGTAGCTGGGAACATAAATAGAAAGCTGTACATGAATGTCAGTAGCAGAAGGTATAGGACAATTTGACAAGATGAATCCCAAGGGCCTAGTGGCATTCTAGTTTAAAGTATTTTAAAGTCAAGTACTAAATATTTTAGCTCTTAGTGTGAAGATCTAACCTCCTTCTTTATTGGTGTCGGTGGAATGGTGGAAAACAGGACGTCCAAAAGGTATCCTAGAGGATGTTCAAAGAACTACAGACTAGGAAGTCTGGTTCTATGCTTCAGAAATAAATAGAAAGAATAATGGCAATGGACATTAGATAAACATATACTGAGGAAGAGTCAACACTGCTTCTGTGCATGGAAATTCTGAAAAGATTAATGAATGTGCAAGAAAAACATATCCATTTGTGAAAACTTGAATTCTCAAGAAGCTTTTGGCAAGGTTCCTCAGCAGGTCATGATGCTGCAGTCAGTAGTTTGGAAAACCAGTCTGTTTAAAATGTGGAAAACAGACTGGGTTTTATTTGTTTTGTTTGCTAGTTGAGAAAGATCACTGCCGAGGTCTCACGGTGGTCTATGATAAGAGCTGTATTTTTCAATAAAGAATGCAGCTTGAAAAGGGAGGTAATAGCACATTAAAAATTAAAAGGATTTTTCTCGCTAGTAAAAAGATCAGTAGAGCTGAGGCAGAGAGAGACAGGGAGGAAGAGTAAATTTGGAAGTGGAGCAGGAAGGTCAGAAGGGATTATTCTCCTGATAAGAGAAGTCATCAAATGAAACAAAGAGATGATAGATTGAACAGAATAAGGGAATCACTACTTCACACGATTCTTACTGATGTTGCCACATATACTGCCACAGGGTCTTGTCGGTCTTAAAAACTGGTACAGGTTCAGGATATTATAATCAAAGCTTAGGTAAGAAAAAAAAAACCATCAGAAATGGTATAAGCCCACTGCCCAAGGTTTAGGGAATCCCTGGGATGCAAATCACTGGCAGCCCCGAATGTATCTTGATACTGTATCATTCTGTAGTTTCCTTTTCTGTACATCTAGCTGAGGCAGCTGGTATTGGTCATCATCAGACACAGAATACCTGAGTAGGTAGTTCTTTGGTTTCACCCAGCATGTATGTTCTTTGATTACCATGATTTGTTTTTCATCCCTTGCACATCCCTAGAGACATTCATGAGAAATAAGGAGGACGCACAGAGCCTTTGTAATTGAGCATGCACACTGAACATTCTAACAAGCAGATGAATTTTGAAACTGTTTGATGAGGAAAGGAAAAGGGAAAGTGGGAGTGGCAGTGGCATGGAGAACAGTTGTGATGGTTTGGGTGTTCCCCCCCCCACTTTGGAAAATCACCCAGACTAGACTCAGCGGCTGGGGAAATTAAAGAATGAAGCTTTATATTTACAGCTTAGCACAATAGACAGGCAGGTATTTACAACAGATACAGCTATAGACAGAAATAGACAAGTTAAAAGGTAATACAGAAACAAAACAGCCCTCCCAGAAACCAGAGTCTCCAGGAGGGGCTCCCAACCATAGAATCAGTCAGGGTTGGAAGGGACTGCAAGGATCATCTAATTCCAACCTCCCTGCCTGGGCAGGGACCATCCTTCCATCTTCCTCCCACCCCTCTACCTTACCCAAGATCTTGCCTTATTCAAGGTAAGTTTGGAGGGTTGGCCGGGGGGGATGGAGTTAGGAAGCAGGTGGATTAGTCACACAGATGGCAGGTTAGGTTAGAGGGAAAAGTGCAGCCCACAAAGCCCAGACAGCGACTCTGTTATCTATATTTCTATTATTGTTCTTATGCAGTAGACATCACCATTGTTTCCTTTTCACAGCCTATCATCCAATTCTTCTCACCAAAACATGTCTAGCTAGGCCCAAACTAGCACAACAGTGTATTCTGAAAATAAATTATCTGTTGATCACAAACTAAATACTGCATCTGCCATTGTCAAGACACAGTTAACAGGTCTGGCAAATACTGAGCTAGGAAGCCTGCATGGATAGTTGATGCCAAATTGAATGATGTATTTTTTGACAGTTGAAAAAAAAAACCAACAAAAGAAAGGGAAGAGCAAGACCTGAAAGTGATTTTTTTTTCTATTCTCTCACTCTGCTCTTCTGAAATGGAACCTAGATATGTGCCCTTTTCAGAACTGTAAGTAATTTGCTGCACTTCTGTGTTTTAAACACAGCTGTCAGAATACATCTTTTTTCAATTATTTTATCTGAATGCTGACATTTTCTTTTCAGAAACTCCAAATGGTGACTGTGTCAACAAAAGGGAGTATGTGTCCCTTCAGCTCCATGAAGAACTTAAGTAATCAGCTTCAGTAATGACCCCACGTGTGGTAGTAGTTTATTAGTTAATGAACTAGCAGAAGGAGGTGTGAGGGAAGATCTTATTTGTATGAATATAGCTGTTTACAGGCAGTGAGTGTAATTCAGCCAAGTCAGCGTCATACAGCCTGTATGAGTTATTTCTGACAGGGCTTTCTGCTTACAGTGTAGCATCAGTGAGGCTGGCCTTTACAAATGAGCTTCAGGTGGCCGTGTACCGTTGTTTGCCTAGAGAGTCCGTTCTGGCTAGGGACTTTCATTTGTGAAATACAAGTGACAGAGAAATGGAAAAAAAAGTTCTAACTTTTATACTGAGTTAACAGAAATTTAGATTGGTTTTATTAGTGGATGCATATAAAACAGACTAGTAGCCTCCATAGAGAAATAAGCAAGATAGCTCAGCCACCAAAACATCCCTTCCCTTCTCTTCCCTTTTTCTCTCTTAGAGTCATAGCATCAGTCAGGGTTGGCAGGGACCACAAGAATCATCAATTTCCAGCCTCCCTGCCATGGGCAGGGACACCCTACCCTAGATCAGGTGTAGCCACAGCCTCATCCAGCCTGGCCTTAAACACCTCCAGCAATGGGGCGTCAACCACCTCCCTGGGCAACCCAGTCCAGCCTCTCACCACTCTCGTGCTGAACAACTTCTTCCTCACATCCAGTCTGAACCTACCCATCTCCACCTTTGCTCCATTCCCCCTAGTCCTATCACTCCCTTATAGCCTAAAAAGTCCCTCCCTAGCTTTTTTGTAGCCCCTCTTCAGATCCTGGCAGGCCACAAGAAGGTCACCTTGGAGGCTCTTTGAGAATGCAGGCATATATGGCACACATACATTCCTTGTGTGCTGATTTTACTTATTTGCTCTTTCTGTGCTGGGTATGAACACTCAAAAAGAAGAGATGAAGGTGAAAGAAAAGAAAAGTGTTTGAATTCGAAGTGATGACATCCAAACAGGCTTCCATGTAATAAACTGTCTCTGTAATCATATTTAACAAACTATAATTCAAAACTCAGTTTTATGCTGTGAGTCACATCAGACTCACTGCTTACAATGTGTGCTAGTTTGAAGCTAGCTAGAATGTTTTGGTGAGAAGAACTAGATTACAGGCTGTGAAAGGGAAACAATGGTGATGTCTGCTGCACTCATAGGTTTGCTGAGGTGTGTAAGTATAAGAATGTAAATACAGAATCATAGAATCAACCAGGTTGGAAGAGACCTCCAAGATCATCCAGTCCAACCTAGCACCCAGCCCTATGCAGTCAACTAGACCATGGCACTAAGTGCCTCAGCCAGGCTTTTCTTGAAGACCTCCAGGGACGGTGCCTCCACCACCTCCCTGGGCAGCCCATTCCAATGGGAAATCACTCTCTCAAGGAAGAACTTCCTCCTCACATCCAGCCTATACCTCCCCCACCACAACTTGAGGCTGTGTCTTCTTGTTCTGTTGGTGGTTGCCTGGGAGAAGAGACCAACCCCCACCTGGCTGCAACCTCCCTTCAGGTAGTTGTAGACAGCAATGAGGTCTGCCCTGAGCCTCCTCTTCTCCAGGCTGCACACCCCCAGCTCCCTCAGCCTCTCCTCATAGGGTTTGTGCTCCAGCCCCCTCATCAGTTTTGTTGCCATTCTCTGGACATGTTCCAACACCGCAACATCTCTCCTGAATCGATGGGCCCAGAACTGGACACAGGACTCAAGGTGTGGCCTGACCAATGCTGAGTACAGGGGAAGAATGCTCTCTGGGCTTTGGGCTGCATCTCTCTCCCTCGAAACTGCTGTCTGTGTGATTAAATCCACCTGCTTCCTAACCCCCCTGGCCGACCCTCCATGCTACCTTATGTTTAAGGCACACAATGTGTAAGTTTTATGCTGTAATTCAGATCAGATTCACTGCTTACAGTGTATAGGGTTTTTTATTTTTCACAAGAAGACCTGCAGGAAGTTTCAAACAAACAAATTATTTCAGTGCAAACATACATGGGTTCTCTCCAAAGCATGCATTTCATATTGTGAGAGGAGTCAGGCCCGAGGTATCTGCTGTAATTGTGCGAGGTAATTATAAGATCTCCTTGAAAAGGACGTTTTTACAGATCTCGATTTGGCTTTCAGCATTTATGAATTTGAATTGACATCCTCAGCACAGTGCCAATTCCGCATGACTAGATTCATTCCACAAATGGAGTTTAAATGGCTGCGTAGGTACTGCTAAACTCAACGGGGCAGGGTTTCATGCGAACGTCAAATTGTTAACCTGGTGTGATTTTGGGAAGAAGGTGGTTTTAGCTGTGTTGTGGCATTTGGCATCCTGACCAGAGAAACAAAGCGGTCTGATTTATTTACTGGTACAGACAAAGCCAAGTCATTTTAGACTTGGGTTAGTTTTTAGCTGACTGGATTTGGGGGAGAGGAATTGCCGCTCTGGTTTGCGTGAAGTGAGGAGCCACCAATCTTTCCAATCTCACAGGAGCAGAATTATTCTGCTGCATCTCTCCTTGGATGCAGAGGGAGCAGAAATATCTCCATGCTGCTTGAATCTCTCAGCTCCTAGATCACGTATCTCAGCCTGGGTACCACCTGACTAAATTTAGAATATAAAGAGAACTTTCAGCCCACTCCTCTTGATATATTTTCTTTCAAAGTTCATAAAAAAAAAAGGTGATTTTTTTTCAGCCAGGAATTAAGCCTCCACCTTGTTAGTTGAGAGTTTACTGATTTCCAGGGAGAAAATCTGAGAACTAGCTGAAGTAATTGCCCAGCATGACTGTTCTCTTGCAGTGGCTATGGCCACCTTATACTGGGATAGCAAGTGTGTAGCCAGCATATTAAGAAAACTGTTTGTCCTCTACTCTTCTTCAGCACTGGTGAGACCTCATTTGGAGTCCTGAGTGCAGGTTTGCACTCCCTAGGATGAGACTGATGGAATGCATGCAGTGAGGTGCACGAGGTGGTTGGGGAACAGAGAAAATGGCCTCTGCAGATGTGCCATGTGTGCTATGGCTTTTTGGTATTAAGATCTGAAGACAAAGTGAGGATTTTATTGAGAATTTTGTGCAAATGGAGGCTATGGAGAAGACAGAGCCTGATTTTTCTCAAGGGACTGCTGCAAAATGACAAGGGACTAAAGTCCAGAGTTGCAACAAGGAAAATTCTATCCACATAGAAGGAAAAGTAAAGGCACTGTAAGAGTCATTTAACACTGAAATGGGTTGCCCAGGGTGGTTATGGGTTCTCTAGCCTTAGAGATACAGAAATCTTACTTAGACAAGGCTCTGGCTGACTTGTTGTTTATTGTTCCCTGAACAGAGTTTATGCTAGATGATCTTGAGAGGTGTCTTTTAAACTAAAAGGTTCAGTGATTCTGAGTTAGTGCCAGATCTGCCTTGTGTCTTAGAATTATAGAATAGAATCAGCCAGGTTAGAAGAGACCTCCAAGATCATCTGGTCCAACCTGGCACCCAGCCCTATCCAGTCAACCAGACCATGGTGCTAAGTGCCTCATCCAGTCTTTTCTTGAACACCTCCAGGCATGGCAACTCCACCGCCTCCCTGGGCAGCCCATTCCAATGCCAGTCACTCCCTATGGCAAGAACTTCCTCCTAACATCCAGCCTAGACCTCTCCCACTAGAACTTGAGACTGTGTCCCCTTGTTCTGTTGCTGCTTGACTGCAAGAAGAGACCAACCTCCATCTGGCTACAACCTCCCTTCAGGGAATTGTAGACAGCAATGACGTCACCCCTGAGCCTCCTCTTCTCCAGCTCCCTCAGCCTCTGCTCATAGGGTTTGTGTTCCAGGCCTCTCACCAGCTTTGTTGCCCTTCTCTCGACACATTCCAGTATCTCAACATCTCTCTTGAATTGAGGAGCCCAGAACTGGACACAGCACTCGAGGTGTGACTTGACCAGTGTTGAGTATGGAGGGGCAGGATAACCTCCCTTGTCCTACTGACCACACTCTTCCTGATCCAGGCCAGGATGCTGCATTTATCTTTCACCGTAACCTCAGTATTTACAGCTAATTTGTGCTCAAATTAATCTTTGATTCTCCTGTTATTTCAATTATGAAAAAACACTAGTTTGGGTAAGTTTTAAGTGTAAAACATTGTTTTACAATGGGTGGAGTTAAGAAGTCTGTACTCCTACTGCCACCTTGTTGAGTCCATCTTGTTTCAGCTTTGTGTTTAACAAACTAAGTTACAACAAGCACAACCTATATTTAATTGTGTTGAACTTAGCAGTTTTTTTTAACGTGCCTAGCTTGTAGATGGGAAGCAATAGGCAGTGAGATTTGCTGGAACATACTATTCCAAAAATTTGATTTGCATACATTATCTGATTGATTACTTTTGCTCCAGGCCTCAGCATTTTCACCTCTAAAGTTGTTGAGTTGTTTGATTTAACATTTGATTTTGCCTTGATGGGATTGGAAACACGGAATGTGTTCTTGCATACAACAGTAATATTGACAGCCTACAACATATGCATTGCACGTAAAGGATTGTGAAAAGTTACTGTAGGTGATACTGACTGGTAAAGTGTCATAAGCTGTGTAATAATCTGATCATAGCTGACAGGGGAGATGCTTTTATAATATGTACAGAACCATGATAAGGAGGATTAATATGGCAGTTACATTTTAAGTATCTAACTGAAATCTGTCTGTACAATTGTTAGCAGTGATGGTCGATGAAAGGAGAGTCTTAATGGAAATGGTCGAAGAACCCTGAAATTAAAAGCAGGGTGAAGGTATTACAACAATTGCAGAAGGTAGTATAACAATTTTGGACAAGCCTTTGCAGTGATGATGTGTTTTCTTAGTTAGGTCATAGTATCTTTACATATGTATGAATTTTACTTCAGTTAAAACCGAAGCAGATGACTTAAGATGTGCTTTGATTTATGGTATCAGTATGCATTTCAGTGGGTAGCTGTGTTTGTGTGCACCTCTTAAAAATAATATTGGTTGGCCTGTTTCCTTTGGCCTTGGAAAAGATATACTGATATTAGAGAAGAGCTTTCATTCTCCTAGTTATCTGTGCTGTTCTACTTGAATGTACTTCCAGTGCCAGTGTCTGCTCAGCATTATTTTAAAGCGATAAGGATATTATTTTCATCTGATGTTTGTATTGTAACTCCCACATTACTGTTATTGTCAAAACAGTTTATCTGGCCCAAACTGTGCTGGAGACACTGAAAGAACCAGACTGTTAGGAATGTAGTCACCACATCCCAAATGCATAACAAGTCGTATTACTTTCAGTGAGCCTTCTCTTGACCCTTCATTCCTCTGCAAGCTCCAGAAGCATGTATGATAAAGAGGAGGGAAGAGCTGGCCATTGTGCATAGCGTCACTAAGTAGGAAGCTCAATTTTTGCAGACACATTGTATCTTATACTGTAGTTATAACCTATAGATCCTCTGTGACCTGAGATAGATTGTATGATCCTGCTCTGGCAGGGGGGTTGGACACGATGATCTCTTTGGGTCCCTTCCAGCCTCTGACATCCTGTGAACCTGTGAACCTTCCAGCTATCTAGTGAACGTAAAGAACTATCATTACAAGCAGAAATAATAGACCTTAGTGGTATGTAGAATATTCCATGGATTGGTGCCAAATCTAATCAGAACAAGAAGAATCCAAATTCGATCTAGTTGGGGATGTCCCTGCTTACAGTAGAGGGATTAGACTAGATGAGTTTTAAAGGGCACCTTCCAAGTCATTGCTTGCTATGAATCTCTGTTTGTATCAAAAAAGCCCTCACCAACTAATGATCCTACAGTGTTGTGGTTTTTTTTTCCAAGGGAGAAAAAAAAGATGTAATTACATTGGGCACAAATGAGAAAAATTCATTCTGCAGAAGTGAATCTAAATAACAAAACAAGAGCCTTTGATCATGTGAAAATACTGCAGAAATTCCCCTCTTCAGTCTACTACATAGGGTCACACCTTGAGTCTTGTGTCTAGTTCTGGGCTACTCAATTCAAGAGAGATGTTGAGATACTGGAAGGTGTACAGAGAAGGGCAGAGAAGCAGGTGAGGGGCCTGGAGCACAGCCCTGTGAGGAGAGGCTGAGGGAGCTGGGGGTGTGCAGCCTGCGAAAGAGGAGGCTCAGGCAGACCTCATTGCTGTCTACAACTACCTGAAGAGAGGCTATAGCCAGGTGGGTTTTGTCTCTTCTGCCAGGCAAGCAGTAAGAGAACAAGGGGACACAGTATCAAGTTGTGCAATCAGGGGAGGTCTGGGCTGGATGTTAGAAGGAAGTTCCTGCCAGAGAGAGTGATTGGCATTGGAATGGGCTGCCCAGGGAGGTGGTGGAGTTGCCATCCATGGAGGTGTTCAAGCAAAGCCTGGCTGAGGCACTTAGTGCCATGGTCTGGTTGATTGGCAAGGGCTGGGTGCTAGGTTGGACTGGCTGATCTTGGAGGTCTCTTCCAATCTGGTTGATTCTATGATTCTGTGATTCAGGTACTGGCTAAAAAGGAGACCAGGAGTTTCGCTATGGGCCTAGAATGGAAAGACTTGTGACAAAGTAATGCTGACAAACAGCACATATGTAGAAATGTTGTGTCAGAAGGTTTAAAGCATTTGTTGAGTAATCAAAATACAGTAATTATGTATGTAATTTGGTGTTTTAACAGCTCTTGACTTGTCTACATCATACAGGACTTTCTTGGCGCCAGGTGGGCTTGGCAACAGCTCTGAAAGGGGTGAATCATAGGAATAGCTGGCAGATCCCAGAGATACCAGTACATATCTGAGAAAAAAAAGAGTTCTTGACCTCGTTCAAACAAATCAGGGGAAATGTAAAGTTGTGACCATTGCTGCTCTCCTTTTCATCCAGTTTTAGTATATTTTCAATTTCACAACATCATGGATTGCCTACTTAGAATCAGTCAGGGTTGGAAGGGACCACAAGGATCATCTACTTCCAACCCCCTTGCCATGGGCAGGGACACTCTACCCTAGCTCAGCCTGGCCAGAGCCTCATCCAGCCTGGCCTTAAATACCTCCAGGGACGGGGCCTCAACTACCTCCCTGGACAACCCATTCCAGACTCTCGCCACTTTCATGGTGAAGAACTTCCTCCTCATGTCCAGCCTGAACCTACTCATCTCCAGCTTCACTCCATTCCCCCTAGTCCTGTTGCTCCCTGATAGCCTAAGAAGTCCTTCCCCAGCTTTTTTGTAGGTCCCCTTCAGATACTGGACAGCCCCAGCTCTTTCAGTTTGTCCTCATAGGAGAGGTGCTCCAGCCCTCTGATCATCCTCATGGCCCTTCTCTGGACATGCTCCAGCGCATCCACATCCTTCTTGTAATGGAGGCTCCAGCACTGGATGCAGTACTCCAGGTGGGGTCTGACCAGAGTAGAATAGAGGGAGAGAATCACCTCCCTTGTGCTGCTGGCCACACTTCTCCTGATGCTGCCCAGGATCCAGTTGGCCCTCCAGGCTGCAAGTGCACACTGCTGACTCATGTTGAGCCTCTCATCCCCCAGCTCCCCCAGGTCCCTCTCCTCAGGGTCCTCTCCAGCCATTCACTGCCCAGCCTGGATTTGTGCTTCTCATTGCCCTGACCCAGATGCAGGACACTGCACTTGGTCTTGCTGAAGATCAGGAGATTGGCTTGTGCCCACCTCTCCAGCCTGTCTAGGTCCCTCTGGATGGCATCCCTGCCCTCCAGCCCATCTGTTGCACCACACAGCTTGGTGTCATCAGCAGACTTGCTGAGGGTGCACCCACAAAGACGTTGAAAAAGACTGGTCCCGGAACCAGTACTTGTTCAATGGTCATCTAAATTTGAAGTGACTATTATTAAAAATCAGAATACATTATTGCATTGCTAAGGTAACTGTTTTCTTGTACTGTCATAGTGAGTTGTATTACACACCGTGAATACCGCTAGCCAGTAGGGTGTAACAATTCCAGTTTAAGATTTGCTTTAAATGGAAGATTTATAACTTTGTTGTACAGCAGACATAGAAGCTGGAAGCTGCTCTGCTACTGCCTTTGGCAAGAGAGAGAAAATGCTTCTCACCATGCTGCTGCTGCTGTAGGCAATGTAGGGATACCTGCTATGATTCACTTAGCAAGTGTTATGTTTCATAACCTTAGAAAAATCTATTCACAGATACTAACAAATGAAGTTCCAGGCTTATGGAAAAAAATATTTTAGTCCTCTTATAGCTGTTGTTTCAAAGCTGATGAAATGATAATTGAGCAAAAGAGATTGTAAAAAAATGATATCTAGATCACTTGGATACAATAGTAAATGTAGCACTGCTCACCTCATCTCTTTCCAGTTCCTGTTTACTTAACTATTTTCTACATTTCTCTCACCCTAATATTGGGTTAGAAGCTTCCTTGAACCTGCTGCCATGTTAATTAACTCATTAAGGATTTGATAGGAGATTTATGAAGTGCTCTTTTACAGTCATTACTTCAGAAGTAGTAATGAAAATATGTAGTAGAATAAAAAAAAAAGTAGTAGAAAGACTAATTTTACGCAGGATGTTACAGAATCACAGGATGTTAGGCGTTGGAAGGAACCTCCATAGATCATTGAGTCCAACCACGCTGCCAGAGCTAGACTATAATCTAGTGCAGGTCACACAGGAACACATCCAGACAGGGCTTGAAAGTCTCCAGACCTCTCTGTTGCGGAGGAGCCTGTTACAGTGCTCCATGACCCTTACAGCAAAGAAATTCTTCCTCATCTTGAAGTGGAACTTCCTGTGCTGTAGTTTATATCCATTGTCCCTTCTCCTGTCACAGCTGAGCAGAGCCTGTCCCCTCCCTCCTGACTCCCAGCACTCGGATACTTATATTAGATCCCCTTTAAAAAGCCCCAGGTCCTTCAGCCTCTTCTCATAGGGCAATACTCCAGCCCCTTCATCATTTTTGTAGCCGTCCGTTGGACTCTCCAGTAGATCCCTGTCCCTCCCTCCTGAACTGGAGAGCCCAGAACTGGATGCAGTGTTCCAAGTGAGGTATCCCCTTGGCAGAGTAGAGGGGGAGGAGAACCTCACTTGATCTGCTGGCCGCACCCCTCTTTATGTGCCCCAGGACTCCATTGACATTCTTGTCCACAAGGGCACATTGCTGTCCCATGTAGAACTTGGTGTCCACCAGGACTCCCAGGTCCTTTTGCACAATGCTGCTTTCCAGCTGATCACCTCCCAGCCTGTACTGGTGCAGTTTATTGTTCCTTCCCAGGTGCAGAACTCTGCACTTCATCTTGATGAACCTCATTAGGTTACTCTCTGCTCACCTCTCAATCTGTCCAAGTCTTGCTGACTGAGACACAGCCTCCATGTGTCTCAGTCAAGCCTCCCACTTTGGTATTGGCAGTAAACTTGCTGAGCAGACTCTCTCTATCTGTCCCCTCATCAATGGCATTGATGATGTTCAACAGCACCAGACCCAACACTGATCTGTAGGGGACTCTGCTAGTTACAGCTCTCTGGCTGAATTTGCATCACTGATCAACACCCTTTGAAATGTAACATTTTGGTTGCACCCCAGAGCTAAGCATTGTAAAATGTTGTATATGTGGGACAGAGTGCAGTCAACCAACTTTTACATAACATTTTGGATATAAAGTATTGCTCTGAAATCATAGAATCATCCAGTTTGGAAGAGACATCCAAGATCATCCAGTCCAACCTAGCACCCAGTCCTGCCCAGTCAACCAGACCATGGCACTAAATGCCTCAGTCAGGCTTTTCTTGAACACCTCCAGGGATGGTGACTCCACCACCTCCCTGGGCAGCCCATTCCAATGCCAATCACTCTCTCTGAGATGAACTTCCTCCTAACATCCAGCCTTTACAACTTGAGACTGTGTCCCCTCGTTCTGTTGGTGATTTCAGAGTTTTGTTAAAAACATGATTATTACCAGAATGAGTACCAAAATACCACAGACCAACAGACATTTACTTTTGTGGTCCTATGGTACTGGAATTTTAGTGACCTAAAGGTATGTTAATTTTTGCATATTTCCTTCTGATACTTAGAATCATAGAATCAACCAGGTTGGAAGAGACCTCCAAGATCATCCAGTCCAACTTAGTTTGTATTTTTGAATCATGGCTGCTTCAGTTTACCCCTGTACATATTAATATCTTAAATTTTCACATGAGCAGAAGGAATTAACTCTGAAATAATCTGCTAGGTTTGGTGTAGATTTATTATGATTCAACTGAAACATTAAAAAAAGCAGCATCCTATACAGTGCCCTCAGTTTTAAAATAGAGACACTTTGGCTTAAAGGGGAGCTTTGCTTTAGAATTACTGGTATAATATGCCACGGGGCTGTTCAGAGGGCTGAAGCACCTCTCCTATGAGGACAGACTTAAAGAGCTGGGGCTGTTCAGTCTCGAGAAGAGGAGGCTCCCAGGTGACCTTCTTGTGGCCTTTCAGTATATGAAGGGGGCCTATAAAATAGCTGGGGAGGGACTTTACAGGCTACCAGGGAGTGTCAGGACTAGGGGGAATGGAGCTGTGTAGGTTCAGACTGGATGTGAGGAGGAAGTTGTTGAGCATGAGAGTAGTGGGAGCCTGGAGTGGGTTGCCCAGGAAGATGGTTGAGGCCCCATGCCTGGAGGTGTTTAATACCAGGCTGGATGAAGCTGTGGCCAGACTGATGTAGGGTGGGTTGTCCCTGCCCCAGGCAGGGAGTTTGGAAGTAGATGATCCTTGTTATCCCTCCCAACCCTGACTGATTCTCTGATTCTAATACAGCTCACTCAGGTCCACTCAATTGATTTGGCCATGGAAAATCAACTTTTTTGTCATGAATTTTCTTTGTTGTTTTGGATTTGTTGAAGAATGCATTGGGTGCTTTGCATATCTGGTGCTTTCTGTATACACTACACAATGCTGCGATGGCAATGATAGATTTGCATCTGGCATTGAAGGGCTGTATCTTGAGGTGACTTTTTCCTTCTTTGATTCTTTATTCATGTAATGCCGTTAGTATTGTTTGTTACAATGCAGGATATTTATAACAGGAAACATCTGTGGAGCAGAAATAAAGAATAGTTTTCATAAAGCAGTTTTATGCTATCCTTCTACCAGTATCTGATAACAGTCACATTTATCTGGGTGTAGGAACGTTCTGACAGGTGTAAGGAATAACTGATTGATATAAACTCACTACAGCATGAAAATGAACCTTTTGATAAAGACATCTTAGTTAGAACTGATAAGTAAAGTACAGAGAACATAACTGTCTGCTATTATGTATCATTTTATTACCTTTATGTTGATCTTGATCTTTTAAATGGATAGTAAAGCATTGACAAAAGATGACTGAATGCAGACATTTGTATAATGTACCTTTAGCGAGAGCATAATCTTTAGATCAAGGACAACTTAGCAGGCAAAGGGCTCATAATTCATTAAAATAGAGACACTATCTAGTTCATAACACGGAAAACTTAAACAGTGTGTTATTCTAAGGATTCAAAATTAGTATTTTTCTTATTCCTTTAAAATACAGCTCTATATAGATTTCGATGGGTTGAGAAGCAGAAGAAAGCGTTGGCTAAAAATTAAATATAGTTAAGAAATTTATTTCCTGTTTTATCAGTTTCCAGAGCTTTTATGACCATAACTGCATTAACATCTTTCTGGTATTAAGTTTCGAACAGATGGATGCCATGAAAATGATTACTTCATTTAATAAGATAGAAATAAAAGCTTTTCACCATTTAGTGGTGTTCCGTGAACATGTTCTGACTCTAAATATTATTATTACAGTATGCAAGTATTTTAAAGAAGAAAATAAATGCAAGTCATAATCATCTGAAATCCTTTAGAAACTAGAGATCACTGTCTTGATTATGCAGCGGTGTCTTACATCAGCAGGTTGTTGAACTCATGGAAGAAGTATCAGGAACTTCAGTATTTTGATACACAGTGACTTAATTTTGTATGGAAATAGGTGCAGTTAAAAAATATCTAAGGAAATTCTAATGAACAGGGAAATGTAATAGACCAAAACACAAATGAAAGTAGGTGGACACCCATGGTATTATTTGAAAGTGTTTGTATAAATGTATAGAGTGAGACAACATTAATTTATTCCTTCTTAATGAAAAAAAATACAGGAAATGCAATCCTCTTTCTACTTGAAGTAGAGTCTTTTTGGTATTCAATATTTGTGATTCTCTAAATAATCTTACAATGAAACAAATTTATTTTTTTCTAGTGTTTGAGGCTAGGACTGTAATTGATCAGTTCTGTGAAGCTGGAAAAGGGAATAACAGAATCTGAAAAAATAGTAATAATTTGTACTGTTTCTTAACCATTTTTGGTAGGTGTTTTTTTTTTTTTCAGCTTTCATTTACTTTAAAAAAACTAAACTCTAGTGTGATGGTTTAGGTGTTATGTGCCCCCCCAGCACTTAAGTGAAATCGCCCAGACTAGACTCAGCCTCTGGAAATTGAACGAAGCTTTATACTTACAGTTTAGCACAATGTACAAGCAGATATTTACAATAGATGCAGCTATAGACAGAAAAAAGACAATTTAAAATTAATACAAAAACACAATAGCCCTCCCAGAAACCAGAGTCCCCAGGAAGGGCTCCCAACCACCCTTCCACCTTCTCCCCACCCCTCTACCTTACCCTAGATCTTTGCCTTACGTTCAAGGTGAGTTTGGAGGGTCAGCCAGGGGTTTAGGAAGCAGATGGATTTGTCACAAAGACAGCAGGTTGGGTTAGAGAGCGAAGTGCAGCCCCAAAGACAGAGAGCAAACAACTGCTATCTATGTTTGTATCCTTGTTCTTACACATCTCAGCAAGCCTATGAGTGAAGCAGATATCACCATTGTTTCCTTTTCACAGCCTATCATCTGCTTCTTCTCACCAAAACATTCTAGCTAGCTTCAAACTAGCACATTGAGAGGAAAAAAAAATACTTGCCATTGTGTATTTGTATGAACTTTGCATTATTCTAAAATAGTAGCATTTTGATGCTACCTATGCACAGATGAATGTCTGTGTGAATGTTGTGTTTGTTGTCAGCTCAGCAGAGCCTGCTAAATTGTGTGAAGAAGTGGTAATATGATTTTTGTTTTTCATTTACTGTGTCTTTTCATTTTGAATATAAACAAGAGAGTGATTTTATGGAGCACACTTTTGTTCTGAGATTTACCCTTTCAACTGCACAGTGAAATCACTGGTAGAACCTCACCATTTTACCTTTGTGATGGTTTGGGTGTTAACTGTCCCCCCACACTTTGGAAAATCACCCAGACTAGACTCAGTGGCTCTGGAAATAGGAGAATGAAACTTCATATTTACAGCTTAACACAATATACAAGCAGGTATTTACAATAGATACAGCTATAGACAGACATATAGTAGTTGAAAAGTAATATGGAAACACCACAGCCCTCCCAGAAACCAGAGTCCCCAGAAGGGGCTTACAACTGCCCTTCCACCTTCTCCCACCTCTCTACCTTACCCAAGACTTTGCCTTGTGCTTCAAGGTAGTTTGAAGTGTCAGCCAGGGGGATTAGGAAGCTGATGTATCAGCCACAGGGACGGCAGGTTAGGTAGAGAGAGGTGTGGCCCAAAAAGCCCAGAGAGAGACTCTGTTATCTGTGTTTATGTTCTTGTTCTTATACATCTCAGCAAGCCTATGAGTGAATCAGACATCACTACTGTTTCCTTTTCACAAACTATAATCTAGTTCTTCTCACCAAAATATCCCAGCTAGGCTCAAACTAGCACAATCTTTAATCGAGATTTTCTGTCCTGAATTCAAAGGAATTAATGCTTATGAATAAGCAATTATTTGAATGAAGTCTTTCATTTTTACCAGGAAGATGCTTCATTGTAATGGTATGGGCAGGAACTATTCCAAAATTGATACAGTATATTAATTTTGATATTCAGGAGTCTTGCCACAGACCATGATCTTTAATAATAGGATCTTTCAAGATCATGAAAAGAATTACACAGAGAGAAAAAACAGGGAATGCAGAACACTTAAGAAATAACTAGCAATAATATAACAAACATTATAACGATATAACAAACATTAAACTATTTTGGAAAGAGAAGGCACAGTGAAAGTCAGTTATAGAGAGGATTTTGATTATTTACTTACATAGTATTGTCTCCGTATTCCCAGGACTGACTTATCGTTTCCAGACAGTACCCAAACACTTGAAGGGAGTTCTGTCAGTATCTTAATAGCTGTTGAGGCATCTAGATTTTCCCAGGCTCTAACAGAGTGCTGGGAAAGGGGCAGATGATCTCTGACCCAATCCTGGTGCCTCTTGGCACAAAGGTTTGCAGAGGTGCAGGCAGGACGCCTTGCAGATGTGCAGAGAGCATGATGTCAGTAGCACTTCTCGCCAGGTCATGAGGCTCTTAATGCCTTTTCCTAAGATTCCAGGTAGTTCCATCCCAAAATATCAGGGCTTGTTATTATGTAGCAGGCAGAGCTCAACAGAGCAGAGCATGTTTTCAGAGCAGAGCACATTGTCAGAGCAGAGCCCACTGCTTGCAGCTTAGCTTCATATGTATTATTTGCCTGAGTGTAATGGCTCTTGGTCACAGAGATCCACCAGTCAGAATGGCATTTGCAGAGCTGACCATATTAGGTGAAAACAGGGCTTGCTTACTGTTATTTGGGCAAGACACTAACAAGTGCATAAACACTGTGGGTAGCCTAAGACTTTGTTTTCCTCCTACCCTTGCTTCCCTCATCATCAGAAGGGTGAGGCAAGACAGGACACGGAGAGCAGCCAAACAGAGAGGGATCTGGGGGTGCTGATCGATACCCACCTGAAGATGAGCCAGCAATGTGCCCAGGTGGCCAAGAGAGCCAGTGGCATCCTGGCCTGCATCAGGAATGGTGTGGCCAGCAGGAGCAGGGAGGTCATTCTGTCCCTGTACTCTGCACTGGTTAGACCTCACCTTGAGTCCTGTGTTCAGTTCTGGCCTCCCCAGTTTAGGAGGGACATTGAGATGCTTGAGCGTGTCCAGAGAAGGGTGACGAGGCTGGTGAGAGGCCTTGAGCACAGCCCTACGAGGAGAGGCTGAGGGAGCTGGGATTGTTTAGCCTGGAGAAGAGGAGGCTCAGGGGTGACCTTATTGCTGTCTACAACTACCTGAGGGGTGGTTGTGGCCAGGAGGAGGTTGCTCTCTTCTCTCAGGTGGCCAGCACCAGAACGAGAGGACACAGCCTCAGGCTGTGCCAGGGGAAATTTAGGCTCGAGGTGAGGAGAAAGTTCTTCACTGAGAGAGTCATTGGACACTGGAATGGGCTGCCCGGGGAGGTGGTGGAGTCGCCATCCCTGGAGCTGTTCAAGGCAGGATTGGACGTGGCACTTGGTGCCATGGTCTAGGCTTGAGCTCTGTGGTAAAGGGTTGGACTTGATGATCTATGAGGTCTCTTCCAACCTTGATGATACTGTGATACTGTGATATTTTAGGCCTATTGGCCTTCCATGGCATTCGTATCAACACCAGTCTGTGATGTGTAATGAAACCATGTTATCAGATTTAACTCAATGTTAAAACAAAACAAATGCTTGATGGCTTCTTCAACAACATTAAAAAAACAATGCTTTGCTGCTAGTCTTGCTTTGTCACGTTGTGCTAGTGTTGAAAATGAATGAATTATGTTGCCTGCCATAGTGACAAATACTTTCACCTAGAATGTTCTGCATATAGCACCTGTCTGAAATCAGTTGTTCATATGCTGGAGAAGTCCATGTACATCTTGTATGCAAATTATTATCTTTTAATCTGTTTATGAATACAACAAGGTTGAGGTAGCAGAGGTCTGAAAAAATTAACATTGCATTATCTTAATTTTTTGTGGGCTTCAAACTTTCTGAGCATGCTAATTATTAATTGTGGTTAATTTTCCATCTTTTTATGGTAACTTTGAAAAAGAGGAGGACAGGGAGATAACGTCTTCAAGAATATTCTGTCTGAAGATGTTACATCAGCATGGCAGTGAAATGTTCACATTTAAGAAACGATTGTGTTATCTACCTCATATGGCTCTTATCTCTTCTTCTCCAGAGGCCAGTAATAAAATTTGACTTGCATCAAATGTCAGGAGAAATATGTGGCTGTTTATGTGGGTTATTCGACAATCTTTGAAGCTTATCAGCATATATATATTATATATATATAACATATTTCATTTATATATACACACACATATATATACACATATATGTACACATACACATATATATACATATACAGATATATATAATTTACATTATTTCTTTTCTGAGATCTTGACCCTTCTAATATTTTTAGTGATTGTGTGTTGTTTTACTCCTTGTGTTGTTAGCCCAGTAACATGGGAATGCATTTTATTTTAATTAGTTATTTAATTAGTTATTAAATCCAAGGGTATCTATGTTGGTAAATTTTTCACATCACAGAAATGATCATCCCTGTTGTTGAAACATTTAGACTAGATAAAGAGGCCAAATTCTAAGTAAACTGATTTTGTGTTGTACTTGAATTAAGGAATGAAACTTACCTGCTATGGAGGTGGAGGACTCCACCAGGACAGGCTGGGAGGTGATCTGCTGGAAAGCAGTCCTGTGGAGAGGGATCTGGGGGTCCTGGTGGATAGCAAGATACCAATGGCACAGTAATGTGCCCTTGTGGCCAAGAAGGCCAATGGGGTCCTGGGGTGTGTTAGGAAGAGTGTGTCCAGCAGATCAGGCGAGGTTCTCCTCCCCCTCTAGTCTGCCCTGCTGAGATCTCACCTCAACCTGAATACTGCGTTCAGTTTTGGGCTCCCTAGTTTAAGAGGAACAGGGATCTGCTGGAGAGAGTCCAGCGGAGGGCTAGGAGGATGATGAGGGGACTGGAGGGCATGGCTTATCAGGAGAGGCCGAGAGACTTGGGAGATTTTAGTCTGGAAAAGAGAAGACTGAGAGGGGATTTGATAAATGTTTATAAGTATCTGAGGGCTGGCCAGGAGTGGGGGACAGGCTCTGCTCACTTGCTCCCTGGGATAGGACAAGGAGCAATGGGTGTAAGTTGCAGCACAAGAAGTTCTGCCTCAACACAAGGGGGAACTTCTTTCTTGTAAGGGTCCCAGAGCACTGAAACAGGCTCCCCAGAGAGATTGTGGAGTCTCCTTCTTTGGAGCCTTTCAAGGCCTGTCTGGGTGTGTTCCTCTGTGATCTGTGTTAGATAGTATTGTCCTGCTCTGGCAGGGATTTGGACACGGTGATCTTCTTGGGTCCCTTCCAACTCCTAATATCCTGTGAGCCTGTGAGTCTGTGACTGATATATAGAGCTACTAATCTGGCACATTCCATGAAAACTTAAAGTTTTCCTCTAAATATGAATGTTTCAAACACAAATCAGAATAAAGCTAAATAAACCCAAATGAACACTTTACTGGAGAAAATATTTTTGAATTTCCAAATGGAGTTCAGCATTTTAAAATGGTTTCTTACAGAATTCCATAAAACCCTTGTTGGAAACAGTATTGAGGTGCAGCTCTGTGCCATTAGAGTACTGACGCATTTTACAAGTGAAACTCAATAAGGAAAAAAAAAAACAAACCTCCACAAAACACCAAAGGAAAAATCCTGTAGAAGTATAAATGAGAGACAAACCAAACCCAAACCACACAGCTGACATTTTAGAACTGTTCAGTGCAATTGCATCCTGGCACAGGCTGATTGGAATTAATGGTGCCACATCCAGCTGGCGGCCAGTCACTAGTGGTGTCCCTCAGGGATCAGTGCTGGGCCCCATCCTCTTTAACATCTTCATAGATGATCTGGATGAGGGCATGGAGTCAGTCATCAGCAAGTCTGCAGATGACACTAAGCTGGGGGCAGATGTGGCTGGGTTGGAGGGCAGAAGGGCTCTGCAGCAGGACCTTGACCACCTGGACAGATGGGCAGAGTCCAATGGGATGTTGTTCAATAGCTCCAAGTGCAGGGTGCTGCACTTTGGCCACAACAACCCCATGCAGAGATACAGGCTGGGGTCGGAGTGGCTGGAGAGCAGCCAGACAGAGAGGGATCTGGGGGTGCTGATTGATACCTGCCTGAACATGAGCCAGCAGTGTGCCCAGGTGGCCAAGAGAGCCAGTGGCATCCTGGCCTGCATCAGGAATGGTGTGGTCAGCAGGAGCAGGGAGGTCATTCTGCCCCTGTACTCTGCACTGGTTAGACCACACCTGAGTACTGTGTTCAGTTCTGGGCCCCCCAGTTTAGGAGGGACATTGAGATGCTTGAGCGTGTCCAGAGAAGGGCGACGAGGCTGGTGAGAGGCCTCGAGCACAGCCCTATGAGGAGAGGCTGAGGGAGCTGGGGTTGTTTAGCCTGGAGAAGAGGAGGCTCAGGGGTGACCTTATTGCTGTCTACAACTACCTGAGGGGTGGTTGTGGCCAGGAGGAGGTTGCTCTCTTCTCTCAGGTGGCCAGCACCAGAACGAGAGGACACAGCCTCAGGCTGCACCAGGGGAGATTTAGGCTTGAGGTGAGGAGAAAGTTCTTCACTGAGAGAGTCATTGGACACTGGAATGGGCTGCCCGGGGAGGGGGTGGAGTCACTGTCCCTGGAGCTGTTCAAGGCAAGGTTGGATGTGGCACTTGGTGCCATGGTCTAGCCTTGAGCTCTGTGGTAAAGGGTTGGACTTGATGATCTGTGAGGTCTCTTCCAACCCTGATGATGCTGTGATACTGTGAATAAATGAACCTCTCCTAACCATTGACTCTCAGTGTCTTAGAAACTGAATTCTGGAAGCGTAACCTGTTAGCTTTGGTACTTTTTTTTTTTTTTTTTTTTTTTTTTTTTTTTTTTTTTAATATTTACAGGTCTTGGCAATATCTGAGAGACCTTGTTTTCATTTCTGGTCACCACTTCAGCAAACTAATCAATGAGGCATGAACCGCTATCTGCAGAGAAAGAAATGAAAAATAAACCAGAGATAATCCTCCAGTTAAAAGGTTATTCTGTGCGATAAAAGCTATTTTGTTAATTTATTTACTTACTGGTACAGTGAGATAAAGTGAAGGAACAATTAGGGAATTCTAGTTGAAAGGATTTAAAAGGGCAATGACGACTTAATATTTTAGGTTATTTGATTGACGATATAGTTAGGCAGATTTCTTAAACTAAATAAGAAATTAGTCTTCAGTGAGTCAAAATTCTCTTTTATTCAATTAGTATTTTCTGCTGTTAGTATTTTTCCAGTCATATCTTAATTAGTATTTTCTGCTGTTAGTATTTTTCCAATCATGTCTTCATGCTCGCAAGTATTAGTTTTAAGTATTTTTTTTCACATGGTGATTTGGTTAAACTCGCATTGTTTGGTTCTAAGAAGTATCTACAGCAGTAATAGTTTCAGTATTTTATCCCTTTAAAAATATTTTTATTATTCCCTGTTCTTCAAAATGTCCTAAGATGTGTAAAAACCTGGGTGATTTTGATCTATATGTAATCTGGTGGAGGATATTTGTAATTTGCAAACTATTATATGTTCATAGAATTATAGAATCAGTCAGGGTTGGAAGGGACTACAAGAATCATCTAATTCCAACCCTGCTCTGCCGTGGACACGGACACCCTACCCTACCTCAGCCTTCCCAGAGCCCATCCAGCCTGGCCTTAAACACCATCAGGAATGGGGCCTTAGCCACCTCCCTGGGCAACCCATTCCAGGCTCTCACCACTCTCATGCTGAACAACTTCCTCCTCATGTCCCGTCTGAATCTCCCCACCTCCAGCTTTGCTCCCTTCCCCCTAGTCCTCTCACTCCCTGATATCCTGAAAAGTCCTCCCCCAACTTTTTTATAGGCCCCCTTCAGATCCTGCAAGGCCACAAGAAGGTCACCTGAGAGCCTCCTCTTCTCCACACTGAACCGCCCCAACTCTCAGTCTGTTCTCATAGGAGAGGTGCTCCAGCCTTCTGATCGTCCTCATGGCCCTTACTTAATTCAGTTTACTGAAACTAATTAAAAAAATATTTTAATGTTTAGGTGTTTACTTTCAAAAATAAATGCCAAGTGTAAGAAAAGGATTAGTAAAATCTGTAGATAAGATGTTTCACTAAGAGCTTTTTTTCCAGTGGATGTGTAGTTCTTTCTATCTATCTATCTATCTATCTATCTATCTATCTATCTATCTATCTATCTATCTATCTATCTATCTACCTATCTGTGTATCTCTTTATCTATCTGTCCATCTATCTATCTATCTATCTATCTATCTATCTATCTATCTATCTATCTATCTATCTATCTATCTATCTATCCATCCTTCTATCCATCCATCTATCTACCTATCTATCCATCTATCTATCTATCTATCTATCTATCTATCTATCTATCTATCTATCTATCTATCTACCTGTGTATCTACTTATCCATCCATCTACCTATCTATCTATGCATCCATCTATCTGTCTATCTATCTATCTATCTATCTATCTATCTATCTATCTATCTATCTATCTATCTATCTATCTATCTATCTTACCTATTTATCCATCCTTTTATCCATCCATCTATCTACCTATCTATGCATCTATCTATCTATCTATCTATCTATCTATCTATCTATCTATCTATCTATCTATCTATCTATCTATATCAATTCTTTACAGTGTACAGGGTTGCATTTTGGGATGTAATTCTGTTTAATTGCAAACAATATTGCCATAAACCTAATTTTTTACACACCCATCTCTACCAATTCACTAATATTTTGAGAAGCAGGGACACTTAGAGTTATCTGTCTTTCTCCATGTCTGCTAGAAGGGTTTGATCTATGGGAAAAAGTGACAGTGCCATGTCACCTTTTAGAAGTGAACAATGTTTTGTATCATTTGTACATGCAGAATAATCTACATTTAATAAATTTGACCTGTAGTTATTGATACTTTGCAAATTCTTTGCAAATTTTGCAGGACTGCAGAATTGCCAGGAAAACTTCTGATTCTGTTTTGGATCTTCATCTTTCCCTCTTCATGAGAATTGGCCTTTCCTTTTCATTTTCCTTGGAGAACTGTTTTGCGCCTTGCCATTTTCCCTCCTACTTCCATTTTAATGAAGCCCACTTATTTCCTGAACCATGAGATTTGAATTTTTGGGTTTTTTTTTTCTAACACAGGAAGAGAAAATAGGATATGTTGTTGAATTCTGTTTTCTCTGATTTCTCTTAAGTTGTAAAGACATCGACCAAGAATTTGCAAGTGCTTGCAAGGACTTTTTGCAGTCAATCCATGTGATGGACCATATCTTCTGTGAACTATCCTGAGCATGATAGAATTCCCAGAAAAATCAAAGAGGAGTCAATCCTTTTATAGAATCATAGAGTCTGTCAGGGTTGGAAGAGATCACAAGGCTCATCTAATTCCAAATCCCCTTCCGTGGCCAGGGACACCCTACCCTAGACCAGGCTGGACAGAGCCCTATCCAGCCTGGCCTTAAAATTAATTATATTTAATGATAAAGATATATATATATATATATATATATATATATATATATATATATATATATATAAAAATATTATAATTGATTATCTCTGATTATAAAGAAATGGGCTTATGACCATCGTTACCAACAGAAACACAGTGACAGTGCTGGAAAGGTATCAAGCGAGTCCTCTTTCATGCCAAGTACAGGCTGCAGAGATTCTAATACATTTCTGTGCAGTCTCCACACTGCAACACAGACTCTCTTGCACCATCCTGATCTTGTGCTTCCCAGAGAAATGTTTCAGTTTTCCCCCTCCCTTTGCTCACTGCTTCCATCTCGTGGAATTGGCTCACCTGCCACATGCTACACTTTTCCGAAGTAGTGATAAACTCAGAAGAGGCAGATCTGTTGAGAAGAGTTCAGCTTGGCTGGTTGGAAGTAGACATGGATTGTCAGCATTTAGAATTTATGAGAGAACAGGGGACAATGGGCAGCTGGAGGTAAAAAAGTACTACATGGTGCTTGGAAAAAGGAAATGGCCTCAAGTTGCATCAGGGGCAGTTTAGATTGACTGTTAGGAAAAATTTCTTTGCTGAAGGAGTCAGGCATTGGAACAGGCTGCCCAAGGAATTGGTGGAGTCAGTGTCTCTGGATAAGTTCAGAAAACATGTGGACATGGCACTTCAGATCATGGTTTAATGATCACGGTGGAGTTAAGTGTGATGGTTTGGGTATTCCCCACCTCCCACACACTTTGGAAAATCACCCAGACTAGACTCAGGGGCTCTGGAAATTGAATGAAGCTTTCTATTTACAGCCTAGCACAATATACAAGCAGGTGTTTACAATAGATACAGCTATAGACAGAAATAGACAAGTTAAAAGATAACACAGAAACACAACAGCCCTCCCAGAAACCAGAGTCCCCAGGAGGGGCTCCCAGCCACCCTTCCATCTCCCTCCCACCTCTCTGCCTTACCCTAGATCTTTGCCTTATGCCCAAGGTAGTTTGGAGGGTCGGCTGGGGGGTTAGGAAGCAGATGGATTAGTCACACAGACAGCAGATTAGAGTAGAGAGAGAAGTGCAGTCCACAAAGCCCAGAGAGCTACTCTGTTAATCTATATTTATGTTTTTGTTCTTATACATCTCAGTAAGCCTATGAGTGCAGTAGACATCACCATTGTTTCCCTTCCACAGCCTGTAATCTAATTCTTCTCACTAAAACATCCTAGCTAGCTTCAAACTATCACATTAGGTCAGCAGTTGGGCTTGATGATCTTAGATGTCTTTTCCAACCAGAACAATTATGTGATTATATGAGTCTATAGATGAAGGTGATATGGGAAAAGAGATAGAGAACATACAGTGTAGGAACCTAGTTAAATCATTAATTATGTGAGTACTGATATAAAACATCATCAATCAGATAAACACAAAGGAGATGGGTTAAGCTTGAGAGGGTCTTGAAACACCCTCATGGAGAAGAAGAATACTGTATTAAAAGATGAGAACATTGGACACTTCAGCCAAGAATGTGACCCACAGCTGATGCCAGGTGGATGAAAGGTAGAGAGGTCATATTGAGGAAGATGTTGCCCTTCCTCCCAAAGACCCCAAAAGGCGACCACCAGGTGACAATGAGCATGCGTGAAGAGGTGGGACATTATGGCAATGAGTTCCAGGAACTGACTGTAGTAACTCCACCTATTCCCAGAACTAACTGTAGTAACCCTACCCCTGTACTGAGTATATATGATTTTGTAGCATAAATATTTTACCTGAACAAGGTGAAGTTGTGCAAGGGCTTTGGAGGAGGGCCTCCCCTTGTCACCCAGCACTGAATAAACATGCCTTACCTAATAATAATTTGCCTGTTGTCAGGTCTCTTTTTCCCTAAGTCAAAGGTTGGAAAACTGCAACTGAAATAGGCAGCTTTCAAGCTAGCAGTCACTGCATTTTACAAAGCATCTATTCTCACTCCACCCTCCCACATAAAGTGCATTGCTTTCCTGTTTAAAATCTTTGTTTTTCATAACATAATAATTCGTGTTTCTGTGAGTAGATACTAAACCAAATGCTGTACTAAAATACTTCTATTTGGCATGTCCAGACAAACAGGACTCTAGAAGAAGATATTGCTCTTAACTGTGTATTTTCAAGGCGGTTATATTTAACATTAGCAGTGCTGTAGTAAACTACCATATTTGGCTCTCATTTTAGTAATTTATGTTGTACTTTGCACAACACAGAATTGCCCTCTAGAATCATAGAGTCATAGAATCAACCAGGTTGGAGGAGACCACCAGGATCATCCAGTCCAACTTATCACCCAGCCCTGTCCAATCAACTAGACCATGGCACTAAGTGCCCCATCTAGTCTTTTCTTGATCACCTCCAGGGATGGCGACTCCACCACCTCCCTGGGCAGCCCATTCCAATGCCAATCACTCTTTCTGTGAAGAACTCCCTCCTAACATCAAGCCTACACCTCCCCTCACACAATTTGAGACTGTGTCCCCTTGTTCTGTTGCTGGTTGCCTGGGAGAAGAGACAAACCCCCACCTGGCTACAACTTCCTTCAGGTAGTTGCAGAAACAATGAGCCTCCTTGTCTCCAGGCTGCACACCTGCAGCTCCCTCAGCCTCTCCTCACAGGGCTGTGTTCCAGGCCCCTCACCAGCTTTGTTGCCCTTCTCTGGACATGTTCCAGTATCTCAACATCTCTCCTGAATTGAGGAGCCCAGAACTGGACACAGCACTCAAGGTGTGGTCTATATTGTGACTTTTTTAGAGGAAAATTCTTATGTACATGTAGAATGGTGAAGCACAGTAATTTAAGGCTAATTTGATGTGTTTTCAGTGATGTGATTGCTGCAAGCCAGTGTAAGTTTTACTGGGTTCTCATTCTTGAACAGATTGAGCGAATATGACCCCACTTTGGAATGGAGTTTGTATTTTCCTTCTGCTCTGAGTGGTTGCACGCTGAGCTTGATTGTATTAAGTTCCTATATGTAGGAACTTAACCTGTATGTAACCTATGTGAGGTTACAGAAAGAGAAGAAATATGACAGTCATAGAATCATTTTGGTTAGAAAAGAGCTTTAAATCAGAGGAGGCTCGGGGGTGATCTCATGGCTGTCTACAACTACCTGAAAGGAGGCTGTAGCCAGGTGGGGCTGGTCTCTTCTTCCAGGCAAGCAGCAACAGAACAAGGGGACACAGTCTCAAGTTGTGCCAGAGGAGGTCTAGGCTGGATGTTAGGAGGAAGTTGTTGGCAGAGAGTGATTGGCATTGGAATGGGTTGCCCAGGGAGGTGGTGGAGTTGCCATGCCTGGAGGTGTTTAAAAGAAGCTTGGCTGAAGCACTTAGTGCTATGATCTAGTTGACTGGCTAGGGCTGGGTGCTATGTTGGTCTCTTCCAACCTGCTTGATTCTGTAATTCAGTGACTCAAATCATGAACGTAATACTGTAATCCACCACTAAACCATGTACCTAAGCACAATATCTGCGTATCTTTTACATACCTCCAGGCATGATGATTCAACCACTTCCCCGGGCACCTTGAGTGCTAGATAACTTTTGGTGAAGAGCTAGAGGTGGAGACCCTCTGTTGTCCCATTACAACAGCTTAGTGGTCAAAGTGTGATGCGAGGAAGCCACTAGATAGCACTAAGATTATCTGAGAAAATATAACAAATCTTCAGCAGGAAGGCTAATATCACAAATAGGCCACACTTATTCAGAGGCAGGACCATTTGCATCTCTGTTGAAGATACTCAGGTATGTGGAAGGGAGTATAATTTTTTTCTTGGACAAGAGAGAATAAGAAGGTTGAGTCTGTGCCATAATGATAAAAGCATTCACATCTGTGGTGAAAAAGTTGACTGCTCATTTGTGCTTAAATAACATCTTCCTGTAGCAAAATCAGAAGAGAAAATGAGAAATTCTCCTCCCAGATGAACTGTCATATTAATGTTGCATTTCTTCTAAGTAGTCTTACTAAAGTTACTTTTCCTCTCTTCCTAGTTCAGTAGATTTCTCAGTCTCTTCTTCAGTCTCAACATTACTATCCTGACCTGCCTACAGGGTGATGATTAGTTTTTCTTTAAAGAGAGTTCTGTCCCTCTTCTTGAATTGAGAAAGTCTTTCTGTCTATTTTGTGTTGTGGATAGGTATACTTTCAGTCTCTAGTCTAAAAGTCTATACACTTCAGGCTATTGTATACAAGTTAGTGATGACTTCTGTTTCTGTAGTAGCTGTTAGGTGGGAACTGTAGCTGCCTAATAGTTAGGGGGCTAGGGTCTCTATATAACCACTGTAGCCAGAAACGCATCTCATGACTGATTTATGTCATCTTAACATAGATGACATAAAATAAGGGGATGAATAGATCTTGGAACACGTCTTCTGCTCTCCAAAGAACAAGGGGCCACAGCTTTAAGTTGTGCCAGGGGAGGTGTATGCTGGATGTGAGGAGGAAGCTCTTCCCAGAGAGAGTGATTGGCATTGGAATAGACTGCCCAGGGAGGTGGTGGAGTCGCCATCCCTGGTGGTGTTCAAGGAAAGCCTGGATTAGACACTTAGTGCCATGGTCTAGTTGATTGGCCAGGGCTGGGTGCTAGGTTGGACTGGATGATCTTGGAGGTCTCTTCCAACCTGGTTGATTCTATGATCATCAATGACTATCTTTGACTGGGTACTTCTAAAAACCTGAGACTAGTTTAAATTAATACTCCCACTTAATAAAACTTTTTTTTAATTAAAAAAATCATCACCTGTAAATGAGAAATTTTGTGAAATGGCTGGAGTATTTTGCAATATTTACTATTTAAAGAGTATTTAATCTTTACTATTTAATGTTTACTATTTAAACTTTATTCTGTTACTCTACCTTTAAAAAATGTGGTTATCATGCTCTCCTTCTTTCATGTAATGTTTACCATTTAAAGGTTATTTAAAGACTTCTTCATAACTTCAGAATACATTTTACTTGCACTTTGCCTGGACATTTAAATCTTAAAGTGAGCTATTAGCTTCCAGAAAACGAGAGTCTAAATTTGAGACATCATCACAGTCTTTTCAGAACTGATGGGAAACGGTGCCACATCTAATACATTATTTATCAAGCTACAATTGCAGGAATAACAAATATCTTAATTAGGGGAATTAATCAATTATGCCTTCATACATTAGTTGCCTGTAGTCTTCTATAAGAAAAAAAAAAGTTTCTTCTGTTATTCTACCTTTTAAAAATGTGGTTATCGTGCTCTCCTTCTTTCAAGCATTTAGAACAAAGTCCTGGTAATTTAATTACATGCCTCATTCAAATGCAGGATCATATGAAACTGTAATGGCTCCAATCATCTGTTTACTAATAATTCATCCAGTAGTACTTCTTTTTTTTCCCCTTCTTTTATGGGAAGAGGGGAAGGGAGAACCTTATCTGCAATTTCACTTTGGTACAGTATTATAAAAGAATAACAATATAGTTGTACAGTCTGCCATTTAGTTCAGTGTTTTTGGGTGCATTTAAGCTATTGAAATAATCTCACTTTTAAACAATAGAATATAATACTTTAATAGCTTGCCTTTGCACTGGCTTTGTGGGATGCTGAAATTAGTATTATAATGCACTGTGTATAGTTTCTGCTGAATCTGATTGCTTTAGCAGCAGTCGGTTTGATAGTATCAGGTTCCAGCTTACATTGCTGGGTCAACGTGGACCCAGACCATTAAAGCAGAAAGGTTCAGGGAAAGTTCATTTCTATTGTTTTACCATGGTTACAAAACATTAAAAAAAAGGAGAAATCCTGCATTTGTAACATATTGCTTCCTTGGGCCCTGAAGGTAGTATGATCTTGCCTTTCCCCCCTCCACCCCCCTTAAATTGAAGACAGAAATATAAACCTCCTGATTATCTGTAATGTAAACAACAGAATATTTTTCTGATCATTTTTAAAGTAAAACACAGATGTTCTGCATCGACTGCTGATGTCATTAAACAAAATGTTTATATTAATTTAATTTGATCTCCCAAACTGTTAGCATTCACATTTGTTACTAGGTCAATAGGAAAATGAAAACTTCGTACCGGCTGCTACAATGCTGACTTTTGTTGACATTATTTTCACTTTAATTAACTCACAGTAAGTCTGTTGAAATAAGTCTTGTTTGCCTTTACTTTAAAATATAACCTGTCCATTGAAGCACTTTCTTTTTATTAAGGTTATAAAATAAATAAACATTTTCATGAAAAAGCATGATCTTAAATATCATATGTGTTTAGCATTTATAGCAAGTTGTAAACTACTTGTGAGGTAACCATTACAAAAGGCTTTAAAACTTAAGATAAGTGTGTTGCCTATCACAAAAGAAATGGAGAAGGAAAAGGACTTTTCACAGCATTAGCATGTTTTGTATGTGAACTGTTGAAGGAAGTTAATTCAACGGTGATGGTTTGGGTGTTCCCTGTCCCCCGCCCCCCCCCACTTTGGAAAATCACCCAGAGTAGACTCAGTTGATCTGGAAATTGGAGAATGAAGCTTTATATTTACAACTTAGCACAATATACAAGCAGGTATTTATAATAGATACAGCTATAGACAGAAATAGACAACTAAAAAGGTAACACAGAAACACAACAGCCCATCCAGAAACCAGAGTCCCCAGGAGGGGCTCCCAACCATAGAATCAGAGAATCAGTCAGGGTTGGAAGGGACCACAAGGATCATCTAATTCCAACTGCCTTGCCATGGGCGGGGACCACCCTTCCACTTTCTCCCCACCCCTATACCTTACCCCAGACTATGCCTTATGTTCAAGGTAAGTTTGAAGGGTCAGCCGGGGGTGGGTAGGAAGCAGATGGATTAGTCTGGCAGCAGGTTAGGTTAGAGATAAGTGCACCCCCAAAGTCAGAGAACAAACAACTCCCTTATCTATGTTTGTGTTCTTGTTCTTATTCATCTCAGCAAGCCTATGAGTGCAGTAGACATCACCATTGTTTCCTTTTCACAGCCTATCATCTAATACTTCTCACCAAAATATCCCAGCTAGGCTCAAACTAGCACATTTACAAAAATGAGGATTTCATTCCAAGAGGGAAATCATGTAATGGGTCTAATACAGAGTAAAACTTTCTATCTGTACCAATATGAAGAAGTGCAGCAAAGGCAAAGCTTCTATTAATGGAGAGATTTGCATGAAATTTGGCTTGAACTCTGAAGATTGTGCCACAGCTTTATCTTCAGCAATATGTTTTTATTTATCAAGGCCTTATTCCCGTAAGCCACTTTTTAGATGAGTCAAGCTATTTGTAGATCTGGCTGTTATACAAGTCAAAGAGATAATAGCTTTCAAGACAAGGTTAGTTATGGAAACTAGCTTGCAGGGGTGTGAGTGTGAATCTATTATTTTCCAAAGTTGCCTGCCTCTCTTGTAAACCCAGAGAGGTTTACAAGAGAGGTCTCTGATAATTCAAAGGTGTCCTCTCACTATACCATTGCTGTTGACCAAATGTATGTTTTTCAGTCTTGAGATGGTTTGGGTGTTCCCTGCCCCCCCAACACTTGTGAAAAAAATCACCCAGACTAGACTCAGTCAAGCTGGATCAGGAACAGTGTGGCCAGTAGAACTGGGGAGGTTATTCTGCCCCTGTACTCAAGACTGGTCAGGCCACACCTTGAGTGCTGTGTCCAGTTCAGGGCTCCTCAATTCAAGAGAGATGTTGAGATACAGAAATGTGTCCAAAGAAGGATGGTGAAGCTGGTGAAAGGCCTGGAACACAAACCCTATGAGGAGAGGCTGAGGGAGCTGGGGGTGTTTAGCCTGGAGAAGAGGATACTTAGAGGTGACCTCATTGCTGTCTACAACTACCTGAAGGGAGGCTGTAGCCATGTGTGGATTGGTCTCTTCTGCCAGGCAAGCAGCAACAGAACAAGGGGACACAGTTTCAAGTTGTGCCAGGGGAGGTCTAGGCAGGATGTTAGGAGGAAGTTGTTGCCAGAGAGAGTGAATGGCATTGGTATGGGCAGCCCAGGGAGGTGGTGGAGTCACTGTCCCTGGAGGTGTTCAAGAAAAGCCTGTCTGAGGCAGTTAGTGCCATGGTCTAGTTGATTGGACAGGGCTGGGCACTAGGTTGTCAATTGTGGGGTCCAAGTAGAGAGCAGATCCATAGTTAGATATGTTAAAGTATGTATTAAATGAACTTCTCAGTAGCTGATTAATGCCTTTTTGTCAAATAGATCCTTTAGATATCTTGTGGATATAGACATCTATAAACAGATAAAAATAGACCCCTTCTTCTCTAAGTCTGTTGTATGAAGACTCACACAAAAGGAATTAGCAGTATTACAAAGAGATATAAATAAGAAGGAAATAATCTTATCACGAGTCGATACCATTATCAGCTCCGTTACCTAAAATCATGCTACTTGTACTACTTAACGTAAATGACTGATTAACTTCTCAGTGTTTCTGCAGGGTACCACATTAGTAGCACACTGTTATTTCTGATAGGACAAACTTTACACAAGATAGTTATAGGACAGCTTTGAGCGCTGGCTGTATTTCAGGCCTGCAAATAACTGTCTGGATTTAATATAAATTCCCAGAGACTCAAATATATTTGATAGAACCCAATAACAATTTATAGAGTGCCTTTCCCTATTCCCCCTTCTTCCCCAAAAGAAAGGAATTAGATGTAGAGAGAGGACAGGTAAGCACACCCAAATAAATAATCTCACTCTGATTTGGAAGTTAAAAAGAAGAAAAGTTTAACAGTAAATTAAAAAGGTATCTGAGGTAGGGAAGTTACAAAGGTATAGGGAAGGAAAACAAATACAAAATGTGTAAATGCAACCAGATTTTTATGATAATGGATTTGTCTGCCTTGTGAGTGATGGCCACATGGTAAGAACCAGGAACAGGATGGTGATGCTGGTAAGCAGGGAGGCAGGGAGCTCAGAGAGAGAGAGAAGGACAAAGTCCCCCTGCTTTTAGAGACCTTCAGACAGGAAGGGGGAGTGGGCTAACCATGAATCACCTGGTGGTGTTCAGACCCACCCCTGGGGAGAGGTCAAGACCACCTAGGGTCAGGTTCCAGGTCACTCCCCCTGGAGGGTTAACCAGATACAATAACATACCTACAAACACTGACTAAAGGATATGGCATATTTAAAGATAGGATCAGATTTGGTCCTTTCATAGAATCATAGAATCAGCCAGGTTGGAAGAGACCTCCAAGGTCATGCAGTCCAACCTAGCACCCAGTCCAATCCAGTCAACTAGACCATGGTACTAAGTGCCCCATCCAGGCTTTTCTTGACCACCTCCAGGACTGGCGACTCCACCACCTCCTTGGGCAGCCCATTTCAGTGCCTGTCACTCTCTCTGTCAAGATCATCCAGTCCAACCTATCACCCAGCCCTATCCAAACAACTAGACTTTGTAGCTTGATAGCAATGCACTAAATGAATTTTAAGTTGTTGAAAGTGTCTTTGGTTGGATCACCACAATGTTTTGTCTTGGACCTATATTGTTGTCTATTTTTTGTTCTATCTTTTTTAGGACTTAGGAATCTTGAGTTAGTATTCTGTATCTTCCCTATTACTATAGAAAAATTAGTAATACTATAGCAGAATTACACTGCTTATGAAGGAAGACAGCTCTACTATTCATGTGGTTATAGGTGCTTCTCTGGAAAGAAAATGGGAGGCTTGAATTTGATTCTGTTGTCTTTCACAAGGATAATAAAATACAGATATATTTTATTATATTCCATTGTAGAATATAAAGGCCAAGCAGGGCTACATTTAGACTTAAAAGACTGAAATTCTGTAACACACCTAGGATCTTGATTTCACAAACTGATTTTTGGGGACTGGGTACAGAAACCAAGTATTTTTTCCTCAGATATGGCATAGTTTCTTTTTTTCCTTATGAGTTCATATTTTGCTGTGTTTTGGCAGTAAAGTACAACTAAGTAATCATTCCTCTTGTATCTCTTGCTCCACATGGGTTTTAAGTGATGAGCATTGTGCTGAGTGTTCCATCTAGATTCTGTCCTAAACAATTTGAAGTCTTAGTGATAGAAAGAATACTAATGATCGTAGAATCATAGAATCATAAAACCATAGAATTAGGGTTGGAAGGGATCACAAAGATCGTCCACTTCCAACCCCCCCTGCCATGGGCAGGGACACCCTACACTGGAGGAGGCTGACCAGAGCCTCATCCAGCCTGGCCTTAGACACCTCCAGGCATGGGGCCTGAACCACCTCCCTGGGCAACCCATTCCAGGCTCTCACCACTCTCATGCTGAACAACTTCCTCCTCATGTCCAGCTTGAATCTCCCCATCTCCAGCTTTGCTTCATTCTCCCTAGTCCTGTCACTGCCTGAGAGACTAAAAAGTCTCTCCCCAGCGTTTTTGTAGGCCCTCTTCAGGTACTGGAAAGCCACAATAATTCGATTTCTAGTTTAGGACTCACTCACTGATAACCAGTTAGAAGTGCAGAGAGTAGACTCATTTCAGCAGTGTTACTTGCACAGTACTATACAACTTACTTATGTTACTCTGATCCTGAGTATTGACTGCTCAAAGAAACCTGTAATTTTTAATGCTCAGTTCTCATCTGGTAGATTCATTCTTAGATGTGTATTTATACGTTGTTATTTGAATGCAAACCACCTTATTTCAGGGTTTAAATTCCTGATTTCAACCAATTCTGTGTTACCATCAATCTGTGTTATATCAGCCATGCACTTATAGCTGTACAGACTAATGGAGAGTCTTTTCAGTATTTCCTATCACTACTGTTATTCTCAAATGTACAATAAAGGCCACTTCTAAGCCTCTATTTAGGTGGTTCCTGCAATTCTTTGGAAGTGTATGGTTAATGAGTGTGGGTTTTCAGAATTAAAAATAAGGTGAATAAAGGGCAGAGAACATTAACCACAGTCTGTGGCAGAAGCTAGAATAAAATATTTCATTTGGAGTATAAATAGTTTTTTAAAGGGCAAAGGTTTTAAGATATAGGCAGCTTCATTAAAAAGGTGACAGTTCACTTGTTTCAGCATTTCATGCGAAGAATTGTGGCCAATTAAGTGATGAAGGCATTCAGATATTACAGTGGATACACTTTTATGATAGAACTCCATTATCAACTGTTATGAATAAGAATAGCGTATTAATTAACAGACTGCCAGGAGAACCAGAAGATTTTCATAAAATACCTTGAGTAGTACCTCCCCTCCCCCATCTGATTTGAGCTTAAATCTACATAGAAATGTTTATGTGTCTTGGATGTAACACAGGTGGTAATGAGCACTGGCTCTGATCTCTCGAGCGATGGTGGGCTTGGTTAGTATATAGGTGCTTTTTCTTCTTGTGCTTCTGGTTTTGTTCTTTAGCGTGGATCTTGAGATGATGGCTGCTGCCCATAATGTCCTACTGGGAAACAAAGCAGATGTTATTTTGCTAAATGAGTTAGGCAGAAATGTCTTAAGCAAAGACACTCACATGTGTGTACCGTTATGTAAGTGGTCAAAAGAGGAGTGTGCTACCACATGGCCTAGTTCTGCTTTGAGTCTAATTGGTTATTTGCACATACGATTACCCGATTTACGTTCACAGATATGCAATTACATGTGCAAGTTGTATGCAGAGATGAATGGAGATGGGTAGAAAACAAGACTTGAATCATAGAATCAACCAGGTTGGAAGAGACCTCCAAGATCATCCAGTCCAACCTATCACCCAGCCCTAACCAATCAACCAGACCATGGCACTAAGTGCCTCATCCAATCTTTTCTTGAAGACCCCCAGGGACGGTGCCTCCACCACCTCCCTGGGCAGCCCATTCCAATGGGAAATCACTCTCTCTGTGAAGAACTTCTTCCTAATATCCAGGCTATACCTACCCTGGCACAACTTGAGACTGTGTCCCCTTGTTCTATTGCTGGTTACCTGGGAGAAGAGGCCACCCCCCACCTGGCTACAATGCCCCTTTAGGTAGTTGTAGACAGTAATAAGATCACCTCTGAGCCTCCTCTTCTCCAGGCTAAACAGGCCCAGCTCCCTCAGCCTCTCCTCATAGGATTTGTGCTCCAGGCTCCTCACCAGCTTTGTCGCCCTTCTCTGGACGCTGTTCATTCCAACTAAAGTTCATACATTTAAATCATTATTTCCAGCCATCTGCAGACTCTCCCATAACCACATCAGTTATCCTTGCTTCATGTTAGGTGTAATCTCAGCACCTTGAAGTGGAAACTTTTGTAAAAAATCAAAGCTTAAAATTGTTTTAGATTGTGTTGTTGTAGATCAAGCCTTTTAACTTCATGCTTGACATATTTATAACATATATAGTAGATGTTGTTTTGAGGGGATGTTTTAAGAACTAAAGCCTAAGAAAAGATGAAAACAGTTGAAGGAAAAAATAGGCTTTGCATCTGTTAAGTTTGGGGTCTCATGTGGGTGAATAACACTGTTAGAAAGCATCCTGTTGATTGCATATATAAATTACGGGTGTGGTTTGTGCTGTGAGGTCGAGTAGAATAGGAAAGGCATCTGCTGTAACTTGAGAGTTTGTGCAAAGTATGCACTTCAGATCAATGAATTTGGTACAAGTGTTTTTCTTTTTTTGCTGTTGTTGGAAGAATTATTCTGAAAAGCCAACAGTGTAAATAGAAGGACTAAATATGGCTTTGCAAGGTTTTTGTGTTAGTATTGCCAATCTTCCTCAATACCTGTCTTCAAGATGTCCAGTGCTATGATTTCTGTAATTCTATTTGATAACCTTAGTACTCCTTCTGAAACAATGTTTATATCACATAAAATACATATCAATATAGCTTGAACATAGGCATGGGGACACAGTCTCAAGTTGTGCCAGGGAAAGTATAGGCTGGATATTAGGAGGAGGTTCTTCACAGAGAGAGTGATTGGCATTGGAATGGGCTGCCTGGGGAGGTGGTGGGGGCACCATCCCTGGAGGTGTTCAAGAAAAGACTGAGGCACTTAGTGCCATGGTCTAGTTGACTGGCTAGGGCTGGGTGCTAGGTTGGACTGGATGATCTTGGAGGTCTCTTCCAACCTGGTTGATTCTATGATTCTATGAGTTCTCTTTATTAATTGCATTTCATTGTTGATTCAGACTTATTTTCCTCTCTAGTTTGTATGGCTAGATGATGGCTCATTGGTATTGCCAATATTCCTCAATATCTTTTTTCAAGATGTCCAGTGATATGACTTCTGTAATTTTTTTTTATAACCTTAGTACTCCTTCTGAAACAATGTTTTTATCACATAAAATATATATCAATGTAGCTTGAAGGTAGGCATTAGTTCTCTTTAATAGAATCATAGAATCAACCATTTTGGAAGATTCCTCCTATTTTATTTCATTGTTGATTCAGACTTGTTTTCCACTCTAGTTTGTATGGCTAGGTGATGGCTCATTGGTATTGCAGATACTCCTCAATACCTTTCTTCAATGTGTCCAGTGCTATGATTTCCGTAATTCTGTTTGATAACCTTAGTACTCCTTCTGAAACAATGTTTATATCACATAAAAATATATCAATATATGTTTGATTCTATGAAGCAATGCTTCTATCACAAAGAAATATATCCATATAGCTTGAAGGTAGACACGAATTCTCTTTCATAGTATCATAGTATCTACCAGGTTGGAAGAGACCTCCTATTGCATTTAATTGTTGATTCAGACTTGTTTTCCACTCTAGTTTGTATGGCTAGGTGATGGCTCATTGGTATTGCCAATATTCTTCAATACCTTTCTTCAAGATGTGCAGTGCTATGATTTCTGTAATTCTGTATGATAACCTTAGTACTCCTTCTGAAACAATAAAATACATATCAATATATGTACATAACTTAAAATATATACCAATATAGCTTGAACATAGGCATGAGTCCTCTTTAATAATTGCATTATCATTATTGATTCAGACTTGTTTTCCACTCTAGTTTGTATGGCTGTCATCATCAGAGGCTTATGTTTCAGTTATTACATAATCATAAGAGCCAACATACTTAAATGTTTTAAGAACTTTCAGGCAGTTCTAGTGTTTCAGCTAATTAGATGAAGCAGTGAACTTTTTGGCTTAATTTACTTCTGACATCGTAATTCTGCCACCCAACAGAATTAGATTATTTTCTTATCTGTTTTCCCCTTTCCAGCAGATGACTTAGAGAGCTCAATTTCATTAAGGAAACAGTCACATTTCAGTAATATTTTAAACTTCAGTACAATCACAGCTGTATTCAAATCCACTAGTGTAGTTTATTCCGGTAATGCTCATTTTTCTAACTGGTTTTATTTCCTTTCCTGCCCTTTATGTAATTCATATATCCAAGTAGTATATTCAGCCAAACAGAATCTTTTTATTAGATTGTTTTTAATTTTGTTTGTAGTGGGTCTTCCACTATCAAGTCAGAGCTGACAGTGGTGTGGGTAACATCTACTCTAAATCTTGCACTCTTGTGTCTCGTATCAAAAAAATCTCTGATTCTGCTGAAATGCAAAGTTATTTGGGCTGCTGCGTTTAGGAGGATGGAGATGATCTTCTTACCTGATTGGTCTGCTAGGAACAGAAATAATTCAACAAAGTCTACTCTCCAAAAGCTTAATATCCTAATACTAACTAGTGCTCATGTATTACTGGCTTTGAAACGGGATATGGAGTACAATATGTTTGGACCATAAGACTGGTACTGCATTTGTGGTCATTTTGGTTAAAAGATATCACTAATGTGTTCTGTTACTGAAATGTGGCAATATCTTCATAGAATCATAGAATTAACCAGCTTGGAAGAGACCTCCAAGATCATCCAGTCCAACCTAGCACCCAGACCTATCCAATCAACTACACCATGGCACTAAGTGCCTCAGCCAGGCTTTTCTTGAACTCCTCCCAGGACAGCGACTTCACCACCTCCCTGGGCAGCCAATCACTCTCTCTGGCAACAACTTCCTCCTAACATCCAGCCTAGACCTCCCCTGCCACAACTTGAGACTGTGTCCCTTGTTCTGTTGCTGGCTGCCTGGCAGAAGAGACCAACCCTCACCTGGCCACAGCCTCCCTTGAAGTAGTTGTAGACAGTAATGAGGTCTGCCCTGAGCCTCCTCTTCTGCAGGCTGCACATCCCCAGCTCCCTCAGCCTCTCCTCACAAGGCTGTGTTCCAGGCCCCTCACCAGCTTTGTTGCCCTTCTCTGGACACATTCCTGTACCTCAACATCTCTCTTGAATTAAGGTGCCAGAACTGGACACAGCACTCAAGGTGTGGCCTGACCAGCGCTGAGTATGGAGGCAGAATAACCTCCTTTATCCTACTCACTACACTGTTCTTGATTCAGACCAGGATGCCATTGGCTGTCTTGGCCACCTGGGCACAGTGCTGGCTTGCTCTACACAGTATGCTTGCTCTACTACTCAGTCCTAGGATCTAAATCTTTTGAAGATCATTCATAACACTTATTTATGAAAAATTTTAAAGATATTTTTGTTCCGTTTTTCCTTTTTGTTTTTAATCAGCATTGTTTGCTGTCTCAGTAACTCCTAATATATCATGAGTTCAGCACTAATTATTGCGTGAGAACATTTTCTGTTGAACTGTGAGAAGAAAAATAAATTTCAGGTAATTGCACCGAGAGTTTTATTGTTTTATACGACCGCTGCAAGTAAAGAGGACATGGTGTGATTTCTAATGTTTGTTTTACTAGCTGCCAAAATAGATATATGATAAGCTGTAGAATTGGATTCTTTCACTTTATTCTCAAGTGGAAGTAGAAGGGGAAAACTTAAGAAAGTGAAATGTTTAGATCAATGTACGTTGTTATTCTTGTTTTCCCTTTAAAATGCTAGGCCAGTGCATTAGAAATATTTATGAAGGTTACCTTGGCAAGCGTTTTCCAACCAAGGGAACTAAATTGCACAAAAGGTTTAGTCAAGTCTTTCTGGACCTTATTTTTCAGAATTGACATGCCCTTGCCTCAAGTTGTGTTAGTGTGACGGCTGCATGGGTGATGCTGAGAGCAGTGTGGAAGCTATCCCAAAACCCATGAGTGTACTGTGTGGGAAGAGTCCACTGTCTTTGGCTACAGGTTACCCTTGCCTCAAGTCGTATTAATGTGAAGGCTGCATGTGTGATGCTGAGAGCAGCATGGAAGCTATCCCAAAACCCATGAGTGTACTGTGTGGGTAGAGTCCACTGTCTTTGGCTACAGGTTGTCATAGGTCATCCCTGTCTTTGCATTGTCAGCAAGTAGCCTCAGACTGTGACATCCTCAGTCCTTCTGCAGTGGCTCTTGTATGGGGAGCACATAAGAACCACTTCCAGTCACCATTAACCTAAATTTTATTCAGCCAGCTTCTTTGAGGTCAAAAATTCTGTGTCAGGGTTTGAAGCGCTGAGAGGAGGTAGGAAACTGAGAAATATGTACCTAAATGAGATGCATAAATGCTGATGAAGCAAAAATTGATATTCATATTCAAAGCTGTTCTAAGCAGTTCTAAGAACATAAAAAATACACTAAATAAACACACCAAATGCTTGGTACAGGTTCAGTGCCTATCACCGCCAGAATGTAACTCTCTCTGCCACTCCTAGTGCTACTGGTTATAAAACTGCCTGGCCAATGGCAGCTTCACTGCATCATGTTTGCTCAATTTCAAATAAGGACAATATTTCTGTGTACTAAACTTGCTCATGGACAAGTTTAAGAATAAAATTGTAAATGCAGAAAAACAGCCCTGAAAAGAATAATTAGTTTTGGCTGGAAAAGCAGTTTGTCTTCTTGCAGCCAATCAGAGTTGCCATTTTCTTTAACAGTACTTCATGTAGTGAATGAAAATACTCTTAAGAGTGAACCTTTGTTCATATAGAGCTATTTTTTGCACAATTATTCCTCCAAGTCAGGACATAAATAAGATAAATCCCAACTTGTGGCACACTTACTTTTACAGTATATGCTTTGCCATGCAGTTGGTCAACTGTAAAATGCCAGTAGTTTAGTCTAAAGCATGTGTTACTACTCATGAGTTTCAGCTGGTTTGCAACCAATATGCTCGCTGGAGCTTGAGACTCATAACAGAAATCACTGGAAAGTCTAAGACCTTTAAAGTTTGAACTATGGCAGTCATTTTGCAGGTAGTGAAAAAGGCTGAATGAGAAGTTGCCCTACTTTTAAAGTTTGCAGGTGAACCCATACCTATTATTCCTTCATCTCTTCTTACATGGTGGTACAGGGCCAGATCTTCTGCTGATTCTGTCCACTTTTGATTTCTTGCACTGCATTTCTAGAAGCAAGCTCATACTTTGATAATACAATTGGAGATGTGTAAAAATTTAAAAGTACCATGAAAGCACAACATTTTAGCTGATAACAGCACCTTATTCTTCCAAGTTTATTATCTAATTCAGCCACCAGCTGTTGAGATTTGGTAACACAGGAAGAATGGAAGACTAATATATGTTGACTGAAAGACCATAAAAGAATCATAGAATAGAATCACAGAATCATAGTATCAACCAGGTTGGAAGAGACCTCTAAAATCAGCCAGTCCAACCTAGCACCCAGACCTATCCAGTCAACTAGACCATGACACTAAGTGCCTCAGCCAGGCTTCTTTTGAACACCTCCAGGGACAGTGACTCCACCACCTCCCTGGGCAGCCCATTCCAATGCCAATCACACTCTCTGGTAAGAACTACCTCCTAACATCCAGCCTAGACCTCCCCCAACACTGTGTCCCCTTCTTCTGTTGCTGGTTGCTTGGGAGAAGAGCCCAATCCCATCTGGCTACAACCTCCCTTCAGGTAGTTGTAGACAGCAATGAGGTCTCCCCTGAGCCTCCTCTTCTGCAGGCTGCACACCCCCAGCTCCCTCAGCCTCTCCTCACAGGGCTGTGTTTCAGGCCTCTCACCAGCTTTGCCACCCTTCTCTGGATACATTCCAGTATCTCAACATCTCTCTTGAATTGAGGAGCCCAGAACTGGACACAGCATTCAAGGTGTGGTCTGATCAATGTGGAATATAGGGGAAGAATAACCTCCCTCATCCTACTGGCCACACTGTTCCTGATCCAGGCCAAAATGCCATTGGCTCTCCCACCCACCTGGGCACACTGCTGCCTCATGTTCAGCTACTATCTACCAGTACCCCCAGATATTTCTCTGCCTGGCTGCTCTCCAGCCACTCTGTCCCCAGCCTGTAGTGCTGCTTGCAGTTGTTGTGGCCAAAGTGCAGGACCCTACACTTGGCCTTGTTGAATCTCATTCCATTGGCCTCTGCCCACCCATCCAGCCTGTCAGGATCCCTCTGCAGGGTTTCAGACAACTTGCTGTATTTTAGGACAGTAGACTCTCAATTGCTTTTCCTGTTTCGTACCTTTTATGGTACAAAAATGGTACAGATTTTTAGGATTCACCAGTCTGTACCTTTCATTCTTCTGTCACAGAATGGTATATTGTAGTTGTAGTTGTAAATGATGACAATTGTCTACAAACAAAGCTTAGTTGTTTGTGGGACTATCTTCTAAGACATGAAAAAAGCCTGCACATTTTTTATACAAATCTTACACAAGACTTTATCTTGCAGCCAAGGTCTGAGCGAGCTAAATGTATTTAGATACTTTGCTTTAAAAACAAACACTAAATTAGTATTATGTATTACTGTAGGAAGCTTTCGTTTTCTTCTTTGACACATGATGAAATATCTCATGCTTGAGTCTTCATAGAGTGATTGGCATTGGAATGGGCTGCACAGGAAGGTGATGGAGTAACCGTCCCTGGAGGTGTTCAAGAAAAGACTGGATGAGACACTTAGTGCCATGATCTAGTTGATTGGCTAGGGCTGGGTGTTAGGTTAGACTGGATGATCTTGGATGTCTCTTCCAACCTGCTTGATTCTATGATTCAAATTTAGGGAGGGAAAAAAATCTAAGATATGTATTTATATTTTTAAAAGCAGAACTACTGTTTCTTTTACATATAATTTTTAATGAGTAAGAAGGAAACTGGTAGTTTATCTTTGCCTTCTCCTCAGGTCTTAAAAGTAGTTAATTATTGTGGCTTCCTTGAATCTTTTTTGAAATTGTCTACTTTTTTTTTTTGCTCTCTATAATTTACTCTCTGAAGTGTGAAAGACTAGAGAGAAAGACCAGCTATGACTTCCAGATGTAGGTCTATTTCTTCTAGCATCTTCTTGTGGAGTCCCAAAAGACTCTTTGATTTCTTCCCAGAGAAAGTCATTGGCATTGGAACGGGCTGCCCAGGGTGGTGGTGGAGTTGCCATCCCTGGAGGTGTTCAAGAAGAGACTGGCTGAGGCACTTAGTGTCATGGTCTAGTTGATTGGACAGGGCTGGGTGCTAGGTTGGACTGGATGATCTTGGAGATCTCTTCCAACCTGTTTGATTCTATGATTCTATGGTTCTCTGTACTATGACTTATATTGGCTTTTTGACACTTCAGCCTGTTTGTCTTAGTACTAAAAATGCAATCTGTAGCCATCTTCAAAATCAGAATGGATCAGCTTTGAGTAGTTAACCCTTTGAGCTAATTACCTTAAGAACGTGTTTTCATAAGAACCAGTCTTCTTGCAATAATTTTACTCATATGAAAAACAAAACCTTACAATGTCTTTTATATCTCTATAAAAGCTATGTAGTGGCATATTTTTTTTTGTTTTGGTGGGTGAATACATTAGAAACACTCCATTTAAATCAGATCATTTTTGTCTGTAATGTTTTTCTCAGTTTTATGTGTATTCATGGTATGTTTATTTTTATTGTAAATGGCAAAGGAAAGCTCAAAGAGAAACTGAAGACAGTTTGGTTCTGGGAGCTGGAATGAGACACTACTCTCTTTTACAACTGTTTTTCTTGTAGTGGTGAACGTATGACAATTTTGTTTGTATTATAGAAGATCAAAAATCCCAAACCAATCAAAGAAATTATCAAGCTTATGATTTTAATAATGACCTCAGCTGAGGACATTAAGTTGGGAATTAATGATCAGTTAAGGTTAATGACTCAATGCCTTGAGTCATTAAACTTCAAGAAAGTGCCCTGTACTTTGATTATTTGGAGTTTATTAAAGGTAGATTGTAGAAGGATATTTCCAAACACCGGGGGAATGAATGTGAACAGAGAATGGAGCTGTTTTATTGTCTGCTTCCTTCTGCAGTCCCAGACTGACTAAAAATGCCATTATGCTTGATGAGAGTTTTGTTAGGTCCTCACCCTTTCATAGCCGCCCTTCTTTTCTTTCTTGTTTTGAAACAAACACAGAAGCTCAAATGTTTGGCAAAGCATAGGTTAAGTCTGCAGTGTTAGAACTGCACTTCACCTTTATCTGTGAAGTTATTCCACGGTGTCCCCAAAGCAAGCAGTTACAGGATATTGCAGCAGTAGTACGCTCTATCTGTAGAGAAGGATACAAGCCTTTGGATATGCATTGTATGTCGCAGGTACATATTTGCATATAAGTGGGTTATAAGTATTTTCATTGTAATTTGTATCTAATTTGTATGCTGCTTACATAGTCCAGGAGATGGAAAGTTGGAGCATTTAACAAACAAGGAGTGCTTAAACTTGAAGCCCTTTATTTTCCCAGAGTGGACAGATGTAAGCTACTATGATGGCAGTTGCTCAACAGTATCTTACAAATAATTCCAAGCCCTTTCTGACATAAAGTAGTATATTTAAAGTAAGGTGTCTTGGTGAGATTTTCACTTTAAATAGAATAAGGGTTAAATGATAACTTGACTTATCTTTTAAATGACAAAAAATAAAGAAATTGCAAGACCTTTTCACACATTAGATATGTATTGTCATTTATCATCTAGATATCAGGCTAGCAGTGCGAAGTAATAAAACATATCATCGAAAAATGTGCTATAGGTCTGAATCACTCTTTCATTCCACCTCCCAGCTAACTGTAGTATTAAATCAAACAAGCAGAACATTTCCTTAGGCAGCCATTGCCTTTTAATTTCCTGAAGAACCTTAAAATATCATTCATTACAAGTACTACACATATTTGGTTTTTAAAAGTCTCATAAATCAATAGCAGGCTGACTGTAATAATTATTACAAGTTAGTGCATAATTTTCGTGCTGAAGGCTGCATGCAGAACTTTAGCATATGCAAACGAGGCAATTCAAACTGTGTATAGATATTAATATGAAGAAGCAGGTAACGAGGTACAGGCTATGAATTATGCATCAAGAGCGGCTGATCTTCAATGAGGAAAATGAATTCAGCATGTAATCTAATTAGTGATGGAAGTCTATTACATCTAACTGCAAAAGCAACCGTCCTTGAAACAAATTTATTTACAGTCCATGTTACCACTTGAAACAACTTTGAAATGATGTGTAAGACAACAGCTTAATTGTAACTTTTTTTTTTTTGTTGTTGTTGTTTGTTTGTTTGTTTCAGTTCTAGACCTGGAAGGCCTCCTAAGAGGACTCAAAGTGTCACCTCCCCAGAGAATTCTCATATTATGCCACATTCTGTCCCAGGCCTAATGTCTCCTGGAATCATCCCGCCAACAGGTAGGCTTGTTTGAAACACCTTCACACGGGCAGTCTTTTGAATTCATGGCTTATATTCACTTGTCAACAAATTAACAGGTTAGGAAACCAACTCAAAGGAATACCCATAATGTAACATTATTGCTGCATAAACATATTGTATGTAATGGAAATCGTGGCAGCTCAGTACTTTAAAATACAAATAACACAGCAAATGATGATCCTTTGTCATTTTTTTCCCCATTCTTTCTTTTTGTAAACAAGAAACCTTTCAAGGCATGTATTACCTATCATCAGACAATAATCTCCCCATTCATTTTTAATATCTCAGATATCTTCTGATTCTTTTTTCTGCTTTGCTTGATTAGATAATGTCATCATGAATATAGTTGCCTGAAGAAACTGAGTTAGTTAGGATAACTCCATGCTGCACACATGTCTTTCTTAATTTTTCATCCTGAAATTCTGTTTTTGATACATCTCCTGAGGCCTTTAATTAATGTGAAGTCCTGTAACAATCAAACAATCAAACTTCTATTTTCTTTCCAAAGTTGATATAACATCTCCTAGCAGTGACTTGCTCTTAGACGCAGTTAAATTAAGAAAGACTGTGTTGCAGGAAGGAGGTGAATGGAGCCACCTGAAGATGAAGACATTGAGCAGTCAAGCTGTAGATGGTAGTATCACATTCTCTCAGTCACAGAATCACAGAAGGTTAGGGGCTGAAAGGCACCTTGAAAAATCACATAGTCTCACCCTCTTTCCAGAGCAGGATTACCTATACCAGATCACACAGGAACACATCCAGATGGGTCTTGAATATCTCTAGAGAGGGAAACTCTACAATCCCCCTGGACAGCCTGTTCTCAGATGTTAACAGATAACTTAAATTCTCCCACATGCGTCAACAAAGCTCACCGGAGATTCCATTTCTCCCCCACTTGTTCCCCACTTCCTTGCATGGATCAGTCTGTACCACTGATATTCTCTAAGGCAAAGGAAGAACAGCAAACTAGAGATACAAATAGACAAGAAGATTGCTGTGTCTTGGAGATTTGATAGATGCGGTGGTATTTGAGTAGCGCTCATCTCATGATCATGATCTTTGGCATCATTTTTGGTTACATATGACTAAGATATTCCCAAAAAAATGCAGACTTGAGGAAATACCATATGCCAGAAACTGTTGGCAGTTTGGATGCAAATGTCTTATCTGGAAGAGGGAGGAAAGTGAAGAGAGTTTAACTATGCCTCTTGGCCTAAGGGCTCGAGATCTGCTTTGCATACTGAGATAGACACATAGCCTGAAATGTTGTATTAGAAATTTACAGTTTTTCCAAAGGCCTTTAAAGATACAGAGGAGTGACAAAATGAAGTCAGACCACTATGGTTGGTAAGAGAGAATTACAGAGTAAGCAGAGGGAAGATAAACATGGGAAGGTATCAGGCAGTAGAACTCATAGTAGTCTAGGCAGGTGTAACCAGCCAAAAAAAAACCCAAACAAAAAATCATTATTAAAATATCTTACACAATAGGGTTTACAGGAAAAAGAAAATAGAGTTGATGCAGCACGAATGCAGCATGAGAGAGACATAGATCTGCTGCAGTGGGTCCAAAGGAGTTCCACCAGGATGATCAGAGAGCTGAAGCACTTCTGTGAAGACAGGCTGAAAGAAATGAGGCTGTTCAGCCTGGAGAAGAGAAAGCTCTGAGGAGACATTTTAGCTACATTTCAGTATCTGAAGGAGAACTAGAGAAAGGCTGGGAACAGACTGTTTAGAAGGGCTTGTAGTGATAGGATAAGGTGCAAAGGTTTTAGACTGGGGTAGGTTAGATGTAGGTTGGTCATAAGGAGGAAGTTCTTTACCATGAGAGTGCAACAATATTGGAACAGGCTGCCTAGGGATGAGGCCTTTTTCCTGGATGTGTTGAAGTGACCCTTGGCAGTCTGATCTAATTGGAGGTGTCCCTGCTCGATGCAGGAGAGGGTTGGACAAGGTGACCTTTGAGAGTCCTTTACAATCCAATGCAATCTAAGAATCTGTGAATAATAGATAGGGTCTGTGTGGGGAAAGGATGGAGCTGTTTATAGCACAAAAACATTTGTATTTGTGAGAGAGAGATCAAAAATTGCAAAGGGAAATTATTTGAGAGAAGTAAGGCAGGAAAATATCAGAGGAAAAGAAGCATGTGAGAAATAGAAAGGAGATGACATCAAAGAAGTCAGAGACAAATTAGCAGACTGAAAACAGGGAGACAAGAAAAAAATATCCTTGTCAACAGTATCATTTAGGGGTTTGTGTTACTGCTAGTACATAGCAGCAAATTGTCTCTTGATAGAATATCTTTGTTTTGCTTTCTTTTTCCTAAGAAAGCAGCTTAAAAACATAACTGATGGCTAAAGTATCCAGTTCCTCTCCAGTTGTTTAAAACTGGTCATAATAATTTAATGGTAAAAATACACAGTACTAAAACCACGGATGCATGTTTTTAGAATATGAGCCCAAAGAACCAGATGTAGATATTTTTAGATTAAAAAAAAACCCACAAAACCAAAAACCAAGTAAATTAAAAATAATAAAAAAGAGGCATAAAATCATTACTCATTAAATCCTTCTAGAATGGTATAGATTTGTGAGTCTTTGAGAAGAGGAAAGGTTTAATTGAAGTTGGTATTAAATTTGAACTAGTTTCACATGACATGGCTTACCACAACAGAAGGGGTGAGCATGAATTGTTCCCATTGTGGTAGTGTAGGCTCTTAAACAACACACCAAAAAGAGCAGGAACTGACACTGTTTAGAAGCAAGCTTTAGAGTGTAGTGTTCCACAGAGTCTGGCTCAGCAAAGGTAAGGAGTATCATGATGGCAGTGCTACTAACACCAGCATTTTGCAGGCAGGTGAGTATAAAAATAGGCTTACAGTAAGATCGTGTGAGTTCCAATCCACAAACATTTGTGCATCTATGTTGTGAGAGTAGGTTCCAAAACTACTCTAAGAGCACTGTCAAGAAAGAAATGTTATAACTGCCATAGATATTATAGTGTCCTTCTGTGCTACCGTATTAGTTGATACTAGAAAATTCTTGCTGCTTGTGAATATTTTCCTCCATATTTTCACTGTGTACCACAGAACAGGTGAGGTAGGCAGGCACCACTGAAAATCATCTAGTCGAGCATCCCCTGTTCAAAGTAGGGTCACACAGAGCAGGTTGTTCAGGACTGCTTCAGCTGGGGTTTGAATATCTTTTAAGGATGGAGACTGCGTAGTGCCCCTTTGTAGCCAGTTTGTTTGAGTACTGATTCAGTTGGGACTATTAAGGAGGCAGGAATTATAAAATATGTAGTTGTTTTTTTTCCAGGAAGCCCTGCCCACAACTGTATACTAATTAGTTACATTTGGGTTCTAATTTGGTTGGGAAACTCTTCACAGGGATGCTTACGGGCAATTCATTCATTTAGGAGAATCAGAACATTTGGAAAAGTTTAGCTACAAAGTGGCTTTGCCTCACGTACAAACAGGCAGCCTGAAGCCCTAGGGCAAGTCTGTGCTACTCACTGCGGTGGAGTAGAAATTTCAAGATAGTCCCTGGCTCCTTTGTGGCAGTGTTGGAGCTGTTCAGCTGTTAAGAGACCTTCTTCTGGGAAAGAGGTAAACGATCTTTGACCTGATCCTGGTTCCTCTTGGCATGGAGGTTTGCAGAGGTGCAGGCAGGATCTCTTGCAGATGTGCAGAGAGCACCACGTCAGAGGCACTTCTTGCCACGTCGTGAGGCACTTAAATGCTTTCTCCTGGGAAACTTGAGGCACTTAAGTTTCCGAGTACTTCAAGCCCAAAATATCAAGCCTAAGGTGGTCTGAAGCATGAGGCAGAGCAGAACTTGTTGTCCAAGAGCAGTGAGGCAGAGGCAGCTCTGTAAGGCAGAGGCAGCAAGGCAGAAGCAGCTCAGCTGCTTTTCACTTTACTCAATTTCTATTATTTGCCCGAGTGCAAAGGCTCCTTTGGCCACAGAGATTCACCAATCAAAATGGCATTTGCAAAACTGACCATATTAGGTGACCCCAGGGCTTGCTCACCCTTATTTGGGCAAGACACCAACAAGTACCTGAACCCCTGTGGACACCTGTTTGTCACTTTGGGAGGGGACATAAAGGTCCAAGCCTTTGTTTTCTTCCCACCCTCGCTTTCCCCATCAGCAGAAGAGTGGGGCAAGCCAGGACATCTAATAGGCCTATTAGTCTGCCAAGACAATTGCTCTCAATTTTTTTTAAATTACTTTTCAGTGGAATTTCCTGGATTTCTTTTTGTGTTTCTTGGGCATCACTGACAAGAGTCTGGCTCACTCTTCTTTACTTTGTCCCCATCAGGTATTCATACATATTGATAAGATCTACCTTGAGCCTTTTCCGTGTTGAACAATCCCAACTGTCCTAGCCTCTTTCCATGACAGGTTCTCCACTCAATTGTCTTTGTGGTCCTATGATAACTCAGAGTTTATGAAGTTTGAATTTTGTGCTAGGACACAGTGCTAACCAAAAAAAAAAAAAAAAAAAAAAAAAAAAAAAAAAAAAAAATCTAAGTACTAGATTAAGTGATTTTTCCCACCCCCTTTCTCTCTTTCTTTTGCTCTAGCAAATTCTCCTTTTTAAGCTTTCTGATTGATCTAACAATCTGAGTATAATAACTAAGTTTCCTTCCTGCCTACAAAAGACTCTAAGTGATCACACAAACAATTATCTTCTATTTAATGCTCTTTAAGTAACAGAGATCTGCAATTATTAGGTGTATCAGGGATATACAGTGGTATGCTTTAACACATGAGTTTTACTTGATAAAGTTTCTTTTTCTGATTTCTGCTGCATATTACAGAAATACACAGTTAAAGGTGGAAACCTGCTTTCTAAAGGGGCTGTTATATCTGTGTGCAAAAAATATTGACACAAAATGGTATGCTGAGACTTTTCATGAAATCTCAGGGTTGGGCATTTTTGTGGGAGGCTCAGTTAAGGAATCTTTCAAAATATCTTCTATTTCTGGTCCAATCTGAAATCTCATGCAGAGAATGTTGCATCATCACTTAGAATGGATTTCCTTTAGATAAGTGTTTAGGGACTGTTGTGGAAATTGGGAATTAACATGGCCAAGCCAGGAATTGTGAAAAACAGAATTATTTTGTTTTCCTGGAACCCTGCTCCCAAACTATGTGCAAACAATAATTTAGTTTATTAACAGATTCATTTTGACCAGGAATTTCTTCCAAAAGGATATTACAGATAAATTTAGATATTTAGGAAGTCAGGCAATGGAAAAGGCTAAGCTATAAACACAGCTTTACCCCACTGTCAATCAGACTGAGCAGAAGATTAAGGGAACAGCAGGCATTACTCATGGAGGTGAGATAGGCATTCAGCAATGATTCCTCACTGAATTCCTCTGCAGGAGCAGCCTTATGACGTTGCAGACGATATCCAATAATAGAGATCCACGCTGCAGAAGCTCAAGGCAAATGGCAGAGCTGCCAAACTCAGAAATGTCTCGAACACTTCTTCCTGAGTGGGATGGCTGTGGAATGATGCTGCCTTCACAATGGCATTGAGAGCCAAAACTGCTAGGGTCTGCAGTCCGGGAGGCAGCCAGGAAGCTGGCTACAGATAGGGTCTGAGAGGGGCCGGTCCAGATGCCACCAGCTCTCTCTTTCTCAAAGGACCCCAGGGCTTGCTAATCCTGCTGATTTCCACAAAAGGGTGCAAAAGTGGGGAGAACCATCCAAAAGCAGGGATGAGATAAAACCAAGAACTGTACAAAAGGTAGGAGCCGTCCAGTCATGGCAGGAACCTGTCCTACCCAGCACTCTGTTAAGGCAGAAGCTCTTTCAAGACAGGAACGCTCAAGATGGGAACCTCAAGGTGGGAACCCCAAGGTGGGAACCCTTGCTCTATTTATCTTTTTTCTAGACAAAGTGTCCATTTACCATTTATACTGGGCACGAAAACCCAGCCAGTCAGCAGCCTGTTTCCAGCACAGGCTTCCCCACGGGTCAGCCCACGTGCAGCAAGGCACAATTTGCTGCCTCCCTTCAAGCCTGCAGGGCAGGATGTGGGGAAGCAGTTTTCTCCCCTTCTCCCATTCAAACCTGCAGAGTGGCAGGGAGAAGAAAGGAAATTGGGGTACCCCTAGACAGGGACTAAGCTGAGATCTGTCCATTTTATCACAGGATTCATAAATATTACCTACACTTGCTGATCTGTCCACTATCTTTCATTAGGGTTAATTTAGAGAATGTTCTTAACTTTAGAAAAGACTTTACCAGCTGACAAAAGACAGCCTTTGTTTTATTAAAATAAATGGAGAGCCTTTGAAAGTGTGGCAAAATGGGAAATGTGTTGTAAGAGGAAATGAAGAGCTTCTTGAATTGTCCGGAGAACTAAAATATGCCTATCTTACATGTGATGTAGTCAGAAGGAAGAAGAGTTTGATGTAGGCTCAGACAGGTGTACTGACTTTTCAGACTTGTCTGGATATTGCCTTGAAGCACTTTCAAAACTAGATGTCTCATCATAGTTAACTTTGATCTGCATTTCTCTGTATACTGCAGATCTTTTCTCAGCTGCTGTGCTCAGAGGGCTTCAAAAGTTGTCTAAAGGTGAAAGAGTAGGTAATCATAATTAATCACAAAAGCAGGGCTGTGACTTGCAAGTGTGGTAGCTTTTGTTCTCTGTTTTGATTTCCATAGTTCCTACATAACATTTAAAGTTTTATTTCCATTATTTTTCATACAAACTTTGAAGAACAGTTCTCTTTGCTTTTCACATTAGTACTTTTGGTAATTATTCATGACTATTTTAGGTTTTAAACTCTTTTGTAAAGCTTCTGACTTAATTCCTGTGCAGCTTGTCCTACTGAGCAAGTAATCTACAGGTCATGAAATGAGTACCTAGAAAACTTCTGTATTTATTTCAGGAACTTCATTTTTCTTTCAAAAGATAAAATATGAATATAAAGTGCTTTTGGAAATCACTGTTATGGGGCATGATATATTATGGTAAGATATGATGTGATATGATATGATATGATATGATACGATATGATATGATATGATATGATACGACAGGCTGCATGGGTGGGCAAAGTCCAATGGGATGAAATTTAACAAGGCCAAATGCAGGGTCCTACGCTTTGGCCACAACAACTGCAAGCAGCTCTACAGGCAGGGGACAGAATGGCTGGAGAACAGACAGGAAGAAATGGACCTGAGGGTACTGGTAGATAGTAGCTGAACATGAGCCAGCAGTGTGCCCAGGTGGCCAAGAGAGCCAATGGCATCCTGGCCTGGATCAGGAATAGTGTGTCAAGTAGGACAAGGGAGATTATTCTTCCCCTGTACTGAACACTGATCAGGCCACACCTTGAGTGCTGTGTCCAGTTCTGGGCTCCTCAATTCAAGAGAGATGTTGAGATACTGGAAAATGTCCAGAGAAGGGTGATGAAGCTGGTTAGAGGCGTGGAACACAAACCCTGTGAGGAGAGGCTGAGGAAGCTGGGGGTGTTTAGCCTGCAGAAGAGGAGGCTCAGGGCAGACCTCATTGCTGTCTACAACTACCTGAAGGGAGGCTGAAGCCAGGTGGGGGTTGGTCTCTTCTCCCAGACGACCAGCAACAGAACAAGGGGTCACAGTCTCAAGTTCTAATGGGGGAGGTCTAGGCTGGATGTTAGGAGGAAGTTGTTTGCAGAGAGAGTGATTGGCATTGGAATGGGCTGCCCAGGGAGGTGGTGGAATCACCATCCCTGGAGGTGCTCAAGAAAAGCCTGGCTGAGGCACTTAGTGCCGTGTTCTAGTTGACTGTATAGGTCTGGGTGCTAGGTTGGACTGGATGATCTTGGAGTCTCTTCCAACCTGGTTGATTCTATGATTCTGTGATACATTTATTCTGTATCTGTATCTATCTGTAGATATAGATACATATTCACCAGTGAGAAAAAAAATTGAAAGCATTTCATATGTTTATTAATGTAACATTACTCTCAGTAATTGTAGTTGCTATTATTTTGAACAGGTTTGCTTTATGATATGTGTTTCTGTCCATCTGTCCTACATCTGCTACCAAACTCTTGTTCCAGTATAAGGAGTTCAGGCTTCCTCTGAAATGTTTAATGCGTACAAATTAGAACTACTTTCCTGTATTAAACTCCTGGTCTTTGATTTTTTTCCTCTTCTCAAGTGATAAACTGAAGATGTCATTTCTAATCTTTTCTTTTCTCTCTTGACATGTTCCTGAATCAATAAAAGTATTTTCCAACTTTCATCCTGTACAAAATTCCCTAAGCCATGAAGTGTTTTTTTGGGGAGGTAGAGTAAGGAGAGAATTGAAAGGCTTTGTATAGATTATTTCAGCCTGAAGGACAAATGGAGTTCACAGATGCAGCTGTTGATAAAGCATAGCAGTTTTTCTGCTAAAGTAGAAGATGGAATTATTTGGTGTTTAAAGAAAGATTAATCACATAATTAAATAATTTCATTTTCTCTGGCTCACAATTATTGATGTTGTATTAGGCAGAACTGGTAGAATGGCTGAAATACAATTATCATTGTTATTATATCCACATCATATTCAATATTACCAAGAAACAAATTCTGTAGTTGGAAGTGTTTTCTCCTGATAAACTCAATCCTGTAATGTTTTTTAAAAGCATTTAATGCATGAGAGTGAATAGAGTTGATTTCTACAAGTAGTCTAGGAGCTAGAAATTTAATGTTCAAGATACATCTTTAGTAATTTTGAGAAGAAACCCCTTTATTCAGCTATTTATTTTATGTAGTGTGTGATGGTTTGGGTGTTCCCCACCCCCTCACACTTAAGAAAATCACCCAGACTACACTCAGCCAAGCTGGAAATTAGAATGAACCTTTATATTTACATCTTAGCTTTTCAGTACCCTCCTCTACAGGGCACCTCTGTACTATCAAAAAAATGGACATCAAACTGTTAGAGCAAGTCCAAAGGAGGACTACAAAGATACTCAGAGGGCTGGAGCACCTCTGCTCTGAGGACAGGCTACAAGAGTTGGGCTCTTCAGCCTGCAGAAGAGAAGGCTTTGAGGAGACCTTGTAGTAGCCTTCCAGTATCTGAAGGGGGCCTACAGGGAGGCTGGGGAGGGACTATTTACAAAGTCTTGTAATGGCAGGATGAAGAGTAATGGGTTTAAATTGGAAGAGGAGAGATTCAAACTAGATGTTGGGAAGAAGTTCTCTACAGTGAGAGTGGTGAGACATTGGCACAGGTTGCCCAGGGAGGTTGTGGCTGCTCCCTCCCTGGAGATGTTCAAGGCCAAGTTGGATGAGGCCTTGGGTGACCTGTTCTAGTGGGAGATGTCCCTGCCTATGTCAGGGAGTTGGAACTGGATGATCTTTGAGGTCTCTTCCAACCTAAACCATTCTGTGATTTTATGATACACCAAGCCTTTGGAACGGGCTGCCCAGGGAGGTGGTGGAGTCACCATCCCTGGAGGTGTTCAAGAAAAGCCTGTCTGAGGCACTTAGTGCCATGGTCTACTTGACTGGCTAGGGCTTGGTAATAGATTAGACTGGATGAGCTTGGAGAACTCTCCCAACCTGGTTGATGCTATGATTCTGTGATTGTATGAATTCAAATTTTTGGACAAATAATCACAAACTGTGATTATCCTGTTGAATGGTTCTGTCTTCTACTTTATCGCGAGTGGCTTTATCACTGAAAATGTTCTCTGGAAACCCAGTGCTTTAAGTTCCAATGAGTGCCTTACATTCACTAGTTAATTATTAAGTTGATTATCTGTGCAGCCACAAATTTTATAAAAGTCCATGAATTATTTCAACAGCTGTTAGTTGCTGAGCAGTGGGAACTTCAATTCTAAGCGATCTAATTTCAGGCAGACATATGCAAATGCATTATTTTCCAACTGTTGATGTTTTACCTCTTTAACTTTTATTTTAAATTTTATGTAAAATGAAATTTATTGCAATACTTGAATAGAAATTATTGCCATATAAGAATTTATATAAGAATTTATTTTGGAGTCTCACCAATCAGTGTGGGAATATTCAGTCACTCCTGTGAATATTCAGTCACTTCAGTATCTCTTTGTAAGAAAACAGGATGTGACTGCATTATGGGCAAATGCATGGAAGAGCTCTAAGCAAGCAGATTATGAACTGTCTCTGAATCTAGAGCTATTTAACCACATTTGCTTCTGACAACTGTTTGCTTTCTAACCATTTCTGAGCATGAGAAGGCTATGAGTGTCTTTGCTTAGAATCATAGAATCATACAATCAACCAGGATGGAAGAGACCTCCAAGATCATCCAGTCCAACCTAGCACCCAGCCCTAGCCAGTCAACTAGACCATGGCACTATGTGCCTCAGCCAGGCTTTGCTTGAACACCTCCAGGGACGGCAACTCCACCACCTCCCTGGGCAGCCCATTCCAATGCCAGTCACTCTCTCTGGCAACAACTTCCTCCTAACATCCAGCCTAGACCTCCCCCAGCACAACTTGATTCTGTGTCTCCTTGTTCTGTTACTGCTTGCCTGGCAGAAGAGACCAACCCTCACCTGGCTACAGCCTCCCTTCAGGTAATTGTAGACAGCAATAAGGTCACCCCTGAGCCTCCTCTTCTCCAGGCTGCTCACTCTCAGCTCCCTGAGGCTCTCCTCATAGGGTTTGTGTTCCAGGCCTTTCACCAGCTTTGTCACTCTAGTACCATATGAATTAATATTTATTAGTATTTGCTTTAAGTTTCCTGTGTTTGATATCAACTCAAAAAGGTCAATCATCTAACAATCACATTGGATCTAACCTTTCAGGAGACAAGCTTATTGAACACAAAGTGAACTTGATTTTCCAAGGGGAACCAGTTGTTGTGAGTTGTCCTTATGATTTACAGCTCACAAAATAGCCTGCTAAGACATGATAGCATACTATCAGAATTATAATGAATACACTCTAAGTTGTTCACCATGCCCTGTATCGTTGTTGTTACAAATGTTGTACTACACAATGTATTAGAGCTTTCATAAAGCAGTCTTAGCGGGGAGAAGGTTTTTGGTGCGTTAAGTTGTTCAGGTTTGAATCCTGAGTTCAGCATTCCGAGGCTGGATTGTTGTTGAAACTCAATTCCAGGTTGTCTGCAAGTTGCAATTTCATCTGATCATAGAATCATAGAATCAGCCATGTTGGAAGAGACTTCCAAGATCATCCAGTCCAACCTAGCACCAAGGTACTAAGTGCCTCATCCAGCCTTTTCTTGAAAACTTCCAGGGTGGCGACTCCACCACCACCCCAGGCAGCCCATTTCAGTGGCAAATCACTTTCGCTGTCAAGAACTTCCTCCTAACATCCAGCATAGACCTTCCCATGCACAACTTGAGACTGTGTCCCTTTGTTCTGTTACTGCTTGCCTGGCAGAAGAGACCACCACTCGCCTGGCTACAGCCTCCCTTCAGGTAGTTGTAGACAGCACCAAGGTCACCCCTGAGCCTCCTCTTCTCCAGGCTAAACAACCCCAGCTGATGTGGGAATCAGAGAGTATATATGTCAGACCTTTACTGTGTTGAGAAATTAAACATATAGAAAGGTGTGCTGTTACAAAATACAAAATAGATTGCAAGTGTAAAATGATCTGTCAACACCTGCACATGGAGTTGCCTTCAGGAGCTTGTGGTGTATGACAGCTGAAGGTGTTGCCCTGAGTTCCATACATTCAAATGACTAAGTCTGAAAACTTCATTTTACTTTCTTCAAGTGAGAAAATGTCTTTTTTCCCTTCAGAATGCACAAGTAGGTAACTATGTTGATTAGTTGCTCTGTGCCTGAGCCAGCAATTGGAAAAAGTCAGAGTGGGATTGAAAGAAATTGGAAGGGGGCTTAAAAAATTATGTGTGTGTGAAGGAGAGAAAGAGAGCCCCTCAATTCAAGAGAGATGTTGGGGTGCTGGAACGTATCCAGAGAAGGGCGACAAGGTGAGAGGTCTGGTGAGAGGCCTGGAGCACAGACCCTATGAGGAGAGGCTGAAGGAGCTGGGGTTGTTTAGCCTAGAGAAGAGGAGGCTCAGGGGTGACCTCATTGCTGTCTACAACTACCTGAAAGGACATTGTAGCCAGGTGGGGGGTGGCCTCTTCTCCCAGGCAACCAGAAATAGAACAAGGGGACACAGTCTCAAGTTGTGCCAGGGCAAGTATAGGCTGGATGTTAGGAGGAAGTTGTTGGCAGAGAGAGTGATTGGCATTGGAATGGGCTGCCCAGGGAGGTGGTGGAGTCACCGTCCCTGGAGGTGTTCAAGCAAAGCCTGGCTGAGGCACTTAGTGCCATGGTCTAGTTAACTGGCTAGGGCTGGGTGCTAGGTTGGACTGGATGACCTTGGAGGTCTCTTCCAACCTGACTGATTCTATGATTCTGTGATAGAAGGAGAGAAAGGCAGAGGGAGGAGAGAGTTCTGTACGAGTTAGTATAACCAAGTCCCTTGCTGTAATGCAAGTTCGTCGCTTTGTTGCTATTAGTTCATGACTATTGAGAGCTTACAAAGCTACATTGTTACAGTGTTTGTAGCGCTGCTTTCATGGGTTGTCCCCTTTCAGCAGTGCATGTACAGGAGACTTTGTTTTGTCTTTCTAAAACGTCTTTTGGTTACGAATGTTTTACAACTCTTTAGATCATCTCTTTTCAATCCAGTCTTAATTGCAGTGAGAAATTGTGTTCTAGCTGTCAGCAAAGAACAAACTGTTACTGCTACTAGTATTAGAGACATGACTACTATGGACGTGTAGGAATACAAATCTTAGATAGAGGAGAATGTTGCTATTATTACTACACTTTGATGAGGTTGTCAGTTAATGATGTCTTATTTTTTCGCTATGAGAATGTTAGCATTGTTGGACTGAGTAAGCTGCAGAAGGGAAAACTGCACCCAGTCAACACAAAGTTAATAACATCAGAATCATGTGAACTCACCAAAATCCATAGCAATGGCACAGAGGCAATGTACTAACAAGGTTTACTGAAAAGTAAGGTTTTGTCAATGTCATCTTTCACAGGGGAAGTAGAACAAGTTGCAGGGAGTGTCTTAAAGGAGCAGATGCATCTACTAAGTTTCTTTTTCTCTATCTTAATTAGGCTGATATCACAGGCACAAAGGCTCAAGAGTGATCTCATTGCTGTTTACAACTACCTGAAGGGAGGTTGTAGCCAGGTGGGGTTGGTCTCTTCTGCCAGGCAACCAGCAACAGAACAAGGAGACACAATCTCAAGTTGTGCCAGGGCAAGTATAGTCTGGATGTTAGGAGGAAGTTGTTGGCAGAGAGAGTGATTTGCATTGGAATGGACTGCCCAGGGAGGAGGTGGAGTCACCATCCCTGGAGGTGTTCAGACAAAGCCTTGCTGAGGCACTTAGTGCCACGGTCTAGTTGACTGGCCAGGGCTGGATGCTAGGTTGGACTGGATGATCTTGGAGGTCTCTTCCAACCTGCTTGATTCTATCCACTTGGAGAGTCAAGTAATCGTCAGCTGATTTTGTGCTTGCAAGCAAATTGTATACAGGAATCTTCATAGAAAATGTAAGGTTATCATGGGATTAGCAGTGATATGTACATGCTGTGCAACTGCTACTATCTGACTCTCTAAATTAGAGATAGTCACACAATTTCTTTTTCATCAGACTTCTTTCTGCCTAATTTTCTCAAGAAAAAGGTATTTGGTTTTAAATTACTCCATAGCTGTTAGTTGCTGTCTTCATACTGTCAATTATTGTTATGTTTTGGTTCTGGTTTTATTTTCCATTTCAATTTCCACTTATATTACCAAGAGTGGTTTTGCTGTTACCAGAATATTAAGCTTGGTGTTGAGACACTGTATCATCTCAAAATACAACTTCTAAATCACATGCTCTGAGACATTATTCACTCTTAGGCTTGGTGAACAAGTGTTTTAGTGTTTCCTGGGGATGCTCTGGTATCTCACCTTCACAACTTTGTTGTGACTCTCTCCTTACAGAAGGAATAGATTATGTAATTTTTTATCCATTCTGCTTTGAGACATTTCCTTTAATGAGCATTGGAAATTTCACTGGTTCCAGATTACACAGATTTATCCTTAGAATAAATTTTGGACTGCATAAACTCTGCTTCATAAACTCACAGAGCTGTGGTAGGATTATTTTAACTTATCTTCCTTCTCTCTGTTCCTTTCTCAGACTACTTCATCTTTATTTAATATGCAAATTCATTTCATTAAATCCTTAATACTGGAAAGAAATATTTTTGGAAGGGGTAGCAATAAATGGAGAATAACAAAAAATCCTAACACGATTTTCCCTTGGATATTTTCCCTTACCAGTAACTCCAGATATTTAATTCCCTTGTTTCACAGATCTTTCTTTGACCAGTGGACTGGTACTTTGGAAGTTAAACAGAGTAGCAAGATTTTGAATTATAAATAATGATGTACTTTTAAAGATTTTTCTATTTATTTTTGAGACTGTAGCTTTTATTAAGGAATCAATTAAATCAATGTCTTCAGTAGGCAGCCCCCATTACAGTAGGGCATGAGAAAAAAATGAAGGATATTTAATGTAGCCCTCATATAAGTTGTGATCAAAGAATGGTTTGGGATGGAAGGGAGCTCTAAAGGTCATCTAGTGCAGTTAGCAGGGACATCCTCCACTAGATCAGGTTACTCAGAACCTTGTTGAGCCTCACCTTGAGGGATGGGGCTTTAACTACCTCCCTGAGCAACTGGTTCCAGTGTTCACCACCTTCATGGTAAAGACTTTTTTTCCAACATCCACTCTAAATCTGCTTTCCTCCAGTTTGAAGCCATTGCCCCTCATTCTGCCACTGCAGGCCTTTGTAAATAGTCCCTTTTCAGCCTTCTTGTAGGCCTCCTTCAGGTACTGGAAGGCTGCTGTTAGGTCTCCCTGGAGTCTTCTCTTCTCCACGCTGAACAATCCCATCTTCCTCAGCCTGTTCTCACAGGAGAGGTGTTCCAGCCCACTGTGAGGGCCTGTGTCTCTCCTCTGGACATGCTTCATCAGGTCCATGTCCTTCCTGTGTTGAGGGCTCCAGACCTGGGTGCAGTACTCCAGGCGAGGTCTTACCAGAGCAGAGTGGCAGAACTGCCTCTCTGGATCTGCTTGCCAGGCTTCTTTCGATGTAGCCCAGGATGTGATTTGCCTTCTGGCTACAAGTGCAGACTGTCTGCTTGTGTCCAGCTTCTCATCCACCGGCAGCCAAAAGTCCTTTTCTTCAGGGCTGCTCTCAATTTCACAGAGCACTGGAATAGATTTCCCAGAGAGGTTTTGGAGTCTCCTTCTCTGGAGCCTTTCAAGGCCTGTGTGGATGTGTTCCTCTGTGATCTGTGTTAGATAGTATTGTCCTGCTCTGGCAGGGCAGTTGGACTTGATGATCTCCTTGGGTCCCTTCCAACCCCTAACATCCTGTGAGCCTGTGAGCCTGTAATTTCACCATCCTGCATCCTGTATTGATGATGAAGATTGCCCTGACCTAGGTAGAGGACCTTAGACTTTGCCTCATGATTGCCAATGGATGTAACTACATTTCTGTCTCACATATTAGACTGTTTTGATTCCATGTAACTACAGTGCTTGGAAAATCCTTTTTTCTTGGCACACACACACAAAGAAAAAGTGATTTTTTTTTGTTTGTTTGTTTTGCTGCATAATTCAGAAGTATTTATATAACCTCTGAGATAACACTGCCTTTTGGAGTTCTATTTAAATCTGCTTCATTGCTTCTTTTAGAACTATTCATGATTTAATTGTATTTATTCACTTAACACAGATCCATCTGCAGCCTGCTACCAGTAGAAGGTTCCTTATTTCATCCTCAGTCACTTAATGCTAACACCTCATGTGTTGCTTGGCTCAGTCTCACATTTTGTACAGTGTTGTTCCTATGGTTACTTAAAAGTGATCCTTTCTACCAGAATTTACTATTTTGATATGGTTTCTGTTGCCCTGACTTTATTCTTGAATTCAAAACTCACTTTATCTTGCATAGTATCATAGAATCATATCATAGAATCAACCAGGTTGGAAGAGACCTCCAAGATCATCCAGTCCAACCTAGCACCCAGCCCTATCCAATCAACTAGACCATGGCACTAAGTGCCTCAGCCAGGCTTTCCTTGAACACCTCCAGGGACGGCAATTTCACCACCTCCCTGGGCAGCCCATTCCAATGCCAATCACTCTCTCTGGGAAGAGCTTCTGCCTAACATCCAGTCTATTCCTCCTCCAGCACAACTTGAGACTGTGTCCCCTCATTCTGTTGCTGGTTGTCTGGCAGAAGAGACCAACCCCCACCTGGCTACTGCCTTCCTCCAGGTAGCTGTACACAACAATGAGGTCTGCCCTGAGCCTCCTCTTCCCCAGGCTGCACACCCCCAGCTCCCTCAGCCTCTCCTCACAGGGCTGTGTTCCAGGCCCCTCACCAGCTCTGTCACTTTTCTCTGGACATCTTCCAATATCTCAACATCTCTCTTGAACTGAGGAGCCCAGAACTGGACACAGGACTCAAGGTGTGGCCTGACTGGTGTTGCTTACAGGGGAGAATAACTTCTCTTGTCCTACTGGCCACACTGTTCCTGATCCAGGCCAGGATGCCATTGACATAATATATACTATCTTCTAGATCTCACCATCTTTTTCGGAGATGTGAAAATTTTTGAAGTTGATTATATTGAAACCAAGATTTTTTGAAGGTGTAGGGGGAGAAAGGGGTATTAATATAATGGCATGCTTTTATTAATCTGCTAAATGTTGTCTGCTGATGTCTTTTAAGTAGAATACATACACACCTCTTCCTCCTGTCTTTCAAACCTGAGGGATTTTAAGATTCTTTTGAATTCCTTCCCTTTTAAGTTCATTTCTACTTTATACTGTTGTGTTTTTGTCAGTCATAAAAATCACTCAGACTAGACTCAGCCGGATCTGGAAATTGAATAAAGCTTATTATTTACAGCTTAGCACAATATACAAGCAGATATTTATAGTATATACAGTTATATACAGAAATATACAAGGTAAAAGGTAATGCAGAAACACAACTCCCCTCCCAGAAAACTAAGTCCCCAGGAGGGGCTCCCAACCACCCCTTCACCTTCCCCCTACCCCTCTCAACCTTACTCCAGTCCCAAGGAAGAATGGAGCTTCAGCCAGGGGGTTAAGAAGCAAAGTGGATTAATCAAATAAACGGAGGGTGCAGTTCAGAGAGAGATGCAGCCTGGAGCATCCCAGCAGCAGAAGTGAGACTTTTTTATCTATGTTTGGATTTTTGCTTTTATACATCTCAGCAAGCCTATGAGTGAGGTAGACATCAGCCTTGTTTTCTGTCCACAGCCTATAATCTATTTCTTCTCACCAAAACATTCTAGCTAGGCTCAAACCAGCACATCTTGCACTGTTAGCCTGAGTGCATCACTTGTACGACATGACAAAAGAGCTTCCATTCAGAAGTTAATACCTCTGTGTGATGCACATATCATGTGAACATGCTAATTCAGGTATCTCAGGGCTATGCTTTACTAAATGAAGTAAATAGGTCCACAATCATTGCTGAGTATCATCCTGTTAGGTTTACTCAAGTGAACAGAACTACATCTCTCTGAGCATGTTTGAGATTCTCTGTATGCTCTGGTGAACTCATATTTTCAAGTTTTTCTATGCAGCAATAAAAAGCACAAATAGTGATATGGTGGATTCCATATTATATGAAAGTGACTGGGGCACTTGCTCATGTCCTGCTCTGCAGCTGACTTCTGCTTCTGATTCAAGCTTGGCAATAACTTTTAAGGCCAGCCACTGAATGTTGTGTGCAAGACAGTTCCTAATGGTAACCATTTTATTCCTGATGTAGACCAGATTTTATCAATAATCTAGCTAGGAAGGACACAAGCCAGTAGATGTTTTGGCCAGTGGGACAAGGGAGGTTATTCTTCCCCTGTACTCAACACAGGTCAGGCCACACCTTGAGTGCTGTGTCCAGTTCTGGTCTCCTCAATTCAAAAAAGATGTTGAGACACTGGAATGTGTCCAGAGAAGGGCAACAAAGCTGGTGAGGGGCCTGGAGCACAGCCCTGTGAGGAGAGGCTGAGGGAGCTGGGGGAGTGCAGCCTGGAGTAGAGGAGGCTCAGGGCAGACCTCATTGCTGTCTACAGCTACCTGCAGGGAGGTTGTAGCCAGGTGGGGTTGGGTTCTGCTGCCAGGCAGCCAGCACCAGAACAAAGCGACACAGCCTCAAGTTGTGGCAGGGGAGGTCTAGGCTGGATGTTAGGAGGAAGTTCTTTCCAGAGAGAGTGATTGGCATTGGAATGGGCTGCCCAGGGAGGTGGTCCCTGGAGGTGTTCAAAAGAAGACTGGCTGAGGCACTTCATGCCATGGCCTAATTGACTGGACAGGGCTGGGTGCTAGGTTGGACTGGCTGGTCTTGGAGGTGTCTTCCTACCTGGTTGATTCTATGATTCTGTGAATACCTACTATGACATTAAATTTAGGTTTCAGATAGAAGGTAGATGTTTATATTACAAATTTAGCTCATCTCTCTAATTTGATTTTAATAGAAAGTGTAACAAGAGAAAAATAGTTGGCAAAATATTTGATAGAAACTGATAGAAGGTAAGAAAACCAGTAGAATTCAGAGTGAATTTTATTCTGTCTTGTCCATCCGGATCTGTCTTTTACAATTGTGTAGGAATAGAATCCTTGAAAGAAATAATGATAGAATCGTAGAATCAGATTGGACATGAGGAGGAAGCTGTTGAGAATGAGAGTGGTGAGAGCCTGGAATGGGTTGCCCAGGGAGGTGGTCGAGGCCTCTTCCCTGGAGGTGTTTAAGGCCAGGCTGGATGAGGCTCTGGGTAGCCTGCTCTAGGGTAGGGTGTCCCTGGGTAGGGTGTCCCTGGGCATGGCAGGGGGATTTGAACTAGATAATCCTTGTGGTCTCTTCCATCCCTGACTGATTCTGTGATTCTATGAGAATCATAGACTGGCAGGGGTTGGAAGGGATGTCTTGGGATCATTTAGTCCAGCCCCCACTGATAATGGAGATTGGTAATGCAGATATGCCTACATTTAATGCAAATACAAATGGTTAACAGAACTTGTTTCCTTCTTTAAAGAATGATACAAAGCATGTAGCATTTGGAGGCTTACTTTATTTTGATGAGATTTTCATGTATGAAATGTTTTGAACTTTTATAAGGTATAGTTTTAAAATTAAGTAGCTGTAAAGGATGTTGAGATAATTCTGTAGTAGTTTTTCTAGGAGAATAAAAGTAATTTAAAGGAAATATGTACTTAGAAATGGAATTTCAAAGCAGCAGATTTATTTCCTTATAAATGACAAGCATAGGGGTAAATATTTTCACTGTATTTTCAATGTCTGAAGATAGAAACTAATTTTCTCTAGCTTTAGCCTTCTAAGAAGTTTGCTACCAAGGGAGATTCATCTGCTAATATATCTGAAATGTAGCTGTTGAAATCTTACTAAGTCATCTCCTTTCATAGCCAGTGGAAAGCAGCAGACATCTCTGGAGAGTGATACATCTCAGTGTAAGATGTGCCACATGAATCACCCCCTGGAAATGCCCGTGTCTCTTCATTGACTGTAGGCAACCTAGGTTAAGAGTTTGAACTGAATGCTTAAAATTGAGAAGGTTAATGTTAAATTAGGTGGGTGAAGCTGTCAGTGTAGGGAAATTATTTAAAAGTATGGATGCAAAACTGTGTCCATACATTGTCTGTTAGGTGAATCTGTGAGAATTATTGATAAGTAAAAGTGTTTGAAGAAGAAGCGTTATAAATTCTGTGCATAGGAATAAAAATAAGTAAGAAAAGTTGTATTTTATAGCTTGCACATGTTCAGTGTGGCAGGCAGTCAAATCACATTTTAGTTAAGGGTTGAGGTTTCTCATATCCTTCTGGATTCACTGTGAAATGTGTTGGTTGTTGGGGTCTGGTAGCTGGATTCAAACTCCTGTACTCAGCACTGGTCAGGCCACATCTTGAGTACTGTGTCCAGTTCTGGGCTCCTCAATTCAAGAGAGATGTTGACATACTGGAAGCTGTCCAGAGAAGGGCAATGAAGCTGGTGAGAGGCCTGGAGCACAGCCCTGTGAGGAGAGGCTGAGGGAGCTGGAGGTACTTAGCCTGGAGAAGAGGAGGCTCAGGGGTGACCTCATTGCTGTCTACAACTACCTGAAGGGAGGTTGTAGCCAGGTGGGGTTGGTCTCTTCTGCCAGGCAACCACCACCAGAACAAGGGGACACAGTCTCAAGTTGTGGTGGGGGAGGTCTAGGCTGGATGTTAGGAGGAAGTTGTTTGCAGAGGGAGTGATTGGGATTGGAATGGGCTGCCCAGGGAGGTGGTGGAATCACTGTCCCTGGGGGTGTTCAAGAAAAGCCTGGCTGAGGCACTCAGTGCTATGGTCTGGTTGAATGTCCAGGGCTGGGTGCTAGGTTGGACTGGCTGATGTTGGAGGTCTCTTCCAATCTGGTTGATTCTATGATTCTATGGTCTGGTTGATTGGATAGGGCTGGGTAATAGGTTGGACTGTGTGATCTTGGAGGTCTCTTCCAACCTGCTTGAGTCTCTGATTCTATGGTCTGGTTGACTGGACAGGGCTGGGTGCCAGGTTGGACTGGATGCTCTTGGAGATGTCTTCCAACCTGGTTGATTCTGTTATTCTGTGTACATATTTAAGTGCACTTGGAAGCCTGATACATCCTTTTCTTTGAGAATGTCACGGTATTTCTTCATGTAAATTCCAGTAGAATAGCCAATTTTAATTTTAGCATTTAAGAACAGTCCTCCAGTGCTACAAACAAGGCTTAGTATTAATATTTTGTTTATTTAGAATGTTTCAGTGAAGTAATCTTAGAGTTTTGTGAAGTAAGGTTACTAATGTTATCCTTCTTCCTGTAAGTTGCTAAAACTTACAATTCCAGAGTCTTTTAGAACTTTGATTTGCAGCAGTGCAATTAACTCTACAGTGTTCTCTCTAAAAAATAATGTGTTCTTCCCCAAACAGTAAAAAACACTAAAGACTTTATTTTAAAAAGCTGAATCAGCAGTAAGTGAACTTTGAAATGCAGCTAACTAAACTGGTCAGTGCTGAACTCCCATCTTCTCTTGATAACTGTTATAGTTCCTCCTTAAAAGTGCATATTCAAATATGTTATTTGGCACAATCTCTTTTTTTTTTCCTTCTAGTGCTATATAGGAGAACTTAAGTTTCAAAATGCACAAGGTCTTGCAGTAATTATTTAGCGTGTTGAAATATCAGAAAGATGAGAGGTGTCTGACCTCTCCAATCTGTAGTGGTTGTCCACATCTGGCTTTATTATTAAATATAAATGTATTTTTTCATGTCATTTTCATGTAAGAAATAAAATGCTGTTAAGCCTCGTGTCCATTTATATATGTGTAAAAGCATGAGTGTTCATTATAAATAGGAAATCTGGACACTTTAGTTGGATTAAAAGTCTGTCCTTGCTTTGTTTTTATAATCTTTATTTTACCCACTGACACCAGAGTAAATTTGATGGCGTATCTGTTGAAGGGAAAGCTTATTTCAGTTTTTGTGTCAGTAAGAATACACCTTATACTCCTTAAAAAAAAAAGAAATCATGTACAAATGATCAGTTCTTAGACTACATATTGCTTTTGTTTCTTTTTTTCAGTGTTTCGAGTTTTTTAATCCCTATTTGCCCAGTGCGTTTCAAAAGGGAACCAAATTGGTTTTTTGTGGTACATTACTGCTTTATGCAATATTCCATAGAGAACATTAAATAAAAATAGAAGAAAAAGGTTGACCTCTAACACTTACACCCATTTCTTATGTCAAACTGGGAGATGTTGAAAGCCCTATATGGTCGTAACCCTTCTATCTAACTGTGACCCTCCTTAACATTAAGCAGGTGACTCGATTAAACATAAATCAGGCATAAAATGCCCTGCATGAGGCAGCACAGTGAATCAAGCAAATTATCAAATGGCAAAACTCATTCTGTGCTCTGGGCAATGTAAGCTGCCAGCACTTATACATCAAAACTTCACTCAATGTAAGATTGATTTTATTTTATTTTGTTTATTTTAATTCCCTGCAGCAAGCTGTGTTAGTGGTGTAAAATGCTGTCTGCATCGTTGCATTGCTAAGAAATGCTGTTCTTGTGCAGCAAAGGCCGATCACAAGCTTAAGCAGTGTAATCCACCTAAGACTAGATATGCTGCACTCTGTAGTGGGTTGGAAGTGAAGCTGATGTTTTGTGCAGTAATACCAGAACTTAAGCTTCGATGAGCGTATGGATTTTTTTCTCTTTGGTGTTGTGTATGCTATCAACTTCATCAAAAATATGAGCACCAAAGGGATAATGTTGTAAAATTGAATCACCAGTAGCCATTGAAGGTATTTTCCAGTTTGAGTCGAGATGCTGGGATTAAGGCATCTAAGTCCAATCTTAAGGCAAGAATGAATTTTTATGTAAGATGATACATGTCTTCCTTTCACAGTTGCTTTTTATGCTGCCTTAAAACATGTCAAAATAATCCCCAGCAGAGGAGCCTAAAAGGAATGTCAGCTCTGTGGTTATGTAAATCGAACTGAGTGCTTTACAGCAGGTTTAAGATTTTTATAACTCAGGAGTTGTTAACAGCCAGCTGGTTTGTATCTGTTTTTTATGGTTATTCTTGTCATAGGCAGCCTCCACAATTTTTAATTATATTTTATGGTATGTGTTTTCCCTCCTCTTGAATCCCACAGCCACTCTTTCCTTCAAAAGACATTTTCCACTGGGAAGAGCAGAAGCATTGCTTTGGGGCCCCATCATTAGAAATATTGTTGTATAAATATCTCCTGGTAACAGTAGTGGAGTGTGAATCTCCTTTGCAGATCTTAAACTTGCTGCACCAGGACAGAAGTCTGTAGTACTCTGCACACTAAGTTAGGGCGTGATGCCTGTAGCCCTCAGCTCAGGCTGTTGTCTTCTGCTTTCAAAACACTGATTTACAGTTTTTACTGCATTCACAATGCCAATTCCTCTTTGCTTCATGCTTCAGGTTTTAATGCGTACAGGCTTTGTGCTTTACGACTTGATTACCTTCTGTGTTCTGGATCAGCACTCATTCTGTATCCAAAATTCTCAAAAATGCTGTATTTTTTTGGTCTATATTAGTGACTGTAGTGGTGATACTGGACAAACAGAATCTTTTAAATGGTTTTAGAGCAATGCGATTTCAAGACTACAATCTGGTTCCCATCTGGAATAGGAATAATTCAAAATATATGGAAGAATATTTGTCTGCAAATAAAAACACCACACCTGACAGCCTGAAAAGTCATTGCCTTATATTTTGTTAGATTTAAGGAAGTTGTGCAATATTTAGTTACATAGAACTGTGAAGACATTACCTGAATCTGTGCATTGTTGAATGCTTTACAGTGTTCTGTGTGTTTCCCTTCCACCAAAAGAAGCTAACTGCTCTCTGTCATTCGTGGTAGATCTTCCTACTGAAGCACCTCCTCTGCTTGCAGATGTAATGATGTAGGAGAAAACGAGCCTTAAATAATTGATAATATGGAGAAAGCTGTTTGTGAAATGGTTTAAAAGGCTGTTAAGCTTGACAAGCGAAAGATAACAGAAAGACTACTCTAAGCCTTTTTTTTCTTCAGATGAGGTTGAGAAAATTAACAATTGTTTTTGTTTGCAGTCTGAAATAGTTACAGTCAATCTCACTTGAAAAGCCTTTTTTGGAAGTGTAAAGGAAATAATATATGCTTTTGTGTTGTATTCCAAGAATTGATTTGTGTAATCCAGTTTCATTATTTTAGCAGACTGAAATCAATAGAAGTATCATCATCACACCTAATATATTCAGACATTATGACTCTATAGATCTTTTTGTTTTACACAATATTGTATTTAAATTTGAATGTTAAATGTTTATTCTGACCCACTTATGGTCTAATGCCTAATGTCAGCAGCTTCTAAACTACAAATTAAAATCTCTGCTGCATTGGCTTCATTGCTGCAAAGGACTGTACCATGCAACTGAACATAAATAGCTAGGATAAATATTTATAACCGGAATTAGGTCATCTGGTAGAATTTATCTTATTTTTATATCTATATCTATATCTATCTATCTATCTATCTCTCTATGTATATACACACACATGTGTATATATATTCAGTATTAAAATATATATATCATAGAATCCTAGAATCAGTCAGGGTTGGAAGAGGCCACAAAGGTCATCTAGTTCCAACCCCCCTGCTGTGGGCAGGGACACCCTACCCTAGATCAGCCTAGCCACAGCCTCATCCAGCCTGGCCTTAAACACCTCCAGGGATGGGGCCTCAACCACCTCCCTTGGCAACCCATTCCAGGGTCTCACCACTCTCATGGTGAAGAACTTCCTCCTTATATCCAGTCTGAACCTACTCATCTCCACCTTTGCTCCATCCCACCTAGTCCTGTCACTCCCTGATATCCTGAAAAGTCCTTCCCCATCTTTTCTGTAGGCCCCCCTCAGATACTGGAAGGCCACACTAAAGTCACCTGGGAACCTCCTCTTCTGCACACTGAACAGCCTCAACTCTTTCAGTTTGTCCTCATAGGAGAGGTGCTGCAGCCCTCTGATCATCCCAGTGGCCCTTCTCTGGACACGCTCCAGAACTTCCACATCCATCTTGTAATATATATATTCAGTATGAAATTCAAACATTTTTGAAACAGTTAACTTTGGAACTACAATGTTGCTGAAAATCAAGTTTGAATATTGCTAAAAATATACTTATCTTACCAATATATGTTGTGGATATTTAAAATTTCCCCCCACCTGTAAAATTTATCTTATTTGATAAAGAATACACAGTAGAGCTGAAGGTGCAAATTATAACAGCAGTAAGGACAATACTGCTTCCAGCTGCATAAAGTAGGAGTGCAGTAAGCATAGAAATTTAACAGTAGGATAGGAGCAGCTCTGCTATGAGGACAGACTGAAAGAGTTGAGGCTGTTTAGTCTGCAGAAGAGGAGGCTCCCAGGTGACCTTCTTGTGGCCTTCCAGGATCTGAAAGGGGACTGCAAAAATGCTGGGGAGGGACTTTTTAGGCTCTCAGTGAGAGAGAGGCGCAGGGGGAATGGAGCAAAGCTGGAGGTGGGGAGATTCAGAGTGGAGGTGAGGAGGAAGATCTTCAGCATGAGAGTGGTGAGAGCCTGGAATGGGTTGCCCAGGGAGGTAGTTGAGGCCACGTCCCTGGAGGTGTTTAAGGCCAGGCTGGATGAGGCTGTGGCCAGGCTGATTTAGGGTAGGGTATTCTTGCCTATGGCAGGGGGGTTGAAAGTGGATGATCCTTGTAGTCCCTTCCAACCCTGACTGATTCTATGATTTGGTAATTCTATGTTGAGAGTGGCCTGTGATGTTTGATGTTAGTTATTTGTTCAGGGTTCCCAAATTTATCTACAGATGATACTCTGGAAACTAGAACTAACACATTGAATGTTTAATTTTTTTCACCATATTGTTTAGCCTGGAGAAGAGGAGGCTCAGGGCTGACCTCATTGCTGTCTACAACTACCTGAAAGGAGGTTACAGCCAGGTGGGGTTGCTCTCTTCTTCCAGGCAGCCAGCAACAGAACAAGGGGACACAGTCTCAAGTTGTGGCAGGGGAGGTCTAGGCTGGATGTTAGGAGGAAGTTCTTCACAGAGAGAGTGATTGGCATTGGAATGGGCTGCCCAGGGAGGTGGTGGAGTCGCCTTCCCTGGAGGTGTTCAAGCAAAGCCTGGCTGAGGCACTTAGTGCCTTGTTCTAGTTGACTGGATAGATCTGTGTGCTAGGTTGTCCTGGATGATCTTGGAGGTCTCTTCAAACCTATTTGATTCTTTGATTCTGTGATATTTTAACAAATTGAAATAGAAATAATTCTATATTGGGGAAAAAATGTATTTTAAGGCAGTACTGATCTTGGCTGAAGTCTGTTTGGCTACCAGTGAAACACAGAAAACAGAAAGATACCTGCAGATTCCAAATCACCAGCAGTATTTCAAAGAAAATATCCTTTGGAGTGTTACTGAGTGGTCTGCAGCAGCTGACTTGCTAGGAACAATTTCTTTTAACAAATAAAAATATGTAGTTTTCACTTAAATTTGAGAGTTTCTATAGTTCTTGGATTCTGTCCATAAAGTTATTTTAGTGGAAAAAATGCTGTGCTAGGACTGAGTGACTGAATCAATGTGGAAAAATGCATCAACAACTGAAGAGGCTGTTGTTCACATAAGGCTTTAGTACATTAACTCATGCTGGACAGACCTTTACAAGAGAATATTCTCCAGCATTAATACTTCTCTGTTTGAAAGAAACACAGATATTTTTTTCCCCTTCATTTTTCCCCCTGTACATACTTTTTGGATTAGAAATAGTTGAGAATCTGCTTTTACAAAATATTCCCTTAACTCAAAATTAATACAGAGATCAAGAATGATGTCTTTTCCTACTGTATCCTTGAACAGGTAACCTGTTGCAGTAGTTCTGAAATACACACCTGTTTTTTCCTGTCTCTAAAAGAAGGATGGAAAGATTATTAGATAATCATATTGTTCCTCTTTATTTCCAGGACATTTTGTAAAATATCTGATGGCTTTATGGTACAATTAGATTAGAAGTATATTTTCTAATCCTTAATATCCTGTTTTTCAGAATACGACTTCCTTTACAGTCAACAAAAAATTAAGTAGTCACATTTTACAAACATAAGGTAAAATCATTATATTCCCTATTGTAGTGGTCAGTAGTTTAGGAGGAGCACATTTCACATTTAACTAGCTCAGGTAGTAACAGAAAGATGAAGATTTTTAAACCTTTCTTCTATTTTAATGAAGTGCTAAGTAGCTTTCACTGAAGGGAGACTGTAGCCAGGTGGGGGTTGGTCTCTTCTCACAGGCGACCAGCAACAGAACAAGAGGACACAGTCTCAAGTTGTGCCATGGGAGGTCTAGGCTGGATGTTAGGAGGAAGATGTTGCCAGAGAGAGTGGTTGGCATTGGAATGGGCTGCCCAAGAGGTGGTGGAGTTGCCATCCCTGGAGGTGTTCAAGCAAAGCCTGGCTGAGGCACTTAGTGCCATGGTCTGGTTGACTGGATAGGTCTGGATGCTAGGTTGGACTGGATGATCTTGGAGGTCTCTTCCAACCTGCTTGATTCTATGATTCTATGAATTAAAATTTTTGAACAAATAATCACAAACTGAGAAGTGTTGTGATGGTTGTTTTGAAAGTTGCCTAACCATTGGTCTTATTTCTTCCTTGCTTCAGAATTTGGATTGGTCATAGACTTACTTGAATTTTGAATTGATTACAAAAATCTTTTATCTGGTAATTTGGTGGCTTTAAGAAAAATACAGAATCCAGGTTGAAAGAGACCTCCAAGCTCATCCAGACCATGGCACTAAAGTGCCTCAGCCAGGCTTTTCTTGAACACCTCCACAGATGGAGACTCCACCACCTCCATGAGCAGTCCATTCCAATGCCAATCACTCTCTCTGGCACGACTTGAGACTGTGTCCCCTTCTTCTATTGCTGCTTGCCTGGCAGAAGAGACCAACCCCACCTGGGTACAATCTCCCTTCAGGTGTTTGTAGACAGCAGTGAGGTCACCCCTGAGCCTCCTCTTCTCCAGGCTGCACACCCCCAGCTCCCTCAGCCTCTCCTCACAGGGCTGTGTTCCAGGCCCCTCACCAGCTTTGGCACCCTTCTCTAGACACTTTCCAGTAACTCAATGTCTCTCTTGAATTGAGAATCCCAGAACTGGACAGAGCACTCAAGGTATGGACTCAGCAGTGCTGAGTATTGTGTTGAGTACATGTGTTGCCAGAGCAGGATCATCTAGAGCAGGTCACACTGGAATGTGTCTAGACAGGTTTTGAATGTCTCCAGACAGAGAGACAACCTCTCTGGGCTGCCTGTTCCAGTGTTCTGTCAGTCTCACAGAGAAAATGTTTTCCCTTTTTTTCAGAACTGAGCCTATATTAACTTGAATTTCAGGTTGACATAAAAAACTGGTAATTCGATGGTTTTAAGAAAAACCCTCCAGCTAAACTAAGAAGAAGAGTAAGTGTTTGTTTGCAATTCTCCTGAACTGAAAAGGGTTTTTTTGCAGCCTTTTAAGGTGCATGCTCAATTTGAAAGCAGCATTGCACTTTGATAGTTCTTTAGTGGATTTTCCCCTGTGCACATGTGCTAGTTTGAGCTTAGCTAGAATGTTTTGGTCAGAAGAATTAGATGATAGGCTGTGGAAAGGAAACAATGGTGATGTCTGCTGCAGTCATAGGCTTGCTGTGATGTATAAGAACAAGAACATCAATATAGATAACAAAGTCACTCTCTGGGCTTTGTGGGCTGCACTTCTCTTTCTGACCTAACCTTCCATTTGTGTGACTTAATCCATCTGCTTCCTAATCCCCCAGGCCAATTCTCCAATCTTCCTTAGGCGTAAGGCAACTTCTTGGGTAAGGTAGAGGAGTGGAAAGGAGGTGGAAGGGTGGTTGGGAGCCTCTCCTGGGGACTCAGGTTTCTGTGGGGGCTGTTGTGTTTTCTGTATTACCTTTTGACTTGTATATAACTGTATCTATTGTAAATACCTGTTTGGATATTGTGCTAAGCTGTAAATATAAAGCTTCACTCAGTTTCCAGAGCCACTGAGTCTAGTCTGGGTGATTTTCCAGAGTGTGGGGGGACAGGGAACACCCAAACCATCACAGCACTCGTTAGACCGAACTGCTGCCTTCACTTCTTAGGCAAGTTGAGTTTGCATTTTATGGACATTGTTTGACTTTATAGAGATAGAACCAGGGCTTATAATAACAATATTAATAGATGCTTTGCACTTTCTTTTCCTTTTTATAGCTTTGTAGAACTCTTGGGTGACTTCTATTAAATAATCTCCTGTAAGGCATGGAAGTATTATGTCCATCTAATAGGTAGAGGGGAATAAAATCAAAATGTAGGTGACATAGCTGATACTTTCTGGTAATACCAGAATTAGAATTCAAAAGCCTCTAATTTCTTCTGTTCTTTTGTTAGAGCAAACATGTATTTAACTTAAGAGGTTAACTACTTCAAAATTATTTCAGATTTTATTCAGCTATTTTCTTTCAATATATCACAGGCTCACAGGATGTTAGGGGTTGGAAGGGACCCAAGGAGATCATGGAGTCCAACCCTCCCTGCCAGAGCAGGACAATACTATCTAACACAGATCACAGAGGAACACATCACATCCATATCTTTTAGGATTCTTCTTGCTACAAACTGGGGATTGCTATGGCAGGGATGCTCAGCACATGTGGTTAAGCAGAGGTCTTGTAGGTGTAGGGAAATGATCCCTTTGGATTTAATTTACAACTAACTGAAGATAAATCATAAGAAAATGGCAGACAGGAGAGTCAGACAGGCCATCAGCTGTCTAACCAAGTGACTGACCTAGAGGCATCTCTAAAGCTGCCAAAGTAACTGTTTATAGAATCTGTCAAAAAGCCAGATCCTACTGCTTAGAAAAAAAAATCTTCCAGTATTTTACATCTGGGCCTTTTTTATGAGCAGAGGGTAAGAAAACAAACAACATAGGATACATAGTGAAGTGTTTTGCTCTAGTGGCATTCTGCAGTTAATTTTTTGGTTCACGTTTGTGTGAAGCATGATGCTAGTGAAGGACTGATTTGGGGAGTGAGTGTAGGAGGTTTGAATTGGACTGAAGTTTAATTTTTTGTATGTTTACATCATAGCTTGAAATATAAGTGATGATTAAAAATACATCAGTGCTAAAAGGCACTAATATTGAGGTGAGATGGTGCTATAATTGAATGCAAAGAATACTTGTTCCTACTGGAACAAGTAGGATGAGGCACTTAGTGCCATGGTCTAGTTGATTGGATAGGGCTGGGTGCTAGGTTGGACTGGATGATCTTGGAGGTCTCTTCCAACCTGCTCGATTCTATGATTCTGTGATAAAATTGATATTTAGTAGAAACATAGAATTATTTGTGCTGGAAGAGACCTTTAAAGATCATCTACTCTATCCTCCCTACCATGGGCAAAGGACATCTTTCACTAGGTCATTTTGCTAAAAGTCCCATCAAATTTGGCCTTAAACACTTGTCCCCAGTGAGGAGGCAACCATAGATTCTCTGGCCAATCTGTTCCAGTGTCTCACCATCCTCACTGAAAAGGATTTCTTCCTTATGTCTCATCTTGAATCATAGAATCAGGCAGGTTGGATGAGACCTCCAAGATATCCAGTCCAACCTAGCATCCAGCCCAACCAAATCAACTAGACCGTGGCACGAAGTGCCTCAGCCAAGCTCTTCTTGAACACCTCCAGGGATGGCAACTCCACCACCTCTTGGGCAGCCCATTCCAATGCCAATCATTCTGGCAACAACTTCCTCCTAACATCCAGCCTAGACCTCCCGTGGCACAACTTGAGACTGTGTCCCCTTGTTCTGTTCTGGTTGCCTGGCAGAAGAGACCAACCCCACCTGGCTGTAACCTTCCTTCAGGTAGTTTCAGACAGCAGTGAGGTCTGCCCTGAGCCTCCTCTTCTGCAGGCTGCACACCCCCAGCTCGTTCAGCCTCTCCTCATAGGATTTGTGTTCCAGTCCCCTCACCAGCTTTGTTGCCCTTCTCTAAATCTACTGTTCTTCAGTTTAAAGTCACTTCCCCTTGTCCTGTCACTGTAAGCCTTGGTAAAAAATCTCACTCTTTCTTATAAGCCCCCTTTAGGTATTGAAAGGCTTCACTAAGGTCTCTCTGGAGCCTTGCCTTCTCCAAGCTGAACAACACCAACTCTCTCAGCCTTTCCTCATAGGAGAGGTCCCTCATAGGAGAGGTCTTCCAGCTCTTGGATCATTTTTGTAGCCCTTCTCTGGAGCTCCTGTAGAGTTGCATGGCTTTCATGCACTGCAAATCCCAGAGCTGGACATACTGCAGGTGAATATCTGATGAGAGAAGAGAAACTGAAGCACCTTCCTTGCCCTGCTGGTCATCTTCTTGCACTCTTGCATTTTGTTAGTTTGGTGAAGAAATGTCAACAAACCATTCATTTATGTTATTTGAGGTAGAATCCTTCCAAAATTTCTGTGTATCATCAACATCCTATGAGGCAATCTTTTTTTCTGCGCACTGAAGATGTTGTATAACTCCTTTTGCATTTCATTCTCTTTCATATGAGGAATATCAATCACTTCTGCTTGAATGGTAGCAGTTTCCAGTGAAAGCAAAACATTTCACTAAAGTTCCCTGAAGTTTTCCTGCTATGTAAGCTTTCTTACAAAATATGTGAGAATTAAAAAAAAAACACCACAACTTGTAAATAATTTTCTTCAAAAACACAGTCACTTGAGACAATGCCATATTGGCACTTTGGAAATGTGTTTTCTGTAGTTCAGAAGGGCAGAATGTCAACAGCAAAGAGAGAAAAATCTGAACACAAATGCATGTACACTCTTTGAGTTTGATCATAATGCTACGTTGTGCATATGTGAATGTCTCTGTAGATTAGAATCATAGAATCATAGAATCAGTCAGAGTTGCAAGGGACCACAAGGATCATCTAGTTCCAACGCCCCTGCCATGGGCAGGGACCCCCTGGCCTGGCCACAGCCTCATCCAGCCTGGCCTGAAACACCGCCAGGGATGGGGCCTCAACCACCTTCCTGGGCAACCTATTCCAGGGTCTCACCCCTCTCATGCTCAACAACTTCCTCCCCACTTCCAGCTTTGCTCCATTCCCCCTAATCCTGTCACTCCCTGATAGTCTAAAAAGTGTCTTCCCAGCTTTTTTGCAGGCTCCCTTCAGATCCTGGAAGGCCACAAGAAGGTCACCTGGGAGCCTCCTCTTCTGCAGACTGAACAGCCCCAACTCTTTCAGTCTGTCCTCATAGCAGATCTGCTCCTATCCTACTGTTAAATTTCTATGCTTACTGCACTCCTACTTTATGCAACTGGAAGCAGTATTGTCCTTACTTCTGTTATAATTTGCACCTTCAGCTCTGAGCATCCTCGTGGCCCATCTTGATGGCCTTTCTCCAGACATGCTCCAGTATGTCCACATCCTTCTTGTAATAGGGGCTCCAGAACTGGATGCAGTACTCCAGGTGGGATCTGACCAGAGTGGAGTAGAGGGGGAGAATCACCTCCCTCGACCTGCTGTCCACACTTCTCATACAGCCCAGGCTCTGCTTGGTTCTGTGGGCTGCAAGTGCACACTGCTGGCTCATGTTGAGTTTCTCATCCACCAGCACCCCCAAGTCTCTCTCCTCAGGGCTACTCTCCAGCCACTCACTACCCAGCTTGGATTTGTGCTTGGCACTGCCTATTGACAATGATTGTATGACATCTTTATTAAATCCTGTTTCTGGAAGGACAAAATCTTGTTGATTCATCTGCCCTTGTTATACTCACTGTGTGCCACCCGTTGGTTAGCATGCAGCTTAGATAAAACACAGTTCTCCTGTGGCCTGTTACTGCCATGGAAAATCTGTTTTGATAGATAGAGAAACTATTTTTCAAGCTTGGCAAAGAATCACAGAATCACAGATCAGTCAGGGTTGGAAGGGACCACAGGGGTCATCTAGTTCCAACTCCCATGCCATGGGCAGAGACACCCTACCCTAGATCAGCCTGGCCAGAGCCTCATCTAGCCTGGCCTTAAACACCTCCAGGGATGGGGCCTCAACCACCTCCTTGGGCAACCCATTCCAGAAATACAACATGTGACTAATACTTCCAATTAAAGAACAGATCAAACAAAGAGAATGCTAGAAATGTCTCGTAAACTTCTTGAACCACTGGCAGAAAAAATGCCTTAATTTTATCATCTCTAAGGACATAACAAAATTAAATCTAACATTAAGTCTGCATCCTTTAAAAAAGAAATTCCTGTCTTTCTAAAACTGAACATGTGTTTGAACCTGTCTGAACTAGTGATTAAGAATTCAATTTTACACCAACTCAGGAATTCAGCATAAGGAATTGCAACAAACTCTGTCATTTCTCTCCTTTTCATTTGAATTTTATACATAACAAAAGGGGTTTAGAGTTCTGTTCTCAAATGTTTCAGAGCCAGTATGTTCCTCACTTTTAGAAATGGCTCCAAGCTCTTTGGGCTGTGTAATGACAGATATTGGTTATCATCAACTTTTTGTATTTATAGTCTTATTAGCTATATGAGTGACTTCCAAAGTGACTTCAACATTCACAGCAAATCACTAAGTGATGTTCTCATTTCTAAGATAAAGCAATAGCAATGCCCCTGTTCCTGTTTTTTCAAATGATTCACATTGAAAATTTTAGTCTAGAAGTTGCAGTGTTGAAGGCTAGGAGTGTGTGTAAAATACCCAAGAAATACACATGCACTGTGCAGTCTATTCATAGTTGAAATAGTATTTCAAATAGCATATTTGAAACAGTACAGATAAATCTGACACCTGGAATTTAGTAGTGATAAGAAAGCCATAACTTAGAGGAATAAGAAATTTTAAAGCACACATCCCATCTGACTTGTGTGAATGCTGACAGGATGCTGCCCTGTGCTCAACACTCGTCAGGCCACACCTTGAGTTCTGTGTCCAGTTCTGGGCCCCTCAATTCAAGAGAGATGTTGAGATACTGGAACATGTTCAGAGAAGGTTGATGAAGCTGGTGAGGGGCCTGGAGCACAAACTCTGTGAGGACAGGCTAAAGGAGCTGGGGGAGTTTAGCCTGGAGAAGAGGAAGCGCAGGGGAGACCTCATTACTGTCTAGAACTACCTCAAGGGACATTGTAGCCAGGTGGGGGTTGGTCTCTTCTGCCAGGCAAGCAGCAATAGAAGAAGGGGACACAATCTCAAATTGTGGAGGTCTAGGCTGGATATTAGGAGGAAGTTGTTGCCAGAGAGAGTGATTGGCATTGGAATGGGCTGCCCAAGGAGGTGGTGGAGTCACCATCCCTGAAGGTGTTCAAGCAAAGCCTGGCTGAGGCACTTACTGCCATGGTCTAGTTGATTTGATTGGACTGGGTGCTAGGTTGGAGTGGATGATCTTGGAGGTCTCTTCCAACCTCGTTGATTCTATGATTCTAAGGTAGAGGAAAGTGATTTCCAGTAACAGCCAGATTTGTGCAAATCCTGATCTTTTGGCAGCCGGTTCATTAATAGCTGAAGAATGGATTAATGAAAATATCTGCTGCAGATTAAAATCTAGGTCTCCCTACAAAATGGGGAACCTTTTGTCGTTATGTTTTGTCTATTGATTGACATCACTAACTGAAGAGATTCATGGTAACACAGAACTTTGTATTTTATGAAATATTATTAACAATGTATATACAGGGCTTTATTTACACATGATACAGTGAAGATTTCTGAAGGTTCTGCCAAATCAGCATAGAGATCCCTTTACCCTTGCTTATTTGGTGAACTTTGAATATATGTCCACACTGACATAGACAATGATACCATTATGCTGTTGTGCTAGTTAGAAGCAAGCTAGAATGTTTTGGTAAAAGAACTAGATAACAGGCAGTGAAATGAAAACAATTGATGTCAACTTCTCTCACAGTCACGCTGAGAACTCTGGGAAGAAGAAGTAAACTTTCACCATTTTGTCTTTCTCTTCTGCCTTTGCCTTCAGACCTAGTCACATCTCATTAACCTTGCTCCCACTAACCTTGCTCCCTAACCTCTTGGCCGCATCTCTCTTCTTCCTGAGAACTGGGGTAAGGTTGAGAGGGCCAGGGGAGGTGTTGGGGTGGTTTGAGAGCCCCTCCTGGGGACTCAGGTTTCTGGGAGGGGAGTTGTGCTTCTGTATTGTTTATCCTTTGTATATTTCTGTATATAATTGTATATAACTGTATATAGTGTAAATAGCTGCTTGTAAATTCTGCTAGCTGTAAATAAATTGCTTCATCTATATTCCCAGGGTCCGTCTGAGTTAGCTGGGGCACATACAAAGTGTGGGGGGGCGAGTAAGAGCCCAAACCATCACAGCTGTCAGCTTCAAAGATTATGCCTTTTGGAAGCATGTGTTATTATGTATCTAAATCTCAATTTACAAATTACTTTGTGGTAACACTGCTATTATTGAGGGAACTCCCTTCATTTGGGATGATAATTTGGTAATGCATTGATTGAGTGCCGGGACAAGTGCACATCATCCCACCGTCCTACCACAGTTTGTACTGTGAGGAGATGAGTTCTTTCAAATGTAGGAGGCCACAGCAGCATGATTTGTCTAGAGCCACAGTCAGCACTCAGGCTGCAAGAAGCAGAGCATATAGGTGAGTGGGCTGTCTATAAGAATTGTCTGCCCTTTCATCTGAAAAGAGGACTACACACTGTTCCCTGTAAGTCATTATCACAGCTACTTTGTACAGTATCAGAGTTCTGATCATCACAGTGCAGTACTCGGCTATCACTGTGCTGTAATAGTACATTTAGCTCCATGCCTTGCCTCTGGCACAGTGTAATGCATAATGGATCTAACAAAACTTTAAAAAGAAAAGAATAATAATAATAATTTTTAAAAAGAGCCCCAAAGCCACAGTGCAGCTCTTGAAGTTACAATACTTCAAGTGAATAGAGGGATAGAGACGAAGACTCTCCTGACCCTTACAGGTGAATTCTGTACAATACTTAATGTGAAAATTCTCTTGCTCAGCTTTCTGTGTTAAAACCATGGCAGATCTGGAAATAACCAGAGGATTTCTTGGAATTTTTACAGCCTTATACTGACTTCTGTCATTACAGTGCTTGGCACAGCCTGCTTTGCACACTGCAAATGCAGAGAGGTAGAGAGAAAATTATTGTATGATTTGTCAGTATATATTGTAATGTAGTGGTATCTGTCTTCTTCTTGGGGGCTTGGGAAACAATATTTACTTTAAAGGTAAATGTGACCAAAATGGAGTCCAAATTGTTCTTTAATGATTTTTTTTAAGTTCTGTTTATGCACTCATACTGTTAATGAGTAGTCCTTTGGAGACTTTCCTTAAAGCTAGAGCTCTGCATTTCATACGCTCTTAGAATCAACCAGGTTGGAAGAGACAGCCAAGATCATCCAGTCCAACCTAGCACCCAACCTTATCTCTTTCCTTCTCTTTTCATGAGTAGGAATAATACTGGTTTTAAGGTGTTTAAAGCCAGGCTGGATAAGGCTCAGGGCAGGCTGATCTAGGGTAGGATGTCCCTGCCAATGGCAGGGGGGTTAGAACTAGATGAGCCTTGTGGTCCCTTGCAAACCTGACTGATTCTATGATTCTATGTTTTAATTTTTTGGGGAAGGAGGGAGCCTGAAATAAGTCTGTAGCTGACTACTCCTGTGCTCTGAGGGTGAGAATAAAATCTTTCGTTCTTTGGGCAAAATTGTTAGTATGGGAGGAAAGTCCTAAAGTCCACAAAGGCTTTGATACCACGCTAAGTACCAGTGGTCTGTTTCTTCAGCATGTGGACCCAGTGCAGAGAACACATCTCTCTGCAGGCACATCCTTCTCTCCAGAAAGCTACAAAGGCTATAAAGCCAAGTGCAGGATTCTGCACTTTAGGCATAACAACCCCAAGCAGCACTACAGGCTGGGGACAGAGTGGCTGGAGAGTAGCCAGGCAGAGAGGGACCTTGGGGTACTGGTAGACAGTAGCTGAACATGAGCCAGCAGTGTGCCCAGGTGGGCAGGAAAGTCAATGGCATCCTGACCTGTGCCAAGAATAATGTGGCCGGTAGGACAAGGGAGGTTATTCTTCCCCTGTACTCAACACTAGTGAGGCCACACCTTGAATGCTGTGTCCAGTTCTGGGCTACTCAATTCAAGAGAGATGTTGAGATACTGGAATGTGCTCAGAGAAGGGCAACAAATCTGGTGAGAGGCCTGGAGCACAGCCCTGTGAGGAGAGGCTGCGTGAGCTGAGGATGTTTAGCCTGCAGAAGAGGAGGCTCAGGGCTGACCTCATTGCTGTCTACAACTCCCTGAAAGGAGGCTGTTAGCCATGTGGGGGTTGGTCTCTTCTGCCAGTTACCCAGCACAAGAACAAGGGGACACAGTCTCAAGTTGTTCAGGGGAAGGTCTAGGCTGGATGTGAGGAGGAAGTTGTTGCCAGAGAGAGTGATTGGCATTGCAATAGGCTGCCCAAGAGGTGGTGGAGTCACCATCCCTGGAGGCATTCAAGCAAAGCCTGGATGAGGTACTTAGTGCCATGGTCTAGTTGACTGGATAGAGCTGGGTGCTAGGTTGGACTGGATGATCTTGGAGGTCTCTTCCATCCTGGTTGATTTTATGATTCTATGATAGCTAAAACTGCAGCAGTGTGGTCCGCACCTAAAGTCTTGTTTTATTCTGAACTTGCTCTGGTGCCTCAAATGCTTAAACACACAGACAAGGTAAATTTCACACATGTGATTAGGCAGTTGTACTACAGCTGGTCTATTGAAAAGAATTTGGCAATTCAGTTTTCAGAGCTGAGCTTCGAAGTCGTAGGGAGATATACTTCCACAGGGCCACGAGGCTGCCTCAGCAGTGTTTACATATTATTTTAATCAAAGGATCTTGTACCCCAGGATATGTATCAAACTGTGGATTAAGTTTATAAAAAAAACAACAAAAGTTCCTGCTGGTTGAAAGATTATGAGTATTTAGCTACAGTACTGCTGTTACAGGCAGGAACATGTCCTTTCAGTATTTTCAAACTGTAGCAGTGTTACAACTAATTAATTGCATCTGTCTAGTTAAAAAATAGACTAAAGTTAAAGGCTAAGGTTTTATTAAGTACTACTGATTTTCTTATTGGTTTTGACTATATAGCTTAAAAGCTGAAATGCCCTTTTCTAAACTGGACTGAAGAAACTTGTCAATAAAAGACATTGCAGTTAGTCAAATCTAAGAAGGTTAAATCAAGAAAAGGCATGAGACACCAGCAACTACCAGTAACTGCCACTGTGTTCAGCCTTTTAATTTCTTGTAGCAGCAAGAATAGTGTTGTGAGACCAAGAGATAATACACATGAAATATTTGCAGAAAGTGAGGGGAACTTGTTCCCATAATAAGTAATTCTATTAAATGTAGTGGTTTGGGTGTTCCCTGCCCCTCCCCACTTTGGAAAATCACCCAGACTAGACTCAGCCAGCTTTATATTTACAGCTTAGCATGATATACAAGCAGGTATTTACAGTATACACAGTTATATACAGAAATATACAAGCTAAAAGGTAATACAGAAGCACAACAGCCCTCCCAGAAACCTGAGTCCCCAGAAGGGGCTCCCAACCACCCTTCCACCTTCTCCCACCCCTCTACCTTACCCCAGATGTTGCCTTGTGCCCCAGGGAAGAATGGAGGGTCGGCCAGGGGGGTTAGGAATCAAGTGGATTAATCAGAGAGACGGAGGGTGAGGTTAGAGAGAAATACTACTCAAAAGCCCAGGCTGTGCCCAAACTGCCTTATCTATGTTTATACTCTGGTTCTTATACATCTCAGCAAACCTGAGTGAAGCAGACATCACCATTATTTCTCTTTCGCAGCCTGTGATCTAATGCTTCTCACCAAAACATTCTAGCTAGTTTCAAGCTAGCACAATTAAACAAGAGCCATGATTGCATTCTAGCAATGCAAATGTAAACCAGAAAGTCAGTTAGCATAATATATTGTGTGTGTATGCACGTTTTCCCTTCCCACATACATTTTGGAACTATATGCTATTTGGTTAAAGAGGTAGCGGATCAAGATTCAACATTTAAGGCAAAGTAGTTTTTATCTTGTTCAAAGCTGACCTCTGCTTTTAAAAAGGCTTGATCTGCAGTTTTTTCATCTGTTTAGAAGCATACATTTTTGGTTAAGAAATTGAAGACAATCTCTTTGTCTTTCTCCTAAGCTGGGGAGGCTGAGATAAAAAAGAATGCCTGCTTTAAAAGTCACACATGGCTGTAATTTAAGATTTTTTTTTTTTTTTACCTTATTGTCCATAAGAGTTGAAAGAAACCTTCAATGAAAGTTCATTAACTAGGCCAATGCCTCAGGCAATAAAGGTTCATTTATTACCAGTTTCTTGGCTGTTTTTCTTCTTCTATTTTTCCGTTAAACTCATAGCGTAAGATAATACTTCACAAAATTAAACCTTTGACCTTCTGCGGAGTTAAGTCGCCTTTGATTAGATAAAGTAACAATTTATGGTCCAGCGTGAGGTTGCACATGAAATGAATAATGCAGCAGACTGAATGAGAACTGAGAATCTATTGCTTTTGAAAAGATCACTGTTGTTTAAGAAAGAATGTTCCCTCCGAGTTGTATTGTAGCGGTGTTGTATGCATTCCGGTAAGATTTTAAACTGTTGTCAGAAAGTACAGCATAGGCAGGCAGTTCTGCAGTATGCTCTGTTTAATTCTGTCACAGTTGCACCGAGCCAATAGTAAATTTACAGATCACAAAACCTCGTTAAGCCGTAAGGGTTAGTAATTCGTCGCCGTATTTGAAATGCGCCGCCTGACTTCACTTCTTACTCTTCAGTACAAAGGAATAAATCCACGCTAAAGAACAACTTCGTGGAGTGTAAGTCCATGGGTTCCATATTAGTGATAAAATAATTACATTTCCAAAGTCTTTTTCATCAACACTGAACCTGCCAGTGATTCTCCTTCAGAAACAAAAGTTTTATCTACAAAGCAAGAGAACACTGCTTCTTTCCAGGTCAGTGTTTTGTTTCTGCAACTGTGTTAATTGCAAAGACACGTTGTGAGCAGAAGGACTTTTAGATTTAAAGATTGCTGTAGAAATTTAGCTCTTTTGCTTGTTTATTTTAAATACAATACCCAGATCTCAAAATTCATATTGCAATTTAGGACTACTTACAGGAAAAGGTCTGATTAGTCTGATGAACAACAGATGGTTTGAGCCTCACATACACTGGTTTTCTCCCCCACTTCAAGACTTGCAATTTCATTTTAGTTGCACCAGTCTAAAACAGATCACATGCATGATTTTTTTTCCCCCTATGTATTCCTTCTGTAGCAACGTTTAAAGTACAATTAGTGATTTCACTTTTCATTGCATGCCTTTCTCTTTTTTAATAATTCAACTTCAAAAGATGTTAAAAATGATGCAGATAAGCAGTTTATGCTGAATTGTGGAAGTCGAGCAGGAAAATACAGCTAGAAAAGCCAGACAAGAATTTTGTAATCAACACAAAATAACAGGTAATGAAATTTTTGAAGTATACCAGTATTCTTCTATGGAATCAATCCAGGCAGCTTAACAGAACTAAAACTTCTGGATAAGTGTGAGATTCCAGGCCTACACCACACATAAGGAATACTATGAATGAAACTTGGTATTTTTTAACAGGCCATTATGATGTAGTCTGAAGTTCCCCTTTCTGTAATCCAGTCTATGTAATCAGACCTCTGTCCCCCTGCAGATTGCTTTCCTCTTCTTGTTTTATGTATCACACTATATAAAACACCCATTAGATCAGAGACTAAGGTTAGGATCCTATTTCTTTTGAAATAACTGGGCAGCAGTGTAGTAAGCTACCAAAAGCTTGTACCTGAAACCCATGAAACCAGTGCAATAATCTACAGTGATCGAGGTCAAGTCCTAGGAGGTAACTCTGCCTTTCTTTCTCAGAGTTTTTCAGATTCTTAGTAAAAATTTTGCCCAAGTAAGAACCTCAGTATGAAACAAAGAATTGTCCAGAAAATGCATGAATTATTTTCAAGTCAGTATCAGTGAAATAAACTATAAGAAAAATTCATTAAGCATTAATTTGAAATAATCCATTCTTTTGGAATTTAGATGAGATTTTGGACTCCTCCCATGCAATGAAAACATTTCTGCAGAATAAACTCTCTAGCAAATAAATTAAATGTAACAACACTGCTGACACTCATATTTTGGCTTTCTGACTCTTCTCTGATGGCCAACATAGAGTCCTAAAGAAAAAGGTTGTGAAAATATATCTATTGCATAGAATCATACAATCAACCAGGTTGGAAGAGACCTCCAAGATCATCCAGTCCAACCTAGCACCCAGCCCTGTCCAATCAACCAGACCATGGCACTAAGTGCCTCAGCCAGGCTTTGCTTGAACACCTCCAGGGATGGCGACTCTGCCACCTCCCTGGGCAGCCCATTCCAAAGGCAAATCACTCTCTCTGGCAACAACTTCCTCCTAACATCCATCTTGGATCTTCCCCTGGCACAACTTGAGACTGTGTCCCCTTGTTCTGTTGCTGGGTGCCTGGCAGAAGAGACCAACCCCACCTGGCTACAGCCTCCCTTCAGGTAGTTGTAGATAGCAGTGAGCCTCCTCTTCTGCAGGCTAAACATCCCCATCTCCCTCAGCCTGTCCTCACAGGGTTTGTGTTCCAGGCCCCTCACCAGCTCTGTTGCCCTTCTCTGGACACATTGCGGTATCTCAACATCTCTCTTGAATTGAGGGGCCCAGAACTGGACACAGCACTCAAAGTGTGGCCTCATCGGTGTTGTGTACAGGGCAAGAATAACTTCCCTCATCCTACTGGCCACACTGTTCCTGATCCAGGCCAGGATGCCATTGGCTTTCTTGGCCACCTAAGCACACTGCTTGCTCATGTTCAGCTACTATCTACCGGTGCCCCCAGGTCCCTGTCTGCCTGGCTACTCTCCAGCCACTCTGTCCCCAGCCTGTAGCGCTGTTTGTAGTTGTTGTGGTCAAAGTGCAGAACCCTGCACTTAGCCCTCTGAAATCTCATCCCATTGGCCTCTGCCTATCCATCCAGCCTGGCAAGGTCCCTCTGCAGGGCTCTCCTACCCTCCAACAGATCAACATCTGCTTATCACTGGATTTTTAATGCTGTCATATATATATATATGTGTGTGTCATATATAAAGAAAGGCATTAGTTATGTTAAAGTTGTTACTAGTTATTTATAGGAGTTATAACTGAATTAAGATCAGTTACTTAAACAATTTTGTAAGTAGCCCCACAAGGAAGTTTAGGAATACAGTTCAAAACTATGTGTCTTGAGACACATTTGAGGCTGAAAAAGTTACACTGACTTTTCTTTCATCTTCCACAAACAAGATGCATTACAAGCTGCTTGTGCCACAACAACTGAAAGTTTTAGAATCACAGAATCATTGAGGTTGGAAAAGACCTTTAAGATCATCAAGTCCAACCATAACGGCCGCTACACTGAAGTTTCAGCACCCGCCAGCCCTTCTAAGCAGCCTGCAGTGTGATAACAAGCGTTGCCGGTCACTTGTTACTTGACAGTCTCCCTTCCTGAAAGCCCTCTCCTACCTGCAGCAGCAAGCTGGGAAAGGTGACCTCTGTTACTACAGAGACACCGTGCACAGTCTGGCTCCAGAGACATAATCCTCCAGCTAGTGCTCCTCTGGCAATCACGTGTCCAATTTAAGAGTCCTCTCTGAAGGCAGGGAATAGTACTTGTTGGAAGGCAAAAAGCTGTATATATAATCTAGTGCCCGGCTGTAATTCATAGACATTTGGAAAGTCTGTCATAATGTATGACAGCTCTCTCAGGCACTTTGCTTTCAGAACAGAAGTGTTTTCTGAGGATGCTGTGGGTTTTTTCTTAGTGTTTTCCATTTCACTCACTCAGTTTTCAGCTTTAGAGATCACACATACTGGACATACTTCTGGTCTCATTCTTACCCATGGAATGCTGACTTCTAGTTATTATACTTTCTAATGATTAAGAATTGCAACATATATTAGGCATAGTTATAGCTGAACTAAGATCAGTTACTTAAGCAATTTTGTAAGCAGCCGCACACCCAAGTTTAGGAATACAGTTCAAAACTATGTGTTTTGAGACACATTTGAGGCTGAAAAAGTTACACTGACTTTTCTTTCCTCTTCCACAAACAAGATGCGTTACAAGCTGCTCATGCCACAACAAAGGAAAGTTTGAAGGGTCCTCTCTGAAGGCAGGGAATAGTATTTGTTGGAAGGCAGAAACCTGTCTATAATTTAGTGCCCCATACACATTTGGAAAGTCTGTCATAATGTATGACGGCTCTCTCAGTCGCTTTGCTTTCAGAACAGAATTGTTTTCTGAGGATGCTGTGTTTTTTTTGCTCATTGTTTTCCATTTCACTCACTCAGTTTTCAGCTTTAGAGACCACACATACTGGGCATACTTCTGGTCTCATTCTCACCCATGAAATTCTGACTTCGGTAGAGTTGCACGGGTGTAAATTAGACTAGAACTTGGCAGGAGAAAGCTTATGATTATATTTGGCAGTGGCAGCAGGCTGCAACTTTATTAACATAATTAACAGCTACAAACACACCGAACAGGCCAAAGTAATCTAGTGACAGAAGAGAGAAGGTCTTTGTAGGAAAGGATCATTCGCACTTTCTTCTGGTGTTCTGCTTCTTGTTCCCGAGTTCCTACTAGGGCTTGGAGAGCTTTCAATTGAGCTGTAATTCAAATTCATACAGCTCCTACAAGACACCTTGTACAGAGTTTTGCTGATGAGTCTATAGGAACTGTCAGCAATACGGAGATTACTTCAGGAGCGTGGTGGTTGAATTGAACTTTACTTTCTGATGTTTTTCTTTTTGAATTAAATTGTTGGACAAGATTAATTGCACACAGTAAGATTTAAATGAATAGCTTTATAAAGCATTAAAGTTCTAAGTATGTCACATGGGAAAAAAGCTGTAAGGTTTAAATGAATAAATGTATTTAATGCATAAAATGTCTCGGCTAATTTTTTAATTCCTTTAGTAACATCTTTTATTGAAGAAAAAAAAACCCCATACTTTATTCATCCATCTTAGTTGTACTGCTGTGGTTGTGGTAATTTAATATTCCTGCTCTTCGCTAATCTTCTGGTTCAACAGAAGTAAACAATAGCTTTCATAAATTAAAAATACGCTCTTCAGAACATGCTTCTAAAGATAAAAAACAAGGCTGTAAACATTTATGACTGAAACAAACTAGATTGTTCAAATACTGCCATGATGTATCTTGTATATCAATATGGCACTGATATCAGTTAGAATGCAAACAAGGTTTTAAATGATGTGCCCCTTCATTTCAGCTGGAGAATCCGCTTTACACCATCTGCCTATCAGATGGTTAGGAACCAGGACTGCGTATTAATGCCACATGTTCGATTTTCTTTCCCCTTGTAATGGTTAGATTCATATTGCTAATAGCTGTGCATGAGCACTGTCGATGAAATTTGTGTGACGATGGAGTGATGAGATATTTATAAAGCTGCCTGTCTCACTGCATAATCAGCAGGAAGAATGCCAGACATAAACAACTTATCAATTTCAGAATATTAATGACAACTACCATTGACTTAAATGCATTGAATATTCTGGCTTGGATACTTTTTAACTGTTTGGCTAAATACTTGTTAATATTATTCCACTGACTTTAATGCATTGAATATTTTGACTTGGATACTTTTTAACTGTTTGGCTAAATATTTTTTACTATTATTCCACTGACTTTAGTGCACTGAATATTTTGGCTAGGATACTTTTTAAACTGTTTGGCTAAATAGTTGTTACTACTATTCCACTAACTTTAATGCATTGAATATTTTGACTTGGATACTTTTTAAACTGTTTGGCTAAATATTTGTTAATATTATTCCACTGACTTTAATGCATTGAATGTTTTGGCTTGGATATTTTGTTTGGCTAAATACTTGTTAATATTATTCCACTGACTTTAATGCATTGAATATTTTGGTTTAGATACTTTTTAATTGTTTGGCTAAATACTTGTTAATATTATTCCATTGACTTTAGTGCATTGAATATTTTGGCTTGGATACTTTTTAACTGTTTGGATGTTAAAACATCTACCTGCCTGTTTGGTGTGATCCTTGTTTCTTTCATTTAAAATGGTTCTACAGATGATTTCTGGTTATCTCATATTTGAAGAGAAAATTTCTGTTGTATGGAAAAGTGGAAATTCCTCAGCTACTCTTTCAAGAGTACAGTGATATTAAATAAAGTTTAGGTCAAAATGCTTATTTGAACAACAAGCTAAAAAAATAAAAAACCTGCAAGTATTTAGCCAAGTATATACCTGTATGTGAATTTAAAGTTCATCTAGATAGATAGCACTGTATTCACTTCTTATGTTTAGAATATATTTGCCTGCCTTTGCTAGTGAGATAAGTGATTTAAGTCAGACTTTGTGTTAGAGGGGAAGCTTCATCTTGTACCATAGCGTAGTCAAGCTCAGTGCATTGGTGATTATAATGCAGGTCACTCCAGTAACTGGCTAGGGACCTTCCTTGCCACTTACTTTGCTGTATAATGATGGTCAAGTGATAGGAAAAAGTAGCAGTAAAACAGGAACTTTGCTGTAGGCTAGAATTGCGGCGAGGAATAGCATTAAGCCATAATTCTGAGGATTATTCCTCATGCATGTTTCCCCCTCCGTTTACACCAGTGCTTATAAGAGACATGCATTTCAGTTTAAATTAATTGCTGTATGGCAAAGTAATAATTTCAGTCACTTATGCGGTTGTGTGAGAGAAGCAACGAAATTAGTAGTTTAATTTCTGCTTTTTCAAATGATCATTTATTATCGCAAGCATTATCTTGTGAAAATCATAACACAGAACTAAGCAATCTGTGTTTCCTACGGCTTCCTCCAGAGAGAAGCGTTATGGCCTGCCTTGGAGAGAAGCACTGAAGCATACTGGGTTTGCAAATGTTGTAGTGGAAGAGAGTTTGGTTTTTTAGCTCTTCTGTCATTGGCCATTAACCCAGTGAGACATAGAATCATAGAATCATAGAATCAAGCAGGTTGGAAGACACCTCCAAGATCATCCAGTCCAACCTAGCACCCAGCCCTATCCAATCAACTAGACCACAGCACTAAGTGCCTCATCCAGTCTTTTCTTGAACACCCCCAGGGACGGTGCTTGTGGGTCGCACAAGTCCTACGTCCAGTGTCTGATAAGGTATTTACACTCATACGTGGATGCTGATAATCAAAACCTGCTCACCTGGAAATTCGGTCACTACTAAAAGCTTGAGACCTGCTGTTGTATTCATTTGCTAGGTCGTATTCATTTGCTATATTGTATTCGTCCAGAGGATTGTTCATAAGAGATGCCTGTTTTAGCTTGTGAGAGATGTATGTGAAAAAAAGGAAGTATAGATTATTGTATTGCTTAATGAGCACAGGATGCAAAGTAAAGTTCAGAGGTGCACCATCCCTTTTTCTGTGTCCAAACTTAGGGACTGTAACCAAATTTGGATAACGTATAACTTCACATCCTTCCTCTCTGTTAAAAATATCACTGGAAGCAATCCATGTTATTGTCAATACCTTCTTAAGATCAGAACATGCACAACTTGCTAAAATAAAAGTAAACCTTTATATTTGTCCACTTTCTGACTTGATGTTTGGCTTTTGGGTACATCTTCATCTACCTAAAATAGCAGCTTTCTAAGTAATATTGATCTGCTTATGCAGAATGTAATTATCACATACTTGGTAATTCTCATTGCACTTGGAAGTGTGAGAAGTCAGCCTGTGAGGAGGGTTGGGAAGCTGATAATGTTTGCTGATCTTTATGCTGTCATGCAAATCAAGAGGGGCAAGCAACCTTGAGTCGAGCCACAATATATTCAAAGGCACCTCTTATGCCACCTCATTGCTTTCCTGATGTCCATTTGCTTTGTGCCTTCTCCCCACTGAATTTTGCCTTTGTCCCTTCCCATCACTAGCTGAAAACACAGCAAGACTGAACTAATTTTCCAGTTAAGCAGGCAAAAGAGACAACAGGAGGTCCTTGGAAACTGTGTTGGTAGCAATATTTATCTTAGCAGCCAGGGATTATTCAGTCTTTCCTGCTAAATTGCACTCCTCCTATCCTGGGCAGCAACCTTGGCCCATTAGAATAGTAAGTTGTGGAGTTAATTCCTCTTGAGATCCATAAGATGCTTCACACCTTTCAGAGCAGCTGAAAATCAGACAAGCAGGCACCTTTAATTATACTGAGCTTTTTCAAGCCTTCTCCACAGTCAGGGCAAGAATCTTGATTCAAAATGACGGAGTCTGTTCTCCTCTTGTGGCGTAACAGGATGATGGTTAAGATTGCATAATTGCATAAATTTTACCTGCTTTTATGCCTTTTCATTCATTTCTTACACTAATTCTCTTTAATGATCCATTTCTGGCCCCTGGATCATTCGTGTGGTGTAGTTAGCTCTTGTGAAGTTTTGACACTGACTTCTCTCCGCTACCACCCAGGCTGGGGGAAAAGGGATCTGAGTGGGTAGCAGTACAATTTGGATATTGCAGGGGAATTATCCTGCCTCAGGGAAAAGGGCAAAAACTTATGCTTGTGACTTTGATTAAAGGCTGTATCTAATTATGAGTTTTGAAGGCATTACTGGACTGTTTCTCTAATTGCTTTTGACAAGAGAAATGGTCTCGTTTTTGTAGAGCGTTCTTTTAAACGATTGGATGGCGGAAATTTGTTTGGGTAGGAAGAGCACTCGGATTGCCTGGAGGTGGCTTTGGGATTGGGATTAAATGGATTTAATAATTCCTCTTCTCATTGATGAATACCTTGAGATGCTTTGAATTTTAGGGAAAGTAAAAGAAGTATTTTACCCATGTTCTGTACAGCTAACCTGTCTCCTAAAAGTGCTCCCCAAAATGACCGTATCTCCTTGCTGTTATGTGTGAAATGAGAAATAAATGTCTGAGTTCTCTCATGTGGTACTCATAAATACAAATCATAGACCCATTTTTTTTTAAACTAAGTACAATTATGTACATGTTCCCTCATTTTTTGTAGCCAGACATGTAGAGAGTCGATTTTGAAGCTCACTTAGATACATGAAAGGATTTATTTATAGCTGCAATTAGTTTTGTGGTATTATGACATCAGTTACTGGATATCTGGCTGCCCAGGGAGGTGGTTGAGGCCTCATCCCTGGAGGTGTTTAAGGCCAGGCTGGATGAAGCTACCCACCTAGGGTAGGGTGTCCCTGCCCATGGCAGGGAGGTTGGAACTAGATGATCCTTGTGGTCCCTTCCAACCCTGACTGATTCTATGATTCTATACCAAGCTACGATTCAGGTGGATGTTTTGGACTAAATGTGGTATGAAACATTTTGATTGAAAAAGTTGATGGCTTTTCAAATTTAACAAGAGGAATAATATCCTACAATGATTATGAAGAAAATATGAAAGAGGAATAACAATTTTAGCCCATACAATAATGAGGAACCATAGAATAGCGTATATTAAATTGTGTTTGTACTTTTTTACAGGCCTGACAGCAGCAGCTGCAGCAGCAGCAGCTGCCACCAATGCTGCCATAGCAGAAGCAATGAAAGTGAAAAAAATTAAATTGGAAGCTATGTCCAACTATCATGCAAATAATAACCAGCATGGAGCAGACTCTGAAAATGGAGATCTGAATTCAAGTGTCGGTAGGTCTCAGAAACGCCATTATTATGTGTCCATAATACTCTGGCTTTTTATTAATACAGTGATCCTTCTGGGCTTCCTTCTGGAGTCCTTGATTTGGTATGAAAAGTTGCATATCTGTTCTCCTTTTTTTTACTGCTTTTAGTTTTATTTTGTATTTGACCTTTACATGAGTGTGCAGCATTGTTGCTACTATTGCGAAAAACATTCTCTCCTTTGCAGGTTACTTTTGCAGACTCCAGTTAATATTTTCCGTGAAAGAAAGTGGTTTGATTGCTTAGAGTTCATTTTTCAAAGTACAGGTGGGGTGACAGATGATGGTGTCAGAGTGAAATTTAACAATGTCTCCTGCTCAGTGTGCTGGGTATCGACTTTAGGTAATTCAGAACACAAGCTTGAAAGCAAAATATTTCATACTTTCATGTGCCCTGTGACAAAGGGAAAACATACATACACAATAAATTATTGCCATGCTCTACAGTTCCTATCATATTTTATTTTAATAAACACATTCTTAAAACACAGTTAACAGGTTTTTCCATTTCTTAAGCAGCCATCAGCACCTCTTTTTCTTTCTCAAAAAAAGAATCGTTTCAGTATACTTTATTCATTTGTTTGGACAATTTGTTTTGCTAAAGCATACTTCAAAGCTGGAATAACTTTTTGTTGTTGTTGATTAAATCTTTAATCATCTGTGTGTGTCTGCTGTAAAATGTTTTGTTATGCCATTTCATTGTATTGGCTCCTTTTATCATGTTGAGACAGTATTAACTCAGCAACAGAAATTCAATGACAAAGAGGTACGTTCAGAAGACTGTAGGCAGGATTGGTGTATATTGGAATAAAATAGCTTAAGATAGGGATGGGTTTTGTTTGGTTTTGTTTTGGCTGTTTTGTTTGGGTTTTAGTTTTGGTTTTTTTTTTTTTTCATTTCTAAATGCATTTGAAACGAATCTTAGAGAGTTATGTAGTAGCTGTAACATAAACGTGTTTGTGAACAGCATTTCTGTACAGTTCAGTAGACATTGGTAAAGCTATGATTTAGAAATAATGTGAATTGCTGTCCAAAGAACCAGTTTGCCCAGGCACATGCAATTCTAACTAACAACAATATGTGTGCATTACTGCATGAGGAGGTGACCAGATTTGTTTGTTTTCCTTTTAAAGAAAGGCTTAAAAACAAACCCTTCTGTGATGGTGAAGTAAATAGTCTTAAGTGAGTGTGCTAGTACTCAGATACCAACATGTGTGGCCACTAGAATATTAATAGAAAGATTGTCCCCTTGGAGAGAAGACAAAAGGGGATGGAGAGCAGGTGTCTTTGAAATCGGTCAGGAGGAGATATGTGCTAGTTTGAAGCTAGCTAGAATGTTTTGGTGAGAAGAACTAGATTACAGGCTGTGAAAAGGAAACAATGATGGTGTCTACTTCACTCGTAGGCTTGCTGAGATGTATAAGAACAAGAACACAAACATAGATAACAGAGCAGCTGTCTGGGCTTTGGGCTGAACTTCTCTCTCTCTCTAACCTAACCTGCTGTCTGTGTGACTAGTCCACCTGCTTCCTAAGTCCCCTGGCCAACCTTCCATAATACCTTAAATATAAGGCAAGATCTGGGGTAAGGTAGAGGAGTGGGAAGAAAGTGGAAAGGTGGTTGAGAGCCCCTCCTGGGGACTCAGGTTTCTGGGACGGGAGTTGTGTTTCTGTATTACCTTTTAGCTTGTATATTTCTGTATATAACTGTATCTATTGTAAATACCTGCTCATATATTGTGCTAAGCTGTAAATACAAAACTTCATTCAATTTCCAGAGCCACTGAATCTAGTTTGGGTGATTTTCCAAAGTCAGGGGGGTGGGGTGTAACACCCAAACCATCAGAAGATAGAAAATAGGAAGAACCAGGCGGTCCCTGACATACTGGGGAAAAAAGTGAAATAATGAAAGTGAAAAGTGTACATTCAAACTGGAAGGATAAAAGGTCTGTACTGGAACTAGAAGTTATTTTAGATTAGAGTTTCTGACTCAGTTGAATGCATTTAGTGAAACAAGAAGTTCAAATACTGGATGATGGAAATGTTATTCTGCATGGCAGTTCTGGTGACAAACCACTTGTTCATCCACAGAAACAGACAAGTTAAGAAGTAATCAACATCTAAACCACGTGAAGTGGCTCAGGGGTGACCTTATTGCTGTCTACAACTACCTGAAGGGTGGTTGTGGCCAGGGGGAGGTTGCTGTCTTCTCTCAGGTGGCCAGCTCCAGAACGAGAGGACACAGCCTCAGGCTGCGCCAGGGGAAATTTCGGCTCGAGGTGAGGAGAAAGTTCTTCACTGAGAGAGTCATTGGACACTGGAATGGGCTGCCTGGGGAGGTGGTGGAGTCGTCATCCCTGGGGCAGTTCAAGGCAAGGTTGGATGTGGCACTTGGTGCCATGGTCTAGCCTTGGGCACTGTGGTAAAGGGTTGGACTTGATGATCTGTGAGGTCTCTTCCAACCTTGGTGATACTGTGATACTGTGATACTGTGACATTTGCAGGAGAGTGGGTGAGAGTGGACGGAGAGACTATCTGAATTTCCTCAGAATAATTAAAAAAATAATTAAAAAACATTGTGATTTGAGGCATAACTTAATTAACTAACCTGCTCTTACGCAGCTCTTTAAGTAAATACATCCTAGCTACTTTAGTAGAGCAAAGTTAAGGAAGGAAGTGAAACTATTGTCTTTGTCAACATTTCTTTTCAAGCCCCTAACTTATTAATGTCCTGGTTTGACTGATTGAAGAACTGAGTTCATTTTGTTCAGAAAAAAGGTCCCTCTTCTAAGTAGAGCAAATAGCATTCCAGTAGTGTCTGGGCCATGAGGGATGGCTCTGGAGATTCAGTGTGCCTGTCTCTGCATCGGTCTTAAGCTATACTCTTCCTATGGAGGTTTTCTCAAAAATAGTTTGCATTTATTTGTTCCTTTCCTAGTGGCCCCTGTCCGGTGTCCAGTGCCAGTTATGTCTATGGAATCAGAGAAGTGATTCCTGCTGTTACTGATGCCAGAGTGTTGCTAGGTCTGTTAAGAGTTAATTCTCTATTAGATGCACTTTTGAAAATTAGCATATTTTATTAACTTGACAACAACTCATATTTCAAAGGTGTTGCTTTGTAGTTGATGTGTGGATTCCCTCCCCCCTCTGCATTTTTTTCAGGTGTTTATGTCTTTTCACATAAATATTATCAAGTCCATACACCATTAATATTTTAAATTATGCCTTGTTAGGCACGGATTTGAAATACTAAGTCAGTGAATGTTGACAGGAGGAAAGGATAAGCCAAAAGAAAATAACCTGATATTTGTTTATATTTCAAACTGAAAAGGAACAAGTGAACAGACCAACAGGCTAAAAGCTTCACTAATACATCTTAGTCCATATGTAGCAGGCATTAGCATGTATTTGTGTACATGGATTGATCTTACTGTGTTCTTAGGCTGTTCTGGAAGCTTTGTAACTGAAGATAAATAAAATATGGTCTCTTTGGTTAAATCGTCAGGTTTGTTCCTGAATTATCTTGCTTTTTAATCACAAGCTTTACTGTGAATCATTTTTGTAGATGAACATTGTATAATTCTACAGAGTATTACACAAATGTATTATTTTGGTCCTTTCAAACAATGGCATGGCCAAAAAGGTTAGTGAGTGGAGAGAGTTAAAGGAAGCCAATGGTACTAATAAGTAATTAATTTATATCCCTCTGTTTTGTATAATAATTTATATCCCTCTGTTTTGTATAGTAACCTTGAGCTTGCATCCTCTCACCAGAATTATCATTTGAGGGGGAAGGGGGGGGGGGGGGGGTGTGAGTAAAAAAAAAAAAGAAAGAAGAAATTACAGAGGAATCGGAGTGAGGTATTAGCACACTGAGTAAAATATATGGCTGCAACGCCTTTCTCCCCCATCCACAATCAATTGGATTCTTTTAGTTTAATATTTACTTGCTAAGATGAGATGCTAGTCTGCATGGTGATAAACAGTCTGCTACTGGCATCTGAAGGTGACCTGTCAGTTCATATGGACAAATCTCCTGCTTACTGAAATGTACAAAATAAATCATTAAAGCAGGCAGGTGCTCATTCCTAGATTTAAATCACCATAGATTTATGATTTGAATTAATGCTTCATTTGGTCATAGAAATAGATGCTGAGACAAATGATATGCAGTGGTTGGGGCTTCCATACTGTAGCCATCCTAATATTGATTACTGAGATGTCTTTGCAATCTCTTGTTTATATCAAGTACTGTCTTGTGACAGCTTGGCTGATACGAGCTACATTGCAGATAAGAAGGAAAAATGTCCTGGGTTCTTTTTAAGTGGCAATTCTATATACAACATGCAGGATAGATAAATAATTTATTTAAATAAAATTTATTTAAAAAAATGATTCCATATGGCAGCAAACAACAACAACAACAACAAAAAAAGAGATTATGCTGTGCGCCTTTTTTTTGTTGTTCTGTTTTTAATTGCAAAACAAAAAGAAAAGAGAGTGACAAGGTCAAACTTCAAATTTCATTCAAGAGGCTTTGTTATTCGTCATATTAACATCTTAGGATGATATTAGAATCAGTTGTATGTTTACTGCCTTACACTCCAAAGTTATAGATAGGTAGAGCAGCTCAATTATTTCCTTGCTGCTTAAATTAAGTACTTACTGCCCTGCTATCATACTTCATTAACCTGCGGCGGCAAATATAGAAGCCTTTGAAAGTAAATATGTTTAAAGCTATTTCTGTGAGCTGGGCTTTGCTGCCTGTGACTTGGTAGGAAGTGAAGAATTGTCCTTATACTTTTGCTTCCCGAGCATTTTATATAACAGCAGCGCTGCGTGTATGTAGACTTTGGGGAATACTCAACACAAAATTGTACAGACCTTTGCCACTCGCTAAAATCTGACTCATAAAACTTGTAAACAACTATCAACAATAGTAAATTACTTGCTTAGTAGGAAATGAGTTCATATCTATTCAAAATGTGATCTCAAAACAGATGTCCCAAGAAAATGTCATTGTTTAAACTATATTAATACAAAAAAAAAAACCCCTACCAACTCAACAAAACCCAAGCTATTATTTCTTTAAGGAAGTGAAGCAATCACGAAGACTTTGGTGTTCTGCTTCTAAACACAGTTAGGAAATACGAGGCAACATTTTACACTTGGCTAGCACGTTAATCCATAAACAACCACAAAGTGTGTTGAAAATTAAGAGGCTTTCTTGGCATGTTAAGTTTCCTATTCATCTGCATTACTTTGCAATATTTAAAATCACGAGACAAATAGAAGGCTTCCTGTGATCTGTTGTTCAAAAGTAACCATTCCTTGCATACTTTTATATTTTTTTCATCCTGAATCGGAGATAAAATGATTTAGGTGAAATTATTTTTCTCCAGTGACCTTGCCCAATAATAGAACAGTACAAAATATACTCATTTCCTTTGTCTAAACACACGTGTCTATTTTGAAGGAAAGAATTACTTTTATGGTTTTAGGAAAAAAAAAAGTCTTGGAGACCTTGAAAAGGCAAATAAAAGGAAAACAGAGAATGCAGGCCACTGAGCACAGCTCTGCAGTTGCACATCTGATTCTCTGCCTTGGCAATGTTAATGAACCTCAAATCCTCCCTATAATTAGATGAGGGAATTGCTTATATTTTCAAACAGATGATGCTGCTATAATGAAACGATTGACAGGGAACTTAAGAGTGTCTACAGTAGTCATTTGGTTTCCAGTTTTTTTTTTTTTGCCTTTTTTTTTCCTCCCCCGTTTTTTTTTTTTTTTTCCTCTTTTTTTCCCCTCCTTTTTTCCTCTTTTTTTTTCTATTTTTTTTTTTTTTTTTTGTTCCTCTCTTTTTTTTTTTTTTTAAATTATTATTAAAGTATAAAAGAAAATTGGCTGTAGATACAGGTCCTGGGAGAGGTTGTAATTTACAGAGAATGATATGACAGGTGTCTCTGTATAGCATGGAAATAAAATGGAAGAGAAAGGAATGATGGGCAGGTACAGCACTTTTTTGGGAGGGGGTGTCCTGTGCTTATTCTGCTTGGGTTCTTTAAAAGGGGCCGAGACTCAAGAGATGGATCCGGATTGAGTGCACAGCTGTAACTGCTGATGAGCTAATTGCTCCTTATCTCTCAGCCCCATTCATCTTCATTTTTTACCAATTACTGAGAATTATCTGTGTTCTCAGTTGGATATGAGAGTTAATCCTTTTTGGTTAAGCTGGCAGTACTGTGAGCAGACTCCAAATCATAGGGTGAAAAAGCCAGAGCGAGCTTGTTCTCAAACTCTCTCCAGTTCAATGACAGTATCACTAGTTCGTAAGAATTTTTCTATTGTTTAACAGATTAAACACTTTCTTTTTTAAACTTTAGTACTTTTATTAATATGTATTTTTCTTTATAAGCATAAACTGTATTTGTACACTCCTGAGCGAATGGATGCGCTCCCTTTCTAAAAATAGTCACTTGTAAAAATGGTTGTAAGATAAACAATAACTTCAAGCTAGAAAGATAATTTGCAATACTTCAGTGTTTATTGTGTGATGTGTAGCACTTCTTTTAAGACAAGGCCATGTATGCAACTTTGATATCATGGGACATAAGACAAATGCTTGTCAGTGACATATATCTACTTCTGTAAACTCCTTTGAAATCTGTGGATGAAAAGTGTTGCCTAGGTGCTAGCAAAGGCATAATCATACAGCCTTAAGGACAAATGTGCTATGCTGAGCACATTGTTTTTCAAACTAAAGAAGAGCTTTCACAAAACTGTGCTTCAGGAGTGCACAGAATACCAGAAGGAGATAGCTAAGTTATAATGAGGCCACTAAACTTTGTTTTGGAATTCTACTCATCTTCACAGAGAGATGGGGGAAAAAATTGCTGAATTTCATAGCTAAAATGTAATGTTAGAACCATAGAATCAATCCAGGTTGGAAGGGACCACAAGCATCATCTAGTTCCAACCTCCCTGCCATGGGCAGGGACACCCTACCCAAGATCAGGCTTGGCCACAGTCTCGTCCAGCCTGGCCTTAAACACTTCCAGCAATGTGGCCTCAACCACCTCCCTGGGCAACCCATTCCAGGCTCTCACCACTTGCATTCTGAACAACTTCCTCTTCATGTCCATCTTCGCTTCAGTCCCCATAGTTCTGTCACTCCCAGAGAGCCTAAAAAGTTCCTCCCCAGCTTTTTTGTAGGCCCTCTTCAGGTATTGGAAAGCCACAAGAAGGCCACCTGGGAGCCTCCTCTTCTGCAGACTGAACAGCCCCAACTCTTTCAGTCTGTGCTCACAGCAGAGCTGCTCCAGCCCTCTGAGCATCCTCGTGGCCCTTCTCTGGACACACTCCAGCATATCCACATCCTTCCTTGTAATAGGGGCTCCAGAACTGGATGCAGTACTCCAGGTGATGTCTAACCAGAGCGGAGTAGAGGAGAAGAATCACCTCCCTCACCCTGCTGGCTACACTTCTCCCAATGCAGCCCAGGCTCTGGTTGGCCCTGCAGGCTGCAAGTGCACACTGCTGGCTCATGTTGAGCTTCTCATCCACCACCATCCCAAAGTTCCTCTCCTCAGGGCTGCTCTCCAGCCACTCACTGCCCAGCCTGGATTTGTGCTTGGGATTGTTGGTGTATTAACTGAGAATATATTTCCAGGGATCTGGTCCCCTAGCCTTTAACTGTAATTGTTAAATTTGGTAAACAAAGCAACAAATGGGATGCTGCAGTCTGAACGCCAGTTAGTAAATTAAGGGACCTATTAGCAAAGATTTGACATTTGATGTTGGACAGTCAGTTGTGTCGTAACAAAGAGTCTCTCATCTAGATGAAATCCTCACCGTGGGATTCTTTGGAACAAGCATAGGCATTTGCATCTGAGTTAGTCATCTTAGACTCGACAGAAAGAAACAGACAATTGTGGGGGTCATCCATCTTATCCTAAGGTACATGGCAAAAGTATGTTAGATAAATTGCACCTTACCAGTGCTTAGTCGTGCGACTACTGTATTGTAGTTATGCAAGGAAAGTTAAATGCATGAATCTCATCATTTGAAAGAGTTAACAGGTCTGTTCCAAGGCAGTGATAGAGTAACAGTAAAGTAGTCCCTGAGACACAGTGAAACAGAGACAGAAAAACAAACTGAAACCCTACTCTTCAGAAGCAGCAGCTGCAAAGTTTAGGTGTTCAGCCAGAAAACTATTTAAATACAACTACACTCACAAGTTTACTCTGATCTTATGGCTTCTGAACAGAGTAATTTTACCTAGGTGAGCCATACTGCAAGAACAGGATTCTAAAGCTGCTTCCTGCATGCTATTTGTGCTTTGGGCCTACTATGAAGCCAAATCAATTTCATGGGGAAAAAAAATTAAATGGTTAAGCCTATCTTGTCAGACAAATTTAAAAAAACAGACAAACAGAAGGCCATTTATACCATTTATATTGTTTGGTTACGTTTACTTTATTTCCTGTTCCATGCAAAATAATCCTAATTGGATAAATAGTTAGATAATTTAATCTTAGATAGGATTTGTTTCAGAAAACAGCCTTGCTTTATTGTTATAGCCATTGTCCTTTTTAGCAGGGCCTTGTATAAAAATAATGAAATTGTTAAGCTTTTGCTCAGTTTTGTTTCATTGGCTTTTGTTATAGGCAGTAAATATATCAAGAGAGATGTTGAGATACTGGAAGGTGTCCAGAGAAGGGCAACGAAGCTGGTGAGGGGCCTGGAACACAAACTCTGTGAGGACAGGCTGAGAGAGCTGGAGGTGTTTAGCCTGCAGAAGAGGAGGCTCAAGGGTGACCTTATTGCTGTCTACAACTACCTGAAGGGAGGCTGTAGCCAGGTGGGGTTGGTCTCTCCTCCCAGGCAATCAGCAACAGGACAAGGGGACACAGTCCCAAGTTGTGGTGGGGGAGGTCTAGACTTGATGTTAGGAGGAAGCTTTTGGCAGAGAGAGTGATTGGCATTGGAATGGGCTGCCCAGGGAGGTGCTGGAGTTGCTATAACTCCACTTGCCTAACATTTTCAGTCCTTTCAATGTATTTCCTTTACAGGAACTATTTGTTTTTATCAGTATTTAATCAAAACAACCTATCTCTCACATATTTTAGCAATGGCATAAAGTCTTAAGAGCTATCATCGTTGGGAGCTATGATTCACCTCTGTCCTTGCAGGTGTTCATGAGGCACTTAGTGCCATGGTCTAGTTGATTGGATAGTGCTGGGTGCTAGGTTGGACTGGATGATCTTGGAGGTCTCTTCCAACCTGGTTGATTCTATGACTCTATACTTAAAAATTACACTGTGGATAGGCTATATTAAGAAATCTAAGATTAATACAGGCTTTATTTTGCTGAGTAGTTATGATAGTCTATGGGATCATTTTTCATAAATAATTAGAAGCTCCTTTTCTTACTGTGGCTCCAGAATGATATGGACTGGGCAACATCTCCTTTTGGGCTTAGAGGTAGCTTGATGAAGATAAATCCTGGGAAGTTTTGTTTAGTCAAGATATTCTGGAGAAAACAAACAGGCAAATAAGTCTACTTTCTGGAGTCCAAGGCTGTATTTGCACACATATGATGCCTGACTGCCATGAACAGAAGTTCAAGGAATCACTTTTTGAGTTTCTCTAGGTAATGAGGAAAGACAACCATAAGGGCATTAGTCAGCCTTCTACTGTAACACCTGTTCTTAAATCAAATCTGTGTATGTAGTAAAAGGCATACTGTGAGAGTTCTTAAAAACTCAATTTTATAGACCTTTCTTCAGCTGCAATGAATTTTTTTCATTGACAGTGTAGAGGGATCTACATGAAGATGCATTTTGCTTGTCTCAAAGTTTGCATTCAAGTCTTAGAGCTTCACCTTTTTACGACTGAGACACATCTATGTGATAAAGCTGATAAATGAAGGCAGCATTTCTACAAAATTGAGAATGTGAAGTAACTGCATCTTTTCCATGAAAAGAAGTAGTATGTACAGAAGAGATGGGACAGGCCAACCAAGGG